>NC_080087.1:104897976-105201006 GCF_950005125.1 Chionomys nivalis | reverse complement strand
TACCATGCCTCTCGCGTAGGTAGGGATGACATCCTGAAGGCTCTTATCAGGTCAGTACTGCCAGGTCTGTAGCCTTTCCTGTTTCTGTATTTGTTTTTTTCTACTTTAAGAGTGTGCTTGTTAGAGGACTTGGAAGGACTGCTTCATTAGTGCCCTTCACTGCTTTCTCACCCACTGGTGCCTTATGCTTACTGTTATTTTTCTTAACTTTTTGAGTTGTGTGCTTATTTATTTTTAACAATGTAAACTTTTCTTTTATTTCTGTGTTTCTTTATTCAGTGTTCTGCCTGCATGTATCTCTGCAGGCCAGAAGAGGGCACCAAATCTCATTACAGATGGTTGGGAGCAGATGTGGTTGCTGGGAATTGAACTCAGACCTTTGGAAGAGCAGGCAAAGCTCTTAACCACTGAACCATCTCTCCAGCCCAACAATGTAAACTTTCAATGAAATTTACCTTCATTTATAGCTTTGGCCATATCCTCTAAAGTCCCTTACATTTATTTATTAATTTAATTTTACATACCAGTTCCAAGTCTCCCTCCCTCTTCTCCTCCCGCTCCCCCCATCTTCCCCCCACCCTACTCCCCATCTGTTCCTCAGAGAAGGGTAAGGCCTCCCTGGGAAGTCAACTAAGTCTATTCCATCACCTTGTTGAGACAGGGCCAAGTTGTGCCCCACCCCCAGTGCCTAGGCTAGCAAGTTATCTCTCGTAGAGAATGGGCCCTCACAAAGCCAGTTTTTGCATTAGCGTTAGATCCTTATTCTTGAAATATTAAAAAAAAAAAAAAAAAACTTTGTGTGTGTGTGTACCATGTGTGGGTACCAGAAGGGGGTATCAGATCCCCTGGAGTTGTTACAGGTATTTGTGGGCCATATGATGTGGGTGCTGGGAACTGAACTCTGGTCCCCTGCAAGTGCAGCAAATGCTTAACTGGTGAGACATCTCTCCAGCCTCCAAAGCTCAATTTTTTAAATAGCTATAGTTGAAGTTGATTTCTTCTTTGTTCTTAGAGTTTTGGAAGAGGATTCTGTAATAACAGTGAAGTTTTTCATTATTGATGCCCCTCACACACATTGTTATGAATGCTTGCATAGTATGTTAACCTAAGTTCTCTTCTTCAGGATCCCCATTTTTTTCTTTGCCATCAAAGCAGCCAAAATTTAGAGAAATGTGTAAGTCTGTAATTACTGTTGTGACTTTTGTCAGTTGCCTCTGCATTTCAATTAGGTTTTGAACTGAGTGTTGTGATTTAATTATATTGATATTACATTTCCTTTTGTTTGAACCAGCTTTTGTTCTCCCTTTTCATACTTTCAGTAGCATCTTTCCACCCTAGATGTCTTGTTCATCCCTTAATGTGGAGGCCAGCTAGTTCTAGGGTGGGCTAGTTTAGCTTAGGTAGCTAGCTTGCTCTTAGTGAGAGTGTAGTTGTCATTATAGAACCTTCATCTAGTAACTGAGGGAAGCAGATGCAGAGATCCACAGCTAAGCACTGAGCCAAACACCTGGAATCCAGTCATAAACAGGGAGGGGCGATGTTATGAGCAAAGGGACTGAGACTGTGATGGGGAAACCCACAGAAACAGCTGACCCAAGCAAGTGTGAGCTCACTGACTCCAGACTGACAGGTGGGAAACCAGCATAAGACAAACTAGGGCTTCTGAATGCGGGTGACAGTTGTGTGGCTTGGGCAGTTTTTGGGGCCACTAGCAATAGAACAGGATTTATCCCTAATGCATAAACTGGCTCTTTGTATTCTCCTCTCACTCCTAGAGAGTCTCAGAGCACAAGTAAGGCTTTATTTGTAAAGGAGCCAATAAAGAATATTTGCCTTCTGTGTCCCCAGGCCTGGGATGCCCCAAAGAAGCACTTTTGATTCCAGTTCCTTTAGACACCTGAAGTGGTAAAGAGAGATTGTGAAGCAGGACTGCTGGCTGAGACTGTTGGCTGTCTGTCATCCAGGCAGGGAAAATGGTATTATTCCATCTTTTCTGGATCCTGAGTATCAGTCCCCACAAGTTGAGTCCCTGTGTGTTGTCATTTCCTGTTTCAAGTGAAATACTCAGGTGATGACACAGTTTATGAGACGGGCCAGAGAGGGCTTAAGTAGACAGGTGACTGAGGTGACAGATAGGTAACTGGTTTGCCACTTTAGAGGATCCTATTGGGCACGAATCTTGCAGAAGTAAGTCCTGCTAACATTGATCCTGTTTCTCCTGCCTTTCATTTTGATTCTTAGATGATAGTGGTGTCTGCCAGGTTTTTCATTGTAAAGCTGCTCTTCCCTTTGTAACTAGTATTTTGTGGGGAGTCATTTTGCAAATATATATATATGCCGTGATGGAGGAAGGTCATTGGTTAAAAAATAAAGAAACTGCTTGGCCCTCATAGGTTAGAACATAGGTGGGTGGAGTAAACAGAACAGAATGCTGGGAGGAAGAGGAAGTGAGCTCAGACGCCATGCTCCCCTCTCCCGGGCAGATGCAGGGCATCTCCTCTCAGGCAGATGCGATGAAGCAAGCCGCCAGGTCAGACATGCTGGATCTTTCCCGGTAAAACGGGTGCTACACAGATTATTAGATATGGGTTGATCGGGATATTAGAATTAGCCAGTAAGGGCTAGAGCTAATGGTCCAAGCAGTGTTTAAAAGAATACAGTTTGTGTGTTGTTATTTTGGGGCATAAGCTAGCTAGGCGACCAGGAGCTGGGGCGGCAGGAACACAGCCCGCAGCTCCCACAACAATGCCGTGCGTTTCATTTTCAATTTTTATTTATGTTAGTGTAGACTTATGGTTTCTTGTCTAGTGGAGTTACACTACATCATTGTTACTTTGATGATCACATTAATGTTACTAGTGGCTTAGGCCAGCTTTGTGTGCTTTTGACATGTCCTTACTGCTTGGTGAACACATCCTTACTTTCTCACATAACAGGATAGTCTAAGCTCATTGTAGACTTTCCTGAGTCAGTCCTGGAGTAAGTCCTACAGACTCTAGTCTACTTTCAGTGAAGAATCTGTGCAGAAACAAAGACCTAAGCTGGGCAGAGAAGCAGACGTCTGTTATATAGTTATTTGAAAGATTGCCACCAGTTTGTACAACATAATAAAACCCTGTCTCAAAAATGAAACCAAGACCTAAAATGAAGTACTTTTAGGATTGTGTTCTACTCTGTAAGCATTGCTGTTCCTTACCTGGAGCAGAGGGTGTGTGTCCATATTACTTCCTGTTCCCATCATATGCTGTCTGTAGTTAATCTGCATCTCTTCCTGCCTCCTGCCTCCCCTCACTTCTCCTTGCCCCATTTGGGCTCCACTGCCTTATGCCAAGCCCTTGTCCTTAGCCGGTACCTTGCTTGCCTTGTTAGGACTCTGCCCCCTGAACCAGGCTACCCTCCCTGTTGCAGCTGGCTGACCCCTGGTTAGAGTAAAAGAGATAAGTAGTTTGCACTTGCCCTCAGGCAACTCTAAATGCCGTATATTTGGGGGTTTGTGAAGCATGCCAAGGGCAGGCAAAAAAGACTGTCTGTGGGTCCTCTCCTATACCTAGTGAGAGATCTTCATAACATCTAGATTGCCCTTGGGAGTCAGGAATGGTCAGCTCTAGGAAATCGCTTTCTTATTGCTGTGCACCTACCTTCTGGGCAAGGCTGCATGATGCTACCCTGCTGGGAAGCTATGCTTCCTGTGTAGGTCCTCAGGTCCTTGCAATTGAATCTGATGCTGGGATTATCTCCGCTAATCCTGTCTAGACTGTCTGAAAAGAACACTCATCATACTGGGGAGCATAACGTGGTTGACCAGTTATGGATGTACTTGGGTTTGTTGTTCCTTTTTGTTCTCATGTTTTAGTGGTTGCTTCACCATCTAAAGTGTTTGCATGGTTCCAACTGTAATCTACACAACAAGGTATATTGGAAAAGGTCTAACTTCTAACCTTGTCTCATTGTCCTGATCTCTCCTTTCCCTCTAGGTAAACATTTACAAAGGTCTATGATTTGTCCTTCACTTTTACAAATGAGTAAATGTATGTGTGTGGCTGAGTATTCTATATTTGCACATGAAAACCTGTAAGATCAGTAAAAACTGCACTTTTTTTTTACTTTACCTTTCTCACACATCCATGTGCTCTGGAGGACAGTCCAGAGCTGTATCGAGCAACATTCCTCCTTCCCTTCATAGCTTCCCTGTTCTGCTTCCTAGGGATAAACCAGCCAGTCCCTGTTGGTAGTTTCCTGGCTCAACTGTTAGGAACAATTCATTAGTGCTCTAATGAATTGCCTTGTGCACACATCATCTTAGTTTTGCAAATGTGTCTTGGGAACAAGTCCCAAGAAGTGTGGCGGATGGGTTCAAGGGTAAGTGCGTGTGTAGTTTTGATAGAAGTGCCAAATGTCTCTCCTCAGGGATTGTTCCAAAGAGTGATAGTTCTGTTTCTATTAAAGCACAGTCAGTTAACATTGGACTTTCCCATCCTACAGACACTTAGGGTACTTTTCAATCTAACAAAATTTTGTTTATCTTGTGTGTGTGTGTGTGTATGTGCACTTCCATGGCATGGGGCATGCATGGGTGTGGTGGTCAGAGGACAACTCACAGAAGTTGGTTCTCTCTGTCCAGTGTCTTGGTACCAGGGGTTGAACTCAGGCCATCAGTCTTGACAAGGTTCTTTACCCACTGAGCCATTTCACCAGCCCCAGCTGGTAAATTTGATCAAAAAAAATCTTTCCAGTTTCCATATGGTTTTATAGTTTATTTGTAAATTCTTTTTTTTTAAATAAATTTCTTTTAAGATTTTATTTATTTATTATGTATACAACATTCTGCCTCCATGTATGCCTGCAGGCCAGAAGAGGGCGCCTGATCTCATTACAAATGGTTGTGAGCCACCATGTGGTTGCTGGGAATTGAACTCAGGTCCTCTGGAAAAATAGTCAGTACTCTTAACTGCTGAGCCATCTCTCCAGCCCCCTTTATTTGTAAATTCTGGTCTGTTTGGAATTTATCTTGGTGTGCACTGTGATTAATGGACTTAACTCTCTCTTTTCCCATATGGATTTCCAATTGTCCTGGGAAAAAAAGTATCAAAAAGTTTAAGACCAGGGCTTGTAACATGTGGGCCTGCTTGTTGGGGTTTCTGTCCTGCCCAGTTCCCACAGCCGGCAAGGTCCCAAAGAAAAATCACACAGAGGTCTACATAAGTAATAAACTGATTGGCCCATTAGCTCAGGCTTCGTACTCTTATAACTTATATTAACCCATTATTCTTATCTGTGTTAGCCACATGACTCAGTACCTTTTTCATCAGGGCAGATCACATCCTGCTTCTTCAGTGGTCTGGGCAGGCCTGGGAGGAATGGGCTTCCTTCTTCCTAGAATTCTCTTGTTCTCATTGCCCCACCTCTACTTCCTGTCTGGATGACCCGCCTATACTTCCTGCCTGGCCAACCAACGTTTATTTAAAACATGATTGGCAGAATACAGACAATTCTCCCACACCAAGGACTGGAGAGATGGCTCAGTGATTATGAGCACTTCCAGAGGACCTGGGTTCATTTCCCAGCACTCAAATGAAAGCTCACAACTGTCTGTAGCTCCAGTTCCAGGGGGTCCAACATATACATGTAGGCAAAACACTAATGTACATAAAATAAAAATAAATCATTAAAACATTTTTAAAAAGTTCAAGACTACTCTTCCCTCTTAAGATAGTTATTTACTGTATATACTTAATTTATGCTTGCAGTTGGGTCTGTTGTAAGATGTTTTATGAGTTTACATGGGTCTGCTGGCTCATCCACATGCTTGTGTTATAGTTTTATAGATCTTTATACTAAGCCCTTCTTATGGTGGCGCTATCTCTTCTGCGTGGTTGCTTTGCTTTTGATCTTGTTTCATCTTCCAGTTGAACTTTAGAACCAGTGTATTAGTTCCAGGGGTACTATTTATTTGTAATTAGCTTCAGTAGTTCAGTAGTTAAGTTGATTCATAAAATCAACTTAAGGAAAATTTGTGAGATTCTGAGCCTCTTCTAGTGTTTGATGTGTCTTATTTCTTAGGTCTGTTCTTATAACTCTGATTTATTATGTTTATGTTTATATAGATCATTTAAAATTATTTTGTTGTCATAATGGCTACTGCTTTTCTAATTAATCTTTAAGCTGGGCTTTTGTGTGTGTGTATATATATGCATATATATGTATGTATGTGTATATATATATATATATATATATATATATGAAGGCTGTCATTTTAGTCTGTTATGTTAGTGAATTATCTTATTGCTTGTTGTTTATTCATTTCTTGTAGACCTTTTTAGATTTTGTAATCCTTTCCTCTGAGCATAGAAAATGGTTCATTTCTTCCTTTCTAGCCTTGTTTATCTGATCGCCTTTGCCAGTTACACTCCTCATGCTTTCAGCATCGGCGTCACAGAGGCCACCATGTGGAGGGTCTGTGCTGTGCTTCCCTGTAGCAAGGGGTACTCTGGTACTTCCTGTGAAATAAGATGATGATTTCTGGCTTCAGAAAATGTATTTTATCACTTTAAGGAAATGGCTATCACTTTCTGTTTCATAGTATATTTTAAAACATGTATAACTCTTGCCTTTTTGCATTATTAGTGTTAATCAGTATTTTTCCTTGAGATCCATTAATACAGTATATTCTGTTAATGGGATTTCTAATATTGAAGTTAATTTTTAATTTTTAGGGTAATCCCATGAGTTTTTGGTATACTGCTTTCTAAATATATATTTGGATTTTCTTTGTTTTTATAAGTTTTTGCTTATTGTAGATTTTAAAATTGAGTTGGGTTATTAGTTTTATAATGAATTTGAAAGTTTTTTTTCTCTTACCTCTGAAATTGTATAGTTTTGAATTACTTTATTTTGCAAAATCTGAAATACTTCCCTTTGGAATGTGCATGAATGGATTCCATGTTTTTACTTGTTGCTTTCTCTTGCTGGAAGTCATCCCTTGATACAACAGTAGAGTTTCTGCATGTAGTCTTGGCACATAGACAGCTTAAAATACAATACTACTATAGGTGCTGTACTGTTGTAATCTATTGTCTAGACAGTAAGGACAGGAAAGTGACTGCACATGTTCATTATTGGCTGAGTTTTCCCCTAAATATTTCTGAACAGTGGTTAGTTGAGTCTTTTTGATATGGTTCCTGCAGGTAGACTGTGTGTTACCTGTGGAGTCTCCAGAGGCTTCCTGTGTGACCGTCAGATGCCTTCCTCAGAGTACTAGACAGGCTCTATGGTGTGAGTTTGACTTATAACTTATTTCTCTCTTTCTGTAGGTATGGGGCGGATGTTGATGTCAACCCTCACCTGTCTCCTGACACCCAGACCCTTTTCACAAGGCGGCTTACCTCCTTGGTGGTCTGTCCTCTATACATCAGTGCTGCCTACCATAACCTTCAGTGTTTCAGGCTCCTTCTGAAGGCAGGGGCAAATCCTGACTTCAATTGCAATGGTCCTGTCAACACACAGAAATTCTACAGGGGCTCCCCTGGGTGTGTTATGGATGCTGTCCTGCGCCATGGTTGTGAGGCTGCCTTCGTGAGCCTGTTGGTAGACTTTGGAGCCAACCTGAACCTGGTGAAGTGGGAATCACTGGGCCCAGAGGCAACAGGCAGAAGGAAGATGGACCCTGAGGCCTTGCAGGTCTTTAAAGAGGCCAGAAGTAAGTAGCCTGAGCTCAGCACTGTCTTGTGATATGGAGTTGCCTGAACCAGAGCACTGATTCCTCTTTCAGAGGGCCTGATTCCCAGCTGTCTATAACTCTAGTTCTAGGAGACTCTCCTCTGGCTTTTGCAGGCACTTCATGCATATGGTGCCCAGACATACATGCATGCAAAACACCCATACACATGAAAATAAATAAGTAAATCTTAATAACAAAATAACAATCCCCGCCCCCCCCCAGCCGCCAAGAAATTCCAGTTAAAGCACTTAATTAAAGCCTTCGGTTAGGACCAGTAGTTCTCCAGAGTGGCTGTTCAGAGAGAGAGAGAGGAGAGAGTGTAGGCTAGAGGACAGCCTTGGGTATTTCCCTCAGGCTAGCAGAACCGGTTGCAGGGATCTGCTCTCCCTGGCTGCCCAGTGTTGGGATGACAGAATGTACACTACTCGGTTTCTCTGAGAGGTGAGTCCCTGTTCTTTCAGGGCAAGCTCTTTACCGACTGAACTCTCCCCAGCTCCAAATGGTTATTTTGCCATTCCCAAACACCTGAAACTGGTGCCAGAAATCTATAAAAGTAGATGTATGCTTTCAATGTTCTTAGAATTATGTTCTCTACCATTTTGCTCTGCTTTTTGACCTCATTCTTAGCTAATGGTTTCTTTTTTACATTTTTCTTTTTTACTTCTTTTTTTCTTAGTTTGTTTTTTATTTTCTTTTTTTTCTTAATTTGTCTCTTAGATCATTGTACCAAGTGAGGGGTTTCATCATGTAATTTTCTTTAAAAATATTTTTAGTATATTGATTTATGTATATGCGAGGGAATCATGCACATGCCATAGTATGCGTGTAGAGGTCAGAGGAAACCTTACAGGAGTCCTTTCTTCCTGCCACATGGGTCCTATGGGTTGAACTCAGGTAATTAAGCGTGGAAGTGGCATTCTTACCCTCTGAGCCATCCTGTTGACCCATCATGGTGTTCTCATTCATGGGTCATTTGTTTTATTCTTATTCATCTTTGCTTTCTCCCCCCTTTTTATATCTGACTTCACATGTATTTATTAAACAGTTATAAGCTCATTTTTTAGAGTTCCTCTTTTTTTTTTTTTTAGTTCCCTTCAAATAGCCTTAGATTGAGTTCTGTGATAATCCAGTTTTTGTTAAAAATAAGATCTGGAGTTTGTTTGTGTAGAAGAAGTTTGCTAAGGAATTAATAAGTGAGTGGCAAGAGAGTTTGAAATTTATCTATGCTTGGGTTTGCTGTCAGTGCTCTCTGGAATTCAGAAATTGTCCTGTGTGTCTATCTTAATTCCTGCCTGGTGCCCTCTCCCCGTCACTCCTGCCATCCTGTCAGAGGACATCGGAATTGATAATCTTATATTCGGTCTCTTGTAGGAAGAATAATAAAAACCCAGTGGCCGATATTGGGGTTCAAGCTGAAGATCAGAAAAGCAAAGCAGCCAGCCACTGGCTCTTATCTTTACCTCAGACTGAAACAGGAGAGATCCTATCTCCACGAATCCTCAGTCTGAAGACTGAGTCTAAAACCTGTCTACCCTTGTTTTATAATCCTCTCTTGTGCTGGGATTAAAGGCGTGCACCACCACCGCCCAGTCTCTATGGCTAACTAGTGTGGCTGCTGGGATTGAAGGTGTGTGCCACCACTGCCAGGCCTGTATGACTGACTAGTGTGGCTGCTTTGCACTCTGATCTTCAGACAAGCTTTATTTATTAAAACACAAATAATAGGCTCCTGTAGTCTCTTATTTCCCAAAGAACATTAATACCAGTGTATTTCTGTTGTCTATATCCAAGCCAGTTCATGGAAACATTCTTGTTTAGCCTTCCTCCAAGTTGCTGGCTGACGGCCAGGTGGGAAACAGGCTGATAGAATGAAGCTGCTTGCATTCACAACGGTTTTCTTGTCGCCTTTTCTTCCTGAAGTAGGGCCTTGGCTACTTGTTGATTTGGGGCAGGACTGCCAGCCTAATCTCTGAATTCAAGTACTACAAACTTGGTGTCCCCAGGCCTCCTTGCCCCTGCTGGGACAGAGCAAGAGTGTGGGTCATTTGCTCTCATCTGTGGGGTCTCCCATGGGCAGCCTTTTTTAGGGCACTGAGGATTGCAGAAGGTGGGGCCATCAGATGCACACATGCCTGGTTAGATGGAAGCAGATAGCAAGGCCTTCCTTGCCTCCAGGGCCTCCTTGGCTCTGAGATTAGGAATGCTATGTTAGTGCAGTTGTGCCCACTATAATCAGCTTTGGCCATTTAGAACCAGGATGGAATAAACCTTTTGCCTTCACACTCTCCAGGTATTCCCAGGACCTTGCTGAGTTTGTGCCGTGTGGCTGTGAGAAGAGCTCTTGGCAAATACCGACTGCATCTGGTTCCCTCGCTGCCGCTGCCAGACCCTATAAAGAAATTTCTGCTTTATGAGTAGAGTTCAGATGCAGCGTTGACTGCAGTGAGGAAGCCGATCATCTGCAGTGAAAGTTGACTCTTACATCCTGTGAACCATGTCCTGCGCTGCCAACTTGTTCCCTGACTGTCAGTGAAGAAGAAACAGCCATGTTCTCTTGAATTGTGATTCTGTCTCAGGTGCTTGGGCCATCAAACACTCCTTGAGTCACTGTCAACTGAGAGGGGCATACAAACTTAATTTTGTTCTTCTTCAATATCTGTTCTGGATTTTTACTGTTACATATTAATGAAATGGGTTGTGAAATGTGTGCAGTATGGGTTGAACCTGCAAGCCTCGTGGTAGCCCTAGTGGGGAAAGCTTGTATTTTCCAAAGGTATTTATGTTCTTGCTTTGCAATTAATTATTCTTTTAAGGCTTAATATCCAAACAAGAAGAGAGTTTTGATAAGAAAACATGTAGGAAACAGACACACAGTTCTTGCACTTGCTGGTCTGTTTTCCTGCCCGGGTTTGTCTGTATGTGCGGTTAGGTGTGCTTCCCTTCTTACTGCTGCAGCATTCTCTCTTGGAAGTGTCTTCATTCCAAGATGGTTTCTTGGCTGCATACACTGCCTGCTATCTCAGTGCATGGAGGTCCCAGCACAGTGTCCACAGTACAGTACCTGTCCTGTCAAAGGTTTTCTGACGGATGTCTCACCCTGGGGATCTTCAGACAATGATTACCTTTAGGAGGCCCACCTAGAACTAGCCAGGAAGTGACTGCCCACATTTAGACCAGGGACCATCCCAATAGCACTCACTGCCACTTCTCACAGGATAAGATGACACTGGGGTGTTCTATACAGATCCTCCCATACAGAAAATGGGAACTGTATGGGCTACCTGGGTGGTTCCAGGCTAAGCAGTTCCTGCTGCTTGGTGCCCACCAGAGGCTGTGTCTCCCTCTTTCCGGTTCAGTGCCTTTGTGGGCAGTCCTAGAGATCTTTCCCCGTCCTGCCCAGGGTTGTTGGTGAGAGAGATGACTCAGTGCAGGTGTGAGGGTCATGGGCAGTTGGATCAGGAACTATGCATAGCCTTGAGCATCCTTGGATTGCTCCTGTTTGGTGAAATTGCATTTTGTCATTTTGAAACTCTTAGGACTATTGTGTGGATCTGTGGTGATTGTAGATCTGAGAATGTTTAGGGGCAAGCAGGTGTTAGATCTGTTAAAATTTTGACCATGAAAGAAAACTAACTTGTAATGATACTTTACTGTTGAACCATCGTGTGGTTTAGTGACCATCTGTGGATGGAGTTCCAAACCTCACCCCAGTGTCTCAGAATGGCCCTGTGCAGCAACACCAAGCTGGTCAAAATGCACTACATGGAGTTCTAGTGGGCCTTGCCCCAGCCCTGGCCAGTGAGTATTGTGTCTGGGGAGGGAATGAGCTGGGCCAGAGCCTGTTCCTCCCCAACCTCCCCCAGCTGTTCTGTAGGGGGCCCAGGCCACATGAGTAGCGTCCCCTGCGCTTATTATTTTCAGAATCTCGGCACTGTGAGGTTCTGCTGCTTGTTCAAAACTTCGAGCTGGCAAACCTGAATGCGAAATAGCATTGGTGCTGACTGAGGACACACCTCCTTGTTTCAGTAGCTCTATGAAAGTACTGCATTTTGTTGCTCTCAAGGATGAGGTACAGGTAGGAAAGAGCAATGCTATCGTGAGCACTCCAGGATCATGAGAGGCACCACGGGGAGCTGATGTAGCCTTGGTGAGGACTGCTGTTTACTTGACAGACTTCTGAGAGCTCTGGGTGTCTCCTTAGTGTGGAAGTGTGGTAGGCCTGATGACACTACTACCTTCTGGCTGAGCTGGCCCTAGCAGAGGAGCCCAGTGGCCCAGAGCGAAGGAGCCTGAAGCTGTCCCTGCTCATCCAAGGGGGATCTGTGTGATTGTTGTTATTCCTGGGGCAGTCACTTGATTTAAACAGAGGTTTGTGCCTTGAGTCTTGGCCAGGCAGGCTGGAGTTTAGCCAGTGCTGACGCCTTAGAATTTATCTTGGTGTGTGCTTTTAGACATATTTCCAGAAACCTACCAATGTCATACGTTTTGTAGCTATTGTACTCGTGATGTTTATCACTTTTATTTATTTTCTTATTTATTCACCCACTTATTTATTTGTTTATTTATTTATTTATATTCTTCTTCCCTGATTGTTTTGTTTTGACATTAGGTAAATTTAGGCAAAAATACTTTTTAAGTAGGTAATTAGCAATTTTCAAATGTTGGCTGTTTCTGTTATCAGGCTTAAGGACCATCAGTTTGAAAGTTTTCCCTCTATTCTTTCGTGCATGATTTAAAAATTTTGTTGTTGTTTGTTTGTTTTGAGACAGGGTTTCTCTGTGAAACAGTCTTGGCTGTCCTGGAACTCGCTCTGTAGATCAGGCTGGCCTCGAACACACTGAGATCAACCTGCTTCTGCCTCCTAAGTTCTGGGATTAAAGGCATGTGCCACCACTGCCTGGCTTCACGTATGATTTTTTTTAAGATAAAAATTTTCTGAAAAGAAAAGTACTGTATATGGGCCTGAGCAGAGATAAGCATGCCCTGACCTGTTTCAGCTAGTTCCTGGAACTGTGGAGGCTCCACTGCAGGCAGGAGGACCTTTGTGCTCTGCCTTTCAGTGGACTCCAGTGACGTCCTGTGAGAGCTGACACAGGCAGGTCCTCTGGGAGTGGTCTCTGTCCCGTGGTCTTAATGGAAGTGCACTTAATGGTGGTAGCAATGTTGAGAGCCGGCGCTGTAGTACTGACCTTGTGCTCTGGTGGCACAGTGGGATCATTGCAGCCCACTGTGCAGCATTTGCAGAGAGCTGTGCAGTGGGAAGGAGAAGGGCAGCATGTAATGCTAGAGGAAATCCAATTTCCTCAGCTGATTGGCTTGTCTTATTCGGTCGTCATGTCCTTCCTGGCAGATACTAGAATGTTGGCTTGAAAGTGATGGTGCGGTCTATGTCTTTGCATTTAAAACTCTCTTGGTTGAAAGTGATGGTGCGGGCTATGTCTTTGCATTTAAAACACTCTTGGTTGCAGTTCACAGATTTTTTTTTTCCAGTTTCCTTGTTACTGATATCCTGGCACCAGTCCGGTTATAGTGGATGTTACAAACTAATGAGACATCTTGGATTTTTAATAGCCTGCATGGTGGTGAAAGGCTTTGCAGCTTCCCCATGCCTGGGGTCCAAGAGTATTCTCTAGGGTCACTGCGCATGGCCTAAGAAGTCTAGACATGCTTTTGATGTACCTCTCTACTACCCCAAATTCATGAGGCCACCCACATGGAGGATTGTTTGTCCCCCCACTCAGGCCTTGGGAACCAGTGGCACCTAGGGTGCTGGTGATGGCACCAGTGGTGGTCCACAGGTCCTTTTGTCTCCTTCTGTCTGCCCAGTAGGCACTGCCCTGCAGGGGTCTAATGACTTCATCAGCACTGAGAGATTTCTGGAAGCCATCTCTTTGACTTGGGAGCTCCTTCCTTGTCCTTATGCTCCCCTCTCCTTCTCATACTCCTCGGCATGCAGTAAGTAGTAGGTCCATGTGCTTTACTGTTAGGGATTTGCGGTCATTCCAAGAAAGCCCCACAGATGGGGACATTCAGGTCTTCAAGTGGACAGTGATTTGTGGAGTATTTGCTCTACACTCTAGCCTGACAAAAGATGATGAAGTGAGAAGGATATAGGGGGACCTTCTCGAGCCTCAACATGTGTTGGACACAGAGCTCTTTTCAGCCAGTCCTGGGGACTGAACCATGATCCTGTGCATATGAGGAAGCACTCTACCACTGAGCTGTGTGTTCAGCCTCTTTGTTTTGTAAATCTGACTGGAGATTGGCATTTATGAACATGAATTTCTTGCACACGCAGTGTGACTGCTCCTGACGGCTAACCGGCCCTGCTCTCCCTGTAGTGTCTGCACGGCTCCCACTGCTTCCATTGGTGTTGGGCGTGTGTATCATGCACTAGGCTTTGTGTGCTTGTGCTGGAGACATGCTCACTTCAACCCCCTCTTTGCTGTTTGGGGATGAGCGTGTGCTTGTTTGCGGTGGTCAGGACAGATTGTTTTTTGCCCTTGTGCCTAGTTAAGAGCTTTCAAAAGTACAATGACATTTTTGATATATTGTTATAATAAGTGCTTTTTGCCCTCTGATTTCCCTCCAAAATGCCTTAATTTTGTGGCCTGTATCTTACTGGATAGAAGCTTCCTTCATGTGCAGTCTTTTATTTTCATTCATTCATTCATTCGTTCATTCATTCATTCATCATTCATTCATTCATCCATCCATTGTGCGTGATGTGTATGTTTGTGTTTACATGCATTCCCATGTAAGCTATGGTGTGGATATGGAGATTGAAGGACAGCTTAAGGGACTTGGTTCTCTCCTTCTACCATTCGGGTTCCAGGGATTGACTCAGATAGCTGTATGGTGGAAAGTGCCTTTATCCTCTGAGCCATTTTATCAGCCCCCATGTGCGACTGTGTGCACAGAGAAAGTAGAAGGGACTGGCTCCTGCAGAGTTCCCTATGACTGAAGAGAAGGCTTTACTGGGGGAGTTTACAGCTGTTGAGGATTCTGGGGCTGCAGGGTGGAGCCCATAGTGTTGCCCAGCATTTAACTACCTAATAGCCTGTTTTGCCTAGTGGCTTGAGTTCCTGGATTGAAGAGAGTTGCATCCACAGCTTTCTAGCCAGTGACAGTCTGTGCTGTGGGGAGGAGGTGAACACTGCCATTTTCTGTCCCATGTTATTTGTGATTTGTTTTGCCATTTGAAGGTAGCGATGTGGCAACTTTGGATAAGCTGGAGGGAATGAACTGAATAAAGTATTTCTTCATCCTGAGTGTGTGGCTGCCTAGTGCCCTCTGTGTCTTCCCTTTTAGAGGTTGTCTCCATTCCTTAACACCGTTGTAATACTGAAAGGAAGGAAGGTGTCCCAGGCTTCTCTCTGCCATCTTTCAACCTGCCCATGGACGGATGGATGCATCGTCCCTCCATCTTCATCTTCCATGTGGAACTCTTCTATGAGACAGGGTCTCGTGTAGCTAAGGGTTACCTTGGTCTCCTGATCTCCTGGTGGGATCACAGGTGTGCACCATTGTGCCTGCCTCATAATGGTACTGTTTAGGTTGGAGTCTGGACCTTTGGTTCACTCCAGCGAGAGCTGCATAGCAGTCACTTGGGATGATTCGGTGTGACTTTGCCATTACTTCTTCCTGATTCCCTTGACATGATGGAGCCTTTCAGGAGAGTGGATGAATGATAATTCAGAACAACCTGAGAAAATACTGCAAGAGAAACAAGGGAACATAGAGAGTCTGAGCTCCTGGAGGTCTGGAACTGACATCTGGTGCCTCCGACATATTTGAGGGAAAGGGTGAAATAGGAGAACTGGCCACCAGCTTTCTAAGAAGCAAGTAGCTCCTGCCTACTACACACTAAGCAGTTGAACCTCTTCAGCCCTATGGGAGACAACATTGAGCCTTCAGTCTACAAGACTTTCTGCTCCATAATGCTCTTCAGGCAGAAATTGCAGCAGCTTCTCTGAAAACTCACCTCAGCCACAAAGGAAAGACATGCAGATAGCCGTGTGGTATGTGGCCACATAAATGACCAAACATGGAGGGCTGGAGAGATGGCTCAGCGGTTAAGAGCATTGCCTGCTCTTCCAAAGGTCCTGAGTTCAATTCCCAGAAACCACAAGGTGGCTCACAACCATCTGTAATGAGATCTGGCGCCCTCTTCTGACCTGAAGGCATATACACAGATAGAATAATATACAATATTCTATTATATACATAATAAATATTAAAAAAAGAAATGACCAAACATGCTGTTCAGAGGACTCCAGGTGAGAGTCCTGAGGATCAGGCTTCCCTTTCCAGATCACCAGGGGAAGCTTGTGCTAATGTCAGGAAGAGCACTGTGATTTCAGACTGGGAAACCGCCGGAGCCAGTAAGCAGTGACTGTAAGTGCTCATGGCACTTTACTTGACTGTTTTTTTAAATTTCATGTGTATTCATGTTTTGCCTGCATTTATGTATCTCTGTGAAAGTGTCAGTTCCCCTGAAACTGGGGCCACAGAAAGCTGTGAGCTGCCATGTCAGTGCTGGGAATTGAACCCAGGTCCTCTGGAAGAGCAGCCAGTGCTCTCAGCTGCTGCTGAGCCATCTTTCCAGCACCCCAATGGCACTTTAGTAATGAGACACAGTGGGACTTCTGCTTCAAATTTCTGAAGGGAAATTATTTCCAGATCAATTAAAAGTCACTCTGAAAGACTTATGAACTCTTAAAGTTTAGGAAATTATTCAAGGATATACTTCAAAATGAAGGAGTAAGCCAGGAAGGAAGAAGGTTTACAGAGGAAATTGAGGCTCCAAAATGAAAAGGTAAAGCTCCAGGCATATGGGATGTTTGCTTGGTCTTCAGCATTGGACACCGAACACCACAATTACTGATCAGTATCAGAACAATGAAAACTAGTTGAGCAAGAAAAAGTTAACACAATAGAAACCATCACACATCAGCTGGGATTAGTGTGTAAGTGTGCCTGATGAGAGGATAATAGTAAGAGCAGTGGTGGCAGGTCTAGCCATGCCAGGATGGATGGATGGAAGGTCGAGGATAGTGTGTGCATGGAAGCTAAACAGTCCCCACTGACACAGAGAGGGGCGAGTAGTCACCCCAGAGGAGAAAGGCTGAAAATTAGTGAGGCAGGAAATAGCCAAGAGAACATAAAGAGGGTAGAAGGGGACAGTAACAGAGAGCAGAAATTTACTAGACATACCCCAGACATAACAGAGTTCAGAATTACTGCCCCTGAAGCAAAAAAGGTGTGCATAGGGTAATCCCAGATAGGCAAGAAGACACACTGTGAAACATTTTTCAAGAGAAAATGTCTCATGTATGGGCTGGAGAGTTGGCTCAGCAGTTAGAAAGTACTGGCTGCTCTTGAAGAAGACCCCAGGTTCAGTTCCTAGCCTCCATATAGCATCTGGTAGCCATCTAACTCCAGTCCCAAGGGATCTGATGACCTCTTCTGACTTTTGTGGGTACCAGGCTTGCTCGTGATACACAGACATATATACAATAAATTAAGCTGGGTGGTGGGAGTGTACACCTATAGTCCCAGCACTCAGGAGGCAAAGGCAGGTGGATCTCTTGAGTTTGAGGCCAGCCTGGTCTACAGAACAAGTTCCAGGGCAGTCAGGACTACACAGAGAAATTCTTTGTCTTGAAAAACATAAAACTAAAACAATTTTTAAATTTTTATTTTATTTTTTTTAAAAGAAAAACTATCTCTCCTAGTTCCCACTTCCCTCCTCCCATTCCCTCCACCTTCCCCACCCCCCTCACCCCCCATTCACTTCTCAGAGAGGATAAGGCACATTGCTATGGGAAAGGTCCAAGGCCCTCCCTACTATATCTGGGCTGAGTAGGGTATCCATCCAAAGAGAATGGGTTCCAAAAAGCCAGTACAAGCAGTAGGGATAAATCCTGGTGCCACAGCCAGTGGCCCCGCAGTCTGCCCCAGCCATACAACTGTCACCCACATTCAGAGGGACTAGTGTGGACCTATGCTGGTTTCTTCCCTGTTCAGCTGAAGTTAGTAAGCTCCCATGAGCTCAGGTAAGCTGTTTCAGTGGGTGTCCCCATCATGGTCTTGACCTCTTTGCTCACATTCTCACTCACTCCTCCCACTCTTCACCTGGACTTTAGGAGCTCAACTCCCCCCCCCCAAAAAAAAGGTTCATGTAGCCCCGGCTGATCTCATTGTGTAGCTGACGATGACCTTGAACCCCTGATTCTCTTTCTAATATCCCAAGAGCTGGGATTACAGACATGTGGATGCCACCATGCCTGGCACTTGCTAAAAGAATATGCACCCATCACTTTGCTAGACTGGCATAAATCCTTACTAAATTCTAAATCTTACACCCACAGATAAGTGTAGCCACCATTACTTATCAGAGAAACCTCACAGTAAGTGGAGACCTCCACGTTATATCACAACTAGACACAAGGCAGAAACCAATGGACCATAGGAAGCCCAGTCACAATGGACACAGCTACATATGGCCCTAGCACAGGCCTAGTGGAAACATGAGTTTTATAAATATGGAGAATGAGCAATCCTTTTAAAGCCCCTACTCCCAATGAGATTGGATTTCTGGTTAAAGGAACTACATCTTTGATGGCACTAGAAGTCAAACTGCTCATAGTAGTGAAACTCAAAATAGTGGGATTTCAGATTCCAAGTTTCACCTGGGCCCAATAAAGATACTGTGGTTCTGTTCTTTCCCTGCCAATGCCCTCACTCTGCTGAGAGAATGAGAAAGCTGTGAGCTCAGCACTGTTCACAGCCAAAGCAATTAGATCTTTCCCGAATCTCAAAGACCAGCCGCCTGCATGTGAATTTAGGGGTGGGGCGGCAGGGGGCTCCTTCATGACCACCGCTAGAGCTCTTTTGTTCTCCCTGCCTCACCATTCTGTGCTGGCTTCCAAACCTATTTATTCCTCTCTGCCAGCTCCTAGTGTCCTCAGAGGATCCAGTCCCACACTGTAGCCCCCGAGGTCATTACCATTGGGACATGACTGGTCTAGCAGCTACTGGGGCTCCTAAGGCCCTTGCTTCAGTTGACTTTGTACCGGTCCTCCAAGGTGACAGCTTGCTCTGATGCTAGTAATCACAGTCAGTTCTGAGCACAGGTATCTTATTTTTCATCGGCTGTGAGCTGAACCCTGCCCACATGTACGACCACAGATCAGTTCCAAAACCTGTCATTGGGAACCCATCTCCACGTCGCCCTTCGTACCAATTCCAGGTGACCATAATTGCACTAGTGTGAGCAAGGAAGGTTTGAGAGAATTTAACTTTCTGTGGAATACACTTGGGAAGAGTACCCAAGGAAGTGGGTGAGCTGTCAGGGGACGAAGCCCTTCCTAAGGCGCGAGTGGGCATCTTAATGGAGAGGTCATGTATAGTTTTAGTTCAACAGCTACCAGAGACATTTTCCTGGATTATCAGAGCAGGAGCTGCTCTGTGTTTATGAGGCAAAGATGAGCAAGCAAGGAACTGAGCTGCCATAGGGGACAGAGCCCTCCCCCCAGCATACCTTGTGGGGGCCTGTGAAAAAGGATGGTACTGTCAAACTCGAGAAGCCTGCCGGCACAGCTGAATTCAAGAGCTAGCTGCTAAGAAACCCTTTCTGGAGCGATTTGAGGGCTGGGGGTGTCTTCAGAATGCTCTGGATGTCTCTGAGTCCCCTATGGGGAAGCCGGCTGAGTTGCCCCTAAACGCACTGGTAAGTGAGCCCTCACTGGGTTATGGCACTTGTAACCATGGCCACTGGGATGGACTGAAGAATTCAGAGCCAGGAAAGGCTGGTACTTCCTCCTCCAGTGTTACTCTGGCGACCTCTGCTGGCGGACAGAGCCTAGCCTTGAGGCACAGGCAACGGAAGAATTAGAACTACAGCAGGGCAACACAAGGGGGAGTTGAAGCAGACACGTGTGCTTTCTGGCAACTAGTGCCAGAAAATTCATGTTAATTGAGTAGTGGTGGTTCACGCCATTAATCCCAGCACTCAGGAGACAGAGGTAGGTGGAGCTGTGTGTGTTCGAGGCTCTATAGCGTGAGTTCCAGGGCAGCCAGGACTATTTCATAGAGAAACCCTGTCTCGAAAAAACAAGCAAGCAAGCAAACAAAAAACCCACCCCAAACAAAAAAAAAGTTCCCCAAAACTCATACTCCCCATCTCACTGATAAACACAGACGCAAAATCCCAAGGAAAACACAGCAAAGGGGTTAGCAGCATGTTAAACACAATGCATTGGGCCCATAGTGGGCATACATGGCGCCAGGTGGCTCTCCACCAAGAAGGGTTGTTCTTCCTTCATGACACACTCTCCGAGCTGTGGCCCTGATCACATGTCCCTAGGAACGCTGGGCCAAGCTATGGCCACGTTTTCTGTTTCTTCCTGCTTTCAGTTAGAGACGACGAACACGCCATGGGATGGTGGAGTGGGAGATGAAAGCAACAGGTTGCAGTTCTCCTGGACAACCAGGGATCTCGCCTTGGCCGGTTACACAAACCGTACCCATACTTTCGCTGTGGAACCAGCATTTGTGTTTCCCACGGACCAGCCTGCACGGAGGTCCGTTTCTTGTTTTACGCACTCCCGTGTCCTGTCCTCTCCCACAGACTCAAAAGATGCCCTTGCCTCCAGAAACCATCTCCAAGTCCGTTCCCCTGAGAAGCCAGGCTGCAGCGGGCAAGGAAGCCCACGCTTGAGAGGCCAGGGGTGGGAGTGTGTCTTTGCTTCATAGCACCCTTTCCAGGTCCGGTCCCCTGAGAAGCCAGTCTGCAGTGGGCACGGAAGCCTGCGCTTGAGAGGCCCGGGGTGGGAGTGTGTCTTTGCTTCATAGTACCCTTTCCAACTAGCTCTGCTGAGACCGTCTCGGCTTGTTTTTGGCTCTGAGACTGGACCGCTTCAGTTCTGACTTGATCATTCCCTTGCCTGACTTTGAGACACAGCTTCAGATCTTCAGGGAGTGGGTGGGTTTTTTCCCCCCCCCTGCAAAGTAGAGTGCAAAAGTGCCCATCTGAAGCAGGGAGTGGTTAAGAAAACTGGGATCAGATGTATCTCTGTGGGGGCTTTGAGGTCTCTTTTGTCACAGTCCACTTCCTGTTGCCTTCTGATCAAGATGAAGCTAGCATCATGTCTGCCTGCACTCTGCCATGCTCTCCACCGTGATGATAATGTGCTGAGCCTCTGAAACTGTAAGCTACCATCTCACTTGAATGTTTTCCTTTATAAGAGTTGCCATGGTCGTGGTGTCTCTTCACAGCAGTAGAAACCCTAACAAAGACAAACATGGTTATCTGAGGTCGGTGCTGAGCCAGGGTTTCCAAGTTAGGCTTTGAGACTAGGGTTTCAAACACCATTGTGAACCCTTGGAAGAGCAATGGAACACCTGAACTTGTCTCTGCATCTACAAGCTAGACCTTCAGGGTGATGTATGGCTATCCCTCTGGATCTGTGGGGGATTGGGTCCAGGACCCCCAAACTAAGAAGCCAAATATCTATGGTGTTAAAGCCTTAATATAAAAGAGGTAATTTTGTTTATTTATTTATTTTTAACTTTAAAGACAGGGTCTCGCCATATAACTGTGGCTGGGCTGGAAAAGATGGAAAGACCAGGTTGACCTCAAAATCCCTGCATGCTGGGATCATGGGTATGCACTATCATGCCTAGATGAAAAGGTGGTAATATCTGCATGTAACTTGCAAGCATGCCTCCATAATCCCTTAAATCACCTACAGATTAGTTGTAATACCTAAACACCTAATATAACACAAATGGCCCGATGGTTGTTATACTCTATTGTTTAGGGAGAAATGACAAGAAAAATGTTCCTTTCCTGGTCAGCACAGAGGAAGTTTTATTTCCTGAGTATTTTTGATTCGTGGTTGACTGAATCTGTGGATGGAGCACCCATGAATGTGGATGGCCAAATGCCCTTTGTGGTGTGTTGGGAAGGATTAACATCTGTGCAGGTTCACTGTTTAGTGGACTGTGTGGCCCATGGTTCAAGTATCCAGGAGGCCTGTGTTGACGGAGGCTTCTCTGAACACTAGTGACAAGCGGATGTGTCATTCACTTTTCAATGCTCCCCGACACAAAGGACAGCATGCCGACGGTGGTGCTGGATGTCCGTTGGTGACTCGCCTGTTCTGTGTGGTGATGGTATGGAGGACTTTCCTGTGTGGCTCTGTCATGTAGGGCTATGACAGACCAGGGAGAGATGTCACAGTTACTTGGAAATTCTTGACGCTTCCTTGCGAGATTGGTGGAGGTCCAGGCCTGACGGAATGAAGGTCTCAATGACTTAACTGCCCCAGATTCTACTCTTGATTTCCCACAGAAAGCTGAAGTACACACGTGGCCCCCTGAGCACCAACTGTAGAAACCTCCAGTTCCCCCACAGGCTTGTGGTTTGATCTCTGATTTCCAGGCTGCTGGCAAGGGTCACGTGATCTCCATGTTCTTATGTCAGGCCAGTAGCTTCTCTTCACTCTCCTATGGAACCACAAACGGGGCATTCCTGACGCGAAAATACAACATTCAAATGCTCCCACATCAGGAACTTTTCTTTTGCATTAACACGATGCTACAAATTTAAAATTTCCATGTCCTAAAAGCCTGTTTCTTTGCTTTTTGCATAGAGTTTTAAAAATATTGTCTAAAATTACCTTTAGATTATGTACATACATAAGGTGTTTATGGGGCATAAATGAATTTCACGTTTAGACTTGGACCCTATTTCCAAGGTACCGTCTCGTTATATCTATGTAAATATTTCCAAAGCAGAAAAAAGAAAATTCAAAGTTTGCAGTATTTCTGGCTCTAAGCACTTTGGATAAGGGATCCAGAGCCCTGTTGCTCTGCTTTTAGAATAAAGATCTCCCTCATTCTCCTGCTCATCTCTGTTCTGCCGTCTGGCTCTCCATAGTCCAACCTGCAGGCACAAGCTTCACAGAGGAGAAGGTAGAGGACTGCCTTCCCTTTAGATTAAGCATTGGGATGGCACAATGGTGGTGGTGGTAGTGGTGGAGACAGTGACAGGCCCTGGTTTGAGGGTTTTTTTGTTTTTGTTTTTGTTTTTTGTCCTTGAGTGGCCAATGGAATTCAGCTTGTTTTTCATCTTCACTGAGGACGTGGATGCTCAGGGTAGGGCAGAGGTGCCGCTGGCTGTGGTCACACTCACACCATGATGGTGTTGGACATGACCAGACTGTTTCCACACTAGGCCCCATCCTCTGGTCCCTGGACTCAGCAATGCCCTGGGGTAGAAGAGAAAGCTATTCTTTGGGACTTTTTAGGCTACATTAGCCTACCAGCTGGTGTTCCCCATAGAAGCCTGTGTCCATAGTCAGGGAAGGAGCAACCCATTCTCTTCCTGTGTACCTTACCTACCCCTACAGAGCCAGCATCCTGTGGGTGCTTTATAGATGCCGGATGGATGAATGAATGAATGAATGAATGAAGAGTGAAAGAGTGAAGGATATGCTTTGACAAGAGTGAATTCATTTTGTAGGTTGAACCTATTTCTAGAGGACCATCTGCCAAGACCACGGGGTACTGTTGTCCTATCCTGGGCCACGGAGGCTCCCTGAGGCAACTCCTTCTCTCCCAGCTCCTGGATCTGGGTCTGGCTTCACACCCAGCAGCCTGATAAGGGACTCATGGAAAATGTGCATTTATGCTTTTGAAAACCCAAGTGGGCTGTTCATGCTGTGTCGGAAGGAGTGACCATGGTCCTCAGCCAAACTGTGGTGAGCTGTGGACTCTGAGCTCAGTTCAGGGGACCCTGGGGACAGCTGGGAGAAATCTCACTCTACCCAAGAACTCGAATTGCAGGGCTTGTGAAATGCAATGGGAATTCCAGGTGTGTGAGAACAAGCTGTATTTGCATTGAGAAGCGTTTTGGGTTGAGTCCTGCCCAGTCCAGCTGGCTCCCCCTTCTCATCCACTGCTGCTGTCACTTGGGAACACATCTCACCCTGTCCTGGCAAAGGCATCCCTGGCTGCTTGCCATCCTCTCCCCCAGCCATATTTTCTTGGGGCTACTCCCTTGCCTATGCCCCTTCTGCATGTTGGTGGCAGCTGCTCTCTACCTCTCTGCGAGGCCCATGCTCCTGACCAAGTCCCACCTTGAGTGTCCGTTACTCGGCTGGAATGTAGGTTGGCCACTCACCCCCTCGAGGGCCTGGGATGGGTGTAGTGTGAACATGAGTGGGCCAGTGTCCTGGTCGCAGAGATGTCCCAGGGTCACTCTACAGGCACCCAGTTGGCCTCTGCCTGACACTTAAATCTTTCGTTTCCTCTCAGAGACCAGAAGGAGCAGATTTGTGTTACCCATGTATGAATTAAAACTTTGAAAAAACCCCCTGAGAATCCTCATGCAAATGTCTTTGCTGTCCCCATTAGTATAACAAATCAATGGAGTATATTTTCCAGGGTTGGAGAGGCAGAGAAATCCAAGATCAAGGCGCCAGCAGTTCTGGCATCTGTGGAGGGCCAGGTCTCTGCTTCTGTGATGGTGTTTTGAGTTCTGTGTCTTCATATGATAGAAGAGACAGAAGGACAACATACCCAGGCTAGTTCCCCCAAGCCTACTTACAAGGATGGAGCCCTCAAGCCCTAATCACTTCTTATTGCATCCCATGGGGTCTTAGGCTCCATCCTGTGAAACTGAGAGCCATCCTACAGTCTACGCTGCACACTGGCAATGGACACTTCTGAGGGTGATTGTACTTGCCATTGCCAGGACTGCTGACTTGGGATGTGGGGTCCCTTGGCGGGTTCCTGGAGGTGTGGGGTTCTCAGTTGTTTCCTTTGACCAGAAGGAATCCCTGTGTCACAGACCGAGAGACTTGCATCCCACAGGGCTGTCAGCCTAGATACACACCATACTCAGTGAGTATCAAGCAGTGACCGGTTTTTACTATGACTGTGCTCTATGCAACATTTAAACGGAATAATCGAGCCTCTTATATTTTTTTATTGGCTAAATCTGGCAGCTCCATTTGGCATAAGCTTGCGATGGAAATTCAAAGTTTTATGAGTATATGATGCTCTCTGTGGGAAATCTAACTTATAAATAAGGATGGGAAATATTTTGAAAAGCAGAGTGATCAGGTGAAGTTGTTTTTCCTAGTGAGACTGAATGAACTTCCAAATTAGCTTCAAGCAACCTAAGGCGACTCAGCAATTTCCCAGATGCTCACTATCTGCCAACGGGAACCTGGAGATGCTTTCCAAGTGTGAAAAACACGAACATTTAGCAAAAGATTTCCCTATAGCCTACGTGATTGTATTGACTGACTTTTAAAAGAATTATTTTATGCGTACCGTGTGTGTGCAGGAGTCCATGGGGCTCAGAAGAAGGCATTGGATCCCCTGAAAGTAGAGTCACAAGTAGTTGTAAAGCCACTGTGTGTGGGTGCTGGGAACCTAACCTGAATCTTCTGCAAAAGCAGTAAGCGCTGCTAACTGTTGAGCCAACTCTCCAGCCCTCGCTGACTGGTATTTTTACCCTTTTGGCCTTTTTCTTCCTGTCACTCCAAGATGCCCTACCACGAGAATGTCTTGATTTCCCCTTTGCTTGTTTTCTCTCTTTAAAAAAGTGTGTGTGTGTGTGTTGAATGTACTTGTTAGTGTTATATGTGCATGTGTGTGCACATGTATGTGGAATCCAGAGGGCAACATTGAATGTTGGCCTTTAATTTTTTGAGTTATTTATTGACTCTATGCATATGGGTGTCTGCATGTATGTCTGTGTACCACACGCATGCCTGGCGTCTGAGGAGGCTAGGAGAGAGTGGAGGATCCCCTGAGACTACAGTGAGCCACCATGTGGGTGCTGGGAATCGAACCCAGGTCCTCTGGAGGAGCAGCCAGTGCTCTTAACTTCTGAGCCATCTCTCCAGCTCTTCTACCTTTAATTTTCTGAGACCATCTCTACTGAACTTGAGTTTATCATTTCAGCTATGCTGACTGCCCAATGAACTTCAGCAATCCTCCTGTATCCATCGCCGCAGTGCTAGGGTTACAGGGCTTATTGTCACAGCATCTCGCTGTTAGTGGGTGCTTGGGACCTGACCTCAGTTCTGCATGCTTGTGTGGCTGGAACTTCACTTCTTCAACCATAGACAGTGACCTGGAATTGTCAGCCATGTAACGGCTTTCCCCCTGTTGGTTTTTGGTCAGGGACGATTTTTTTTTTTGTTTTGTTTTAATTATAGCAATGGGAATGAAACCAGGACAGCCCCTTGTGTTCCCACCCAACCCCCTTTCCTGGTCCGTCTTGGGAAATTTCAGCTGTTTCTTTGCCGTGATTTTTCAATCTCTTGCTCACTCTCGTCTCTCCCAGAACTGAATGAACGAAGCAGATGAACTGGAGCGTGACTTTCCTGGTTATGGTCTCGCAAGCCTCTGAGCTCTGTGTTTCCCAGCCACTTGCTCTCCCTGTTGCTCGCAGTTGGAATATGTGCCTTCTCTCTTCCCTATCTGTGTTCTTTCCTCTGCTATCTGTTCCTGGAGCCCACCCAGCGAGTTTTCCACTTTGGTTTGGTACTGTGTTTTCCCAGTTGCCATGTTGCTGTTTTTCCCCTTTTCTTAGATTCCACCTCTTCGCTGAGACTTTTCTATTTCATAGGTTTCCAGCCTGTTTCTAGGGCCTTGTTGAGCGTTTTGATGATGGCTTCCCTAGAATCCTCACCAGCGACTTCTTACATCCGTGTTCATTGACCCTCTTCTGACTCAAGCCAGGATGCTTCTGTTTCTTGGTGTGATGAGTGCGTCTCAGCTATATTTGGGTATCCTGGTCTTGCTCTGGTTCATCAGGCTTCCTCTGATGTCTCATTACTTGAGAAGGGAGTTGACAGCCTGGGCCTCTCTGTCCGATAGAGAAGAATGGCTCATGACTGCATGGTCTTCTCTGACATCACCTTGGCTATGGGGTTGCTAGAACTAGTTTGTCTTGTTCCCAGTGCTCTCTGTCAATGATACTCAGAGGTCCATGGATTTCAAGCTTTGCCTGTCAGTCTCCATAGAGCACGGAACGAAAGCCAGAGCAGTTATCTGCAGAGCCAGATGGGCCAGGAAGAGGAGAGGTGTGGGCCTGGCTGTGCTGCTGAAGTCCTGCAGGGCCTGGTGTTGAAGGGGCTGGCCTCATTGTTCTATACAAGGCAAGGCTTACTGTGGACAGAGAACCTGCCAGGCAGAGAAGGCTTTAAGTGTGAGACTGGCTGGGTCTCTGCTCTTTTCTGCCTTCGCAGGCCAAGGAGAAGGGCTGGTATCTCTGCAGGGTGAATCTGTGCTGCTTGCCATTCCATTCTTGTCTGCGATGGGGAAAATCAGTAGGGAAGACACGGCAATAGGGAAATTGCATTCACTCTGAATATTAGGTTATAGCGGGGAATTTGAATCTGGTTGTCCCGAGTTAAGGGCACTGTCTATCTCATCCTACCATGGACATTTTCCCCAAAGGCCCTTACAATTGCAGCCTGGGACATCCCTGATGGCAGCCCTCGCTTGCTCACTAGCACAGAGCACAGAAGGAATGGCCCCTCTGATGGAGGGGTTCAGCACAGCCACAAGGCAAAGATGGCTCCTCAGCCATCAGCCATCAGTGTCTCTCCAGGGTGTGTAGGGTCTAGCTGCAGGCTACAGGGGCCAAGCAGGGCAGGCTGGAAGGAGGCGGGGAGGAGGTTGGGAAGGGGCCAAGGAGATTTGTGCCTCGTGTCTGAAAAAGCCTTGGGAAATGAAAACCTTTACTTCAACCTCTGAGCGATTTAATCCCGACCTCAACCAGGGTTCCAACAAGTTAAAGGTGAGCCTCATTCCGGTTTTATTGTTCAGATGTTGGCTCTTATATGTAATTTGGCCTGATGGAGGGCTGGGAAAATGCATTGTCTTATTTCACCCTTGACATTTTTATTATAAGGAATTTTCAAATCTGTGGGAAAGACGGCTTGGGCTGTTTCCTTGGGAAGTACTTAGGGAACGTGTTAGCTACCGAACAGGCGGAGAGTGGCTGTGTGGGGGTTGGAGAGCACACATGCTGTGCTGCCCATCACTTTATTTCTCCTTTCTCTGTGGCACAATTCTCAAGGTGATGTGTGCATTCCCAATGGCTTATTTTTCCTCATTAATCAGTTGCGAACAGAGCCTCCGATTCTTTCACAGGGAGAGGCGCCTGCCCTGGTCTTTGTGACTGTTTCACTATTTCCCTTCGTTTCTCTGGGTTTGTAGGGGGGAGCTAAGAATGTCCCAAAGGTAAAAGGAGTTCATTTGCTTCCTCACCAGGATTTTTTTTTTTTTTTTTTTTTTTTTTTTTGAGCCTGCATGCACTTCTGGGTCCTTGCTGGGAATTGGCTACTGCTCTCTTGAGGTTTAACAGGGTTCCTGAACAAAGTCTCCTGGCGAGTGGACCATCCCTCCAGGCTAGTTAGAGGGCTTCGATGGGAAGCTGCACTTGACTGATGTTTGACATCTAGGAGTAGGTACTGAGGAATGGAGAGATCTATGGGAACATGCACTGGCACCTTGAGACTCAGTGAATGTGTCAGAGGCAGAGGAACAACGGAGGTCACAGTGGCCAACAGGAAAGGCCACGGGGCATCCTTAGTAAGGTCAGTGCTTTGTGAGTCTGGAGAATACACATGACAGTTGGACGGGGATCAGCACAGTAGTCATGGTGGGGTTTGCACTATGGAAAGAGCCGCAGACTGCGGAGTAGCCTTGATGCCTGGGCGCAGCCAGCAGTTGGGTTATTTCTGGGGTCCTGTTGGCCCTGGTCATGTGTACTATGTTGGTGGTGGTGGGTGGTGGAGGGGGTAGAGAAGGCCTGGGTCAGAACTATTAGGAAGGGAGGTGTTCTGACCTTGGAGGTTCAGATAATGATAGTGAGGAAGAAGAGGGTGTCAGAGTGTGGCCTAGATTTTTGGTTTGTGCTGCTGGAAAGGGCATTTTGTTCTCTAAGCTGGAGTGCTAGGTAGTTTGACTGTAGAGATGTTGAATTTGAGGCGTGGTGAGGCACATAGGAGAAAATAGGATATAACATTTGGCACTCAGAAGTGGGGTCTGGCCCCCCCTTTTTATCCATTTTTAGGTCATACTACAGCCTCATACTCTATCAAATACTAAAAAGTCTTGTTAAACAAAACTGCATTTCCTTGCTATAGTTTGAATGTTTTGCCATCCCCCAATTTAGCCCATTATTCCCTTGTTGCATTATATTTGTGTCACCCCAAATTCATGTAGAAAACATGTCCACCAAAGGGGTGGTACCAGAAGGTGGCCCTTCCATGAGGTGATGAAATCATGAGATGGAACATCTTGAATGGGCTTAGTGCCCTAGAGACCTCCAACGGCCTTGCCTCTCCCATCACGTGAGCACACCACAAGGCGGGGCCTGTGAACCCAAGGGCAAGCTCTCCCCAGATACTGACTCTGCCAGCTCCTTTGTGTTGGACTATCACCTTTCCGGAACTGTAAGAGGGGGTTCATGTGCTCATAAGCCCACCACCCCACCACCCCAGCTGATGGGGTTTAGAAACAGCAGGAACAGACTCCAGCGTCCCCTCATCCATCTTTCCCTTTCCTCCCAAGCTTGGGTCAGGCGTCTCCAAGCTTGCTATCACTGGAATACAGTGAAGAGCTTTGTGCCTGCAGTACTGAAGTGATCAGCCCTCTGCCTTGTGCCTCTCTGGCAGAGGTGACCCAGGCAGAGCAAAACCACCCTGAAAACGGAACAAGTCACTGCTCCGAAGGTGTTCCGTAGTCCAGCTAAGCAGATAGGAGAAATGTCTTGGTTGCTCTTGAGGGCTAAATGGTGGCCTTGCCTCTGAGCCCCGGCTTCCTCGGCTCCCTTGGGCCGTCTTTCTCTTCGTGGTGAAAGGTTGCGTGCAGGTGTGGAGTAGTTTCACACCTAGTCAGCAGGGTGTGCAGACTCAAGCTGCCTCCTTTCCGAAAGTGCTAAGTCTCCCCGTCAGTTCATGCTAGGGGTGCTTTTGTTCACATACGTTTCTCAGCAGTTTTCTGGGTCATATGAGTCTCGATAGGGGCGCCCTGCTAGGACCATGCTCATACATCTGCAGAAAATCCCTTCTCTCCTTCCTTTTCCCCATGTGTGCCTGCCACTGCCTGTGCCTGTGGTCGGAGGCCCAAGTATGTAGTTTGTAAGTACGCAGGAGGCCAGAGGTCAGGGCTGTGTCTTTCTTCTTCCATTGCTCTCCAAACTTGTTTTTGAGACAGAGTCTCTCATTAACTCTGGAACTCACTCATTGGCCAGACTGCCTGGATAGTGAGCCCCTGGGATCCTACTGTCCTGTCTTTCAACAGATTACAGACCGAGACTGCCATGCCTTAGTGTTGGGAATTCAAATGCCAGGTCTTCACTGTATCTACTGGGACATCTCCCCAGCCCTTCTTCACTGCTTGATTGCTCCTCTCCTCTCCTCTCCTCTCCTCTCCTCTCCTCTCCTCTCCTCTCCTCTCCTCTCCTCTCCTCTCCTCTCCTCTCCTCTCCTCTCCTCCTCTCTCTCTCTCTCTCTCTCTCTCCCTCTCCCTCTCCCTCTCTCTCTCTCCCTGTTCATGTGTGTGTCATGGCACACATGTGAATGTCAAACGACAATCTTGTCTGTCACCCCTCACTTTGTTTGAGACAAGGTCTCTGTTTTCGTGCCACTGCATCCACCTGGCTAGCTGGCGTGTGAGCTCTAGGGAATTCTGTCCCTGCTGCCTGTCTCATCATAGTCACTGGAGTCGAGGACACTTATTGTCACACTTAGCTTTGCATGGGTCCTCAGACTTTAGGTTTTCACAACTGTGCAACAAACGCTTTATTCATCGAGCCATCTCCCCAGTGCTGCAGTTTTTCTCTCTCCGTGGAATTTTCTCCAGACTTTTCTCCAGGTTCTCTGTCCTTTCAGCTGTGTCCAATCTGCCTGGTAAGTCAGGCCCTGGGTTTCTATTCATTGATTTTGAATAAGGTCTTTATTTTGCGATGAAGTATAACTTGCATATAGCAAAAATGTGTAGGTAGGGCCTCAGTTTTTTTTTTTTTTAACCTGATGAAGTGCTCCGTACACACCTTTCTATTCCTGAGAAGTTCACCCAGTTCGAGATGTTTTTAGTTCCCATGACTCCAAAGTCTTCCCCATATCTTCTGTGTTTGACATCTCTTTGAAAGATAATCAGTTCCTAAAATCCCTACCCCTGCAGATAGGTTTTGTCTGTTTGAATTTCCTGGTAATGGACGCCGCTGCATGCACTCTCTGTACTAGTTTTGTTTACCATGTCTCTTCACACTGTTCCCCAGCACCTGTCCCTGGTTGCTCTTAACAACCCCATGTCTTATTTATCAGTTCCTTTGTTGTTGTTGGACATTCGTTTCCAAAACAGTATTGTGGCCTTTTTCCTTTGGTGTCATGTCCAGTATATCTGACAATGAAAAAGAACCGATTTAGTTTATGTGTTTTGCCTGCCTGTTGATCTACGCACCATGTGTATGCAGTGCCCACAGAGGCCAGAAGAGGGCGCAGGATCCCTTGGAACCAGAGCTCTAGAGGGCTGCTTGATAGCTGAAGTGAACTCTATAGGAGCAGCCCTTACCTTTACCCTTTACTGCTGAGCTGTCTCTCCTGCTAATGTCTGCTAAATGTCGGGCATCAAAATTGAGGTCATATTTTTTGTATCTCTGAATGACGTCACCTACCTCTAGATCAGTGGTTCTCAACCTTCCTAAAGCTGCAACCCTTTAATAGAGTTCTTCACACTGTGGTGTACCCCTGACTGTAAAAATTATCCCGTTGCTACTTCACAACTGTGATTTTGCTACTGTTATGAACCATCATGTAAATATCTGATGTGGAGAATATCTGATATGACCTTGTGGAAGGACCATTCGACCTCCAAAGCGGCTGTGACCCACCATTTGAGAAACTCTGCTCTAGACTCTAGCATCTAGAGAATGTTCACTTTCGCTCACCACAGGCAGTTAGATTAGTGTGGATTGATTTAACCCAAGAAGGTCGTGAGCTGACAAGGTGAAGTTCAATCTTTGTAGGGCTCCTCTGACCCTTAATCATTTCTATTCGTTCTCAGCGGTCCCTGGCGTGCCCTAAACTAAAGACACATGGAGAGTTCTGGATAGCTTTTTCAGACCTTGGCTTTTGCTCTCTCTAGAGTAAACTAGCCATCACCGCGAGGAGCAAAGCAACAACCGTGTTGGGCTCAGTTTGATGAACTGCATTTGGTCCCTAGTGTTTTCAGCTCTTGTCCGACTTACTAACCCTGAACTCACTTTGTTCCCTCTGAGACCAAATAAACTCTGTTTACGTCCTCCCTGGAAATCCACAGGGCTTTTCCAGGTGGCAGGCAAATAGCAGGCTCTTAAGTTGGCACTGACATAGCCCTTTCCCCCGAATGCATTTGAGAGAAGGGGGCTGGGTGCCTGGCACCCATGTGACTGCTTCTCCCATCACCGTTGGCATTTGACTTGCGAGTGCAGTTTTGGAGGACGGGGCACATTTTCTAGAACAGCTGGTATTTGATCCCTACCATCATTCCTCAAGCCTGGGACTCCCTTGGTTCGAGCATTCTGGAGTCTATATGTGACCTCCTAAGAATGCCACTTCTGACCCTTAGCACGTGGTAACATGGCTCCCAGGGTCGTGTTTTCTTCATATCCCATGTAAACATGTTGGCCACTGATGGAGGATCTGGAAGCTTCTTAGTGCTTCTGTAGGTGTAGACTTAGCCCACACATCTGTGTTCTCACATGTGGTTCCTAGAGCCCCTACCAAATGCATTGTGCTTCCATCTCCCACCTCAGCCTCCCAGAGAGGGGTTGGGTGGTGTCCTCCTCTTCCCCAGCATGCCTGGCAGTTCCTTTCTCCTCAGAGCTTTGTATCTTGTAAATACAAGTGTTGGCATTGCTATCTCTCTCCCCAAACTCCCTGTTGCTATGGGTTGAGTCCTCTTCACTGAAAACGCTTACACGAAAGTTCTGGCTCTCAATGAGGCTGAATTTGGAGATGGGCCCCGAAGGAGTAACTAAGGTTAAATGAGATCATTAGGGTGGACCCCAAGCCACTGAACTGGTGACATAAGAAAAGAGACCAGTGGAGAAGCTGTGTGAGGACAGAGTGGGAGTCAACCTTTGAAGCCAGAGGATTGCCCTCACCAGAGGCTGGCCGCACGGCATGCTGGTCTTGTACTTCCAGCCCCAGAACTGTGAGAGAATAAATTCATGTTGCACCATCTGCCTAGTCTGAGATCTGTTGTTATGGAAACCTGAGCTAACACCTCTGAGCACTGACCCGACCCTGAAAGAGTGCCTTCAGTGACCTTCCTCATGCCACCCCGGGGCAGTCACACATGCTTTCCTGGTTTATTTTTGTTAAAAACATGGTTTTGGTTCATACATGCCAGGTAAGCTTTTCACTACCAAGTTACAGCTTCAGCCCTTTTCAGTTGAGCCAGGGCTTCAATCAGGGACTATAATCGGGATGTGTAAGCCCCCTAGGTTGCTTTTCATCATGGTCTTCATCCCAGCCACTGCGAGCAGACCAGGACAGTTGCCCAAGCTGGCCTCAGATGGAAACCCTCTCTCCTCAGTTTCACAGCAGCTGAGAATACTGGCGAGCACCACCATGCCCAGCTCTCCCCTGGTCATTTTTTGTCCTTTTTTGAGATGCTGTCTGTGTGATGTAGGGACTGAGCCAGAGCCTCCTGCATGCCGAGAGGTTAACTCTATCTTCAGTCCCTTTCCTGGCTTCTTAAAAACATTTTTATCTTACGACACATATCTAGTCCTCTACCTATAAAGACTCCTCAAATAATATACATATGAAGATATATTTTGTATATACATCATAGCCCTTCCATCATACTCTGTGCCCACAATCACTCACCAAACCCCATACCCTCCCTACACATACCATATGTACCATGTCCAAAATATCCCCACTCTTGACAGGGTCCCCTACATACACTACATACTCCTCATATACACACCATATGCCACACCATCTCTCTCTCTCTCTCTTACACACACGCGCGTGCGCACACACACACACATACACACACACACACACACGCACGCGCGCACACACACACGGGTTTTACCATGATAACTACACCACATATATACCCACTAAAGTTACTCACTCCCATATCACACAGGACATTTAACTATAACACTATGTACCATATGTATTACACATACAACACATACTCCACAAACCACATACCACATGAACTACACATCTTATAGCTACATATGGCCACTCTTCACTCACACGCCATAAGTAGCATAAAACCACCTCATAGCTCCTATTCCCCAACATATATCACATGCCACATATGGTATCATGTGTATCATATACACCACATACCACACACGACAAATACCATGAGTAGCATGTAAAATATATATATACTCACTAGACCCACCCACATCCATTTACACATACCATATAACGTACTGACCTACACATACCACATACTAATTTCACATACCATATTTACCACACACATACCATATCTCACACACTATACACACCACATACATATATATCACACACATATACATACACACATCATATACTATATATACCACATATATACCATACACCCCACACTCCACCCATATCCCATATACAGTGAACACACCCCCTCTATACCATGCTCCTGTTTGTCCCATTCCTTACATAAGCACACCCAACCCTATGTGTATATTCCCACGGCTGCGGCTTGACTTGTGTGTTTGGGATATGACGTAACTTTGCTTTCATTGCTAGCATCTCGGGTCTGGGCACTGGTCATGATGGTCCTGGTCCCCTACATCTGAACTTCCCTTCCCACGCAGGAATGCTCATTGCTGAAAGACTCGGTGGATTCTTGTGGTGTGTTGACAGTGTTCTCCAGTGGCTATGCTGATGACAACCTGGGTTATCCACATCATCCTATGGCTGGGTGGGACTTAAATTAGCTCGTTATCCCCAGAGAGAGTAAGAAGAGGGGACCTGGAGGTGAGACACATTTGCTCTGTACCTCCAGTGGCCACTGCGTGAAGCTGGTATGATTGCCCTAATGCTCTAGGAGCTGGCCGGTAAAGTAGTATGCCCTGTCCTTCTGGACAGGAGTGTCTTGCTGCAGGGGAGGGGGCTCAGTCATGTGCCTGATAGATTTTGACTCTTTGATTCCAGTGTTCGGAGGCCTGGGCCTCATAATGGAGGTAACCAATGGATTCTAGGATTTTTCCACAACAACACAGACAGTTGGACGTGAGGGAGGGTAGATGGACGGTGTCCTGTACAAAGGCCTCTGGTTTTTGGTTCACGTTCAATGATGTCATCCTGGACAAGGTTTGAGTCAGCTTTTAACTGGCACAGGTTCCCAAATGCTGCTCAGTGGACTGGGGACCTCCCTCCCATGTTGCCCCATGTCCCAGAAAAGACTTTCCAAAAGTTGTTTCTAATTAGCCTCACCTTTGGCCTACATGGCTGAGGCTGGGGGTGGGGTTCCTATTCTTACAGAGTGTTTAGAATGGTTCAGAAGTGGGAGAGGCTGCCCTTTGATCACAGTCTGAGTGGTTATTGCCCTCTGGCCAGCATCATCTTGACAAACTTCTTCCCCTCCCAGTCCTCCCTCCCTGCCCCACTTGGAAAGGCCTGGAGCGAGGCTGGAGTGACCTGGACTGTGGGTCCTCCTGCACTCGGCCAAGTTGACTCACCATGGCCGGCCCTGGCTCTTTTTAAGAGTACCCTCCTTGCAGGACCTATCCCCAGAGGGAATCTGTGGGGCTCCTCTCAATGGGAACTCACCAACTGCCAGGAGCCCTCTGTGGAAGGGCTTAGGAATAAGGGAGCACTCAGGGTTGATACCCCTGTGAGTGATCTGACACTGGGGGGTGGGGAGGTGCTGATCTAGCCCTGGAAATAGTGTAGAAGCTGGGACCCTGGGTGATTCCACTAACTAGCCAGTGTCTCTGCGGGGACAACTAGAGGTTGTGTGTGTGTGGATAAAGGATGCAAGGAATGCATGATGGAAAAGGGTGAGGAGGAATGGGACCTTTGAATTGCACTGCTTTGGGGACAGCGGCTGGGTGTCAGGAGGTCCCTCCCTGTTGGGGGGACTGCTTGTTTGTTTCCTGGCTGCCCAGACTCCTGAAGAGATTTCACACAGAAATCTTTATTAATTGCAATACTGTTTAGCCAATATCTTAAGAGTATTTCTGGCTAACTCTCATATCTTAAGCTAACCCATTTCTATTAATCTGTGTATTGTCATGTGGTTGTGGTTTACCAGCAAGTTTCCAGTGTCTTTGCCTCCTGTGGGTGGCTACTTGGCTTTTCTCTGACTCGACCTACTCCCTCTCTATAGCTCTTTCAGCCTGGATTTTACTTTGTTAAGTCATTGGCCAAAAAGTATTGCATTTAATACAGATTTCTGTGTGATTATTTCGGGAGTCTGGGTGGCCGAGAATTGAACAAGCAGCCTCCCCCAACAAAATGGTACCCCATGTTGGGCACCACTTTGTTGTTGGAGGCTGTTTGTTTGTTCTGACCACTCAGACCCCAAATAATCACACAGACTATATTATTTGCAATACTGTTTGGCCAATAACTATCTCCATTAATCAGTGCATCACCACGGGGTTGTAGCCTACTGGCAAAGTTTCAGGGGGTTTTGGTGAAGACATCTGTCTCCTGTGGCAGCTACATGGCCTCTCTCTGACTCCACCCATTTCCTCTATATATCTCTCCCAGCCATGACCTCATAGTGATGCACAGATTAATGGAGATAGCTATAGGCCAAACAGCATTGCAATTAGTACAGATCTCTGTGTGATTATTTTGGGAGTTTGGGTGTCCAGGAAAACGAAGAAGCAGCCTACCTCATTACCTCCTCTCCTCTTCATATCCTGATTCAAATGTGGGAATAGAGTAGAGTTCCCCCAGGGAGACTTCGGTACAGAAAGGAAATGGTTCAGAGTTCTAGCACTTAGTGCTCTAGATGGGTACCTGCTGGTACCTTGCATATTTCCACCGCCTTGAAGAAGGGATGCCCAGCCATAGGGCACTTGTCTGCCTGTCATCCTACCCTCCATAGCTTGTATCTCCTACTACCATTCCTACCTAGACTTCTTGGGTGGAGTGGACCCCTGAGCCTCCCTGGTCACCCCTGATATGAAGTCATGTCTCATCTCAGGGTCGTTGAGCCCTCTTCTGCTTTGTCTTTCTTTCCTAGTCACCTACCAACCTGACCATATATAGATAGGTCTGATGGGTCTGTGTGTGCCAGTCATTAGAGCCTTGAGGAGTCCCATGCTTTTGTGAGGACTTCACACTTGAAGTCTGTTGTGTAGGGCCATTCTTCATGGCTGAACTGCTACTCTGAGGGCCACTCCAGTCCTGTCCTGGGGCCCAGATAGATCTTTATTCTCTGTCATGGGTAGGGAGATGGCTTTCACATGAGGAGTCTACAGGGACTCCATGATCCCCCAGTCAACACAGTAGGCAAGCAAGGACACCATAGGCCACAACAATGAGCTTGCTAAAGTAAGCAGGTTCTAGTGCCTGGGTAGACCTTTGCATGGAGTTAAAGTCCTCCTTGATGCTTGCCCATCCTACTTGCTGGGTATACCACAGGCTCTGGTCTACCATTGGAGGTCCACCTAGGGGCAGCTCCCTGATACATTCTGGGCTACTTATGTGTACCTCTTGGAAGCTAGCTTTTTATGAGTCATTCTATGTGAACAAACAAACAAACAAACAAACAAACAAAAACCAAAAAGCAAATTCAAAGCATTTAAAGCAGCAGAACACAAAGATCGAACTATCATCTGAGCAATGGTTCTTAGCTCTCTCCAGCTATCTTCTTATGAGCCTTGGGTCCCCTGCAGACCAGAATCTGAGCAGTGACAGTTTGCACTTGTAAATGAAGGACTTACAAGTGCAGGAATGGTATCGCAGCTCATTGGATGATGTAATGCTGACTGAACAAGTGGGATGTCATTGAATCCTCTGTAGGTGACAAGGGGAGTAGCCAGAGGAGATGCTTCCACACCTAGGTGGCCCAGTTCACCCTGGCTTTACAACCTAGCTCTGGAGAAACAGGGTCTACAAGAACATCTTCATGTTCCAAGGTTTACTGATCCCTGTGTTCTGTCCTTGGTGCCTGTGTTCTGTCCTTGGTCCCTGTGTCCTATCCTTGGTCCCTGTGTCCTATCCTTGGTCCCTGTGTCCTTTCCTTGGTCCCTGTGTCCTGTCCTTGGTCCCTGTGTCCTGTCCTTGGTCCCTGTGTCCTGTCCTTGGTCCCTGTGTCCTGTCCTTGGTCCCTGTGTCCTGTCCTTGGTCCCTGTGTCCTGTCTTTGGTCCCTGTGTCCTGTCCTTGGTCCCTGTGTCCTATCCTTGGTCCCTGTGTCCTGTCCTTGGTCCCTGTGTTCTGTCCTTGGTCCCTGTTTTCTGTTTTTCTTGGTCCATATTTTCAGTCCTTCATTACCTGCGCCTTAGCCCTTAAGCTCTTGTATCCTCATAATTAAGTTCCTGTGCTCTTGTCCTTGGCTCCTCTGTTCTGTAAATTCCCTGGATCCTGTAATGTTAGAGATTCTCCAATCCCAACCTATCCATGTTTCTATTATTAAATGGGAATGGGGGTCCCTAAGTGTGTGAAGAGAAGGGTTCTTCTTTGCTTGTCACAAGGATGGCTAGTGGCATTTGCCTCTAATGAATGGTGATGTACTTTGGGCCCATGGGTGCCCTGATTACATTTATTTATTTCTCTCTCATGGACAGATGCTTATTCTGACAGGTCGTGTATTTCATGTTCTACCTGAATTTGTTTCACTGCCAGCATTCACCTCTTTCTGCCTCATGACTGTGGCTGCCACGTGACAGGCTGCCTCCTACGCCCGTTGCCATGCCTTCCCCACCATGATGGATGATACCCTCACACAGTGAGCCCAAACAAACCCTTCCTTCCTTAAATTTCTCTGGCAGGTACTTTGTCTCCCAGATGAGGAAAGAACCACAATGCACTGCGTGCTTTCGGTGCCCACTCTTTCTCTAGCAAAGCCCAACTTGCTTGTAAACCTCCCCAGGAGGCCGAGTTCTCATGGTGTTTGACTATTAGGTTCTTCTTGGGAATGATTGAGCAAGATCTGAGCATCCAGCTGATGATAGAGTCAGCATGAGTGGGACTGGATGTAGCAGATGGGGGACGTGATCCCTGGTCCATCCCATTGCCTCTATCCCATGGGTCTTGTTAGTTCCTCGTACTAGGAATGGGAGTGGTCACATCTTTCCTCCTAAGGCCTGAGAGTGCTGTAGAAGGTAGTCACGGCCTGGATGCAGAGGGCACCGCAGCTCAAGGTCCCTACAGGCTCCTGGCCAGCTACTCTAGGGCAAGAGGCTGAGGCAGCTGGGCTAGGTGGGAGCCATGCATCCTCCAGAGGCCTGGCCTGTTGAATGGGCTGTTTGTGTTTTATGAACAGCTCAGGATCGCAGGAATGTAGCCCAGCCCACAGTGGGTAAGAAGGAGCTGGAGCTGAGAAGTCATAATAAAACAGCATTCCCAGGAGGGGAGCCTTCACATGAATCACGGGGAAGGTGATAACAACCCTTTTGGCAAATGCGTTTTCTCTCCCCCCAAGCCTAACCATGAGCAGAACACAAAGGGCTCTGTGACAGCAAAGCCGCCTGCCAAGTGGACGCTGTAAGGGTCCTTAAGTGGCCATTTCTGTTTGGGGTTGGCTCCGGCCAGGAGTTGAGTGGATGCTGCTGCTGGCTGAAATGTCTTGGGACTGGTTGTAGGTGACAGACATGGGTATTCTTTAGTGCCCTGTCAGAGCACAAAAAACGTGAGAACACCTTGATAGTGATCTCATTTTTTTGTTTCTTTGAGTTTCCATATGTGTACAGGTGCATGGCTGTATTATGTATGTGTGTGTTCACGTGTGTGTGTGCACATGTGTGTGTGTGCACGTGTGTGTGTGTTCCAGTCCATTTGTTCATTCTTTTATATGGGTGCTTGGTACCAGACTCATGTCCTCCTGCTTGTCCAAGCACATTGCCCACATCTCCCCAGCCTCAAGGCAATTCTTTTTGTTGCTGTTTTGCTTTGTTTATTGACCAGAAAGATGGAAACTACCGTATAGAACACCATAGGGGTGTTAAATGGGAGTGTTAAAGGGAGTATATTCATGCCCTGTCCCCACTGCTCTCCCTAAACTTGAGCTGTGATCATCACTGAGGCCTCTAGCTCCAGGCTGCCTGTGAGTCAGAGGACATAAGAAATGAACCAAACAAAGTAGGGCTGGTGACGTAGCTCAGTTAGATGGCTTACCTCACACTGGCAAAGCCTTGACTTCCATCCCCAGTGCACCATAAACTAGGTGTGGTGGTGCAGGTGTGTGATTTCAGCACCCAGGAAGAGAAGACAGGAGAACCTGAAGCTCAAAGTTATCCTCAACTACATCGTGAGTTCAGGTCAGCCTGGGTTACATGAGAACAGGGGGAAGAAAAGGAAGTGCGTGATTTGAATTTCAGAGCAGCTGTGATGAACTTGCCATGCAGAACAAGAGTAGGGCCAGCTGGCCTCAGTGAAAGAGCAAAGCAAAGGTGTAAGAAGGGCATCATGCGTTTAAGTATGGAGCCTGTCTTTCTCACGATGTGCAAGGACCCAGTCTGGGCTCTGCAAGGAGAATGGATGTGGGCTGAATATGGACGGTGCTCACTGGGTATGGAGCCGGTGCGAATGCCTGTGCCTGTGATGTGTCTGTGTGCACATCTGTGGTCCCAGGGATTCTATTGCTGGGGTGAAACACCATGGCCAAAGCAATTTGGGGAGGAAAGGATTTATTTCATCTTATGTTTCCAGGCAACAGTCCTTTACTGAAGGAAGTCAGGGCAGGAACTCAGACAGGGCAGGAATGTGAAGGCAGGAGCTGATGTAGAGACCATAGAGGGGTACTGTCTACTGACCTGCTTCTCATGGTTTGCTCAGTCTGTTTTCTTAGAGAACTCAGGACCACCAGCCCAGGGATGGTACCATGCACAGTGGGCTGGGCCCTCATACATCAAGCACTAATTAATGTCCTAGAGGCTTGCCCTCCTAACAGCCTGATCTTGTGGAAGTGTCTTCTCAATTGATGTTTCCTCTTCTCCGATAACTCTAGCTTGTGTCAAGTTGACCTAGCCAGGAAACCTGTGTAGCTTTGCATATATGTGCACGCACACAGGTATACAGGAAGTAACCGGTTGTACCTGGGGTTTTATTGTATGGAGGCTGGTCTCTGGCCCAGTGCTCATGTCTGCACCTCCACGGGGAGTCTAGGTGAGGGAATGGAAATATATATTCTTATAGAAAGGTAAAGGCTTCTTCTGTGGTTATGCAGCAGTTTGATTGGCAGAGCCAGGAGTCAGAACTTAGTGTCTGTCCCCTGTCACGCCACATGCAGCTGTCCTATTTCAGCTCAGATGAGAGACAGTGTGTGGCTCAGAGAAGGGACAAGGGAGGGCCCATGGGATGATGTCATGAGACTCCAAACCCTTCCTATGCTTTCTTGGGGCGGTCCCTGTGTCCCCGGGGGTGTGCCTCCCACGTGTCTAGCTTTCCATACATCTCATCAGTGGCTGGGAAGTACACAGATGGTCTAATTACTGGAATGCAGCCTGAGCGCTCAGGTCTGCTACCCAACAAGATGGCCACCTAGCATGCTGGGCCGGCCAGGCGCAGCCTTGGGATTGTGAATAGATTTAGGCAGTGTGCATGCGTTCTACCCTTTTTACACACACCGAGGGATTAATTTTTATGGGTAGCTGTTGCGGTGACTATTCATTGTTGAAAATTTGATACATGTCAGAAATATAAAAACTGGAATATAAATCCTGTTACCTATTCTGAGACGCCCTTAAAAACCATGCATTTTCCTGGAGCTTCCTAGCACGTGACTTATTTAAGTATGTCCTGTGGGGTCAATCATCTTCCCCTGGAGGCCCACTGGCCCCCTCAGGATGTCTGGTGCTCCACAGAAACAGCCCTAGACCTCACCTGCAAAGGGACTCCTGTGTCCACAGCCTTTGGAGTCACACTGGCCTGCTTCTCCAACCGCTACTCCCCGGCGAGGGCTCATGTGCTGGGTGTAGCATCTCCCTTTCTGGTTCTTTTATGTTCTGTGGTTGAGTCTAGGACCCTGTTGCTCAATCAGCAAGCGCTTTGCACTGAGTCCTTTTGTGCTTTTCGTTTTGGGTTGGCCTTGAACTTGCTGTGTAACCCAAGCAGGTGTTGAACTTTCAGTCTTACTGGTTTAGCTTCCTGAGTAGGTGAGACTGCTGGCTTTGCTAGTGCGGCGGGGGGGGGGGGGAGACTGAGCGTGGACGTGGGGGTGCTGAGACCTAGGTGAATCTGGGTTATTAGCTTAGTGAAAAGGAGAAACACATTGCTCTTATTTCAAGAAGCAGGAGAAGTTTTTCCTGTGGTTTTTTTTTTTTTCCTTAACAGTTACTGTCATAGCATTTTAAGATTCCTATTTAATGGCATAAAGATCTAGGCCCTTACAGGAATCCAGATGCACTGTGTGCCTTTGTACAGGTGACAGGTGGGGAGTCATGTCCCATCCTCCCTTCACCTGGCCCTGGCTCTCCCATGCAGGCGCTGTGTGTGTGTGGTGGGAACTTGCTATTGGGAGAGGAGTAGCTGTACCATCACTGTCTTTATGATCTCAAGGTGGAGACCATAGAGCTGTCACCACCAAACACAGGGTCTCAGGCTTCAGACGTGGAGGAACCTTGAGGCCCTTCAAGACACGCTTCTGCCCTTGACCTGAGTGTCCCTGTCCCCCCACCCCAGTCTAGGTACATAGAAAAGCAATTCCCCCCAAACTTGTAGATTTACCTGGCCACCCTCTTAATTGTGCCATTTTGTTCCTTCCCAAGGGTGGGTGGGTTTGGGTGTAAATCTCTCTCCCTGGGTAGCTGTCTCCTGATGTTTTGCTTGTCCTCTGCCATGGGAGCAGTGAGCACACAGTAACCACAAGGTTGTGTGAAAGAACCTTCCTCCTGTTAGCTCACCCAGAGGAGGAGATGGAGCAGAGTGTGGCGCAGAGCAAGCGCAGGAGGGAAGGCAGATGAGAAACACCTGTGCCTGGGGCGCTGGGCCAGGCATTGTTGCAGATCTGTGTGTTTTCCTTTCAGTCCGTGCAGACTCAATATAGCGACAAAATTAAGTACATCATCAACAAGAGCTACCAAACCCAATTCATAAATGGGATTTGAAAAGCACAGAATAGCCAGGGCAAGACTGGCCCCTGGCCAGGCAGGAGAGTTGGACAATGGAGCAGTGTGTGTCCTGTGTGTGCACTGGGCCCTGTGTGCACCCAGACCGCAGTCGGGAGGAGTGTTACCACCCTTGGGTGGCCTATACATCTAATCCAGCCCGAGGAAAGGTTCCACGGGGCCCCAGAGAGCAGGAGGGTTGCAGGAGCTCCAACCTGTAGACATGAGCCCCCAAAGCCAGCTGTCATCAGGCAGGCTGCTCGGGGAGTGTGTGGTGTGGGAAGTGGGGGCAGCCAGGATCCAAAGGGGGAAGGCGGAGAAATCTGACACAAATGCCAATGTTTTACCTTTTAAATCACCTTGGTCTTCGCAGTTGAAATCCGTGCTGAACTTCCCACCCCGGTGTCTCCTGGGGGTGGGGGCGGGGGAGCTCAGGCTGCTTCTCGATTTCCAAGGTCACAAGTCATAATTCTTCCTTATTCCATAGCCTCTTGCAGGCTGAGTTCTGAATGTACCGCTGAGCCGGTGTGAAAGTCCTCTGGAACACCTCAGGACCCTCAGCTTCCTCCCGGACTCTACAGAGAAGCACCAGGTTCTGGCTGGATTTTCTGTGTCTGGGATGTTGGGGGGCTTTGCTTTCCTCAAGGCGGTCTGTTAGCCAAGGGATCCAAGGCTCGTACAACCTTAGGTGTGGCTCAAGACCATTTGCAGCCTAACTGGCGTTGAAAGTGCACTATTCAGGGCCGCGAGAATCCCACGTCTCTGCTCTTCTGAGCCAGTGCCCTGGCTATGATATCCTAGATGCTGCTTCTAGACGCCGTGGTGCCTGATCACTTCCACTGGGACAAGTGTGCAGCCTGCTTTAGAGTTCTTCGGTGGTTTTGGTCATCTAGGATCCTGGCCCCTACCCTGACTCTCTCTGGCCTCTCTCCTCTTAGTTCTTACTGTATAGTTCAGTGACCCTGTAGGAAAACTGTGTCCCCAGAGCCATGTCGCAATAACCCCAAGTCTAGTGGCTTGAAACAATGTGCACCTATCCTCTTACAGTGCTGGGGCTAGTGGCCCAGGGTGGATTCTTCTAGGGAACATGTTTTATTTTTGTATCACAGAAGAGAAGTAATAGCTTCCAGAACTACCTCCAACCCTTAGTGCAGAGCCCCTTGACTCAGAACCCCTTCTTTGCACGGCTCTGTCTCTGGCTTCCTTGTTGAGGCTTCAGTTGCCGGAGTCTAAATGGTTCAGTGTTGACTTCTAATATATCCCCATCACAATCTGCAGAACTGTGAGTGTTCCCTTATGTGGCGAAAGAGTATCTTAGTCCATTTCTCTGCTGCATCAAAACACGGCAGGTTGGCTAGTTCACAGGCAGCTGGAGTGTATTTCTCCTGGTGCTGAGGCTGGGCCTTCTCATCCATCGTGTCTGGGGAAACCTCACCTACTTACTAATGCTGTCGCTGTCTTCTCAAATGCAGGACGGACAAAAGGCTCTCAGGATTCTTATAGAACGACGCTAATCCTATTGATGAACTCTGCCTTAGAAGCTTCTTTACTTCCCAAAGGCTCTGCTTTGCATCCCATCACATTGGGGTTAGGATTGTGATGGTTAACTTAAATTGTGAGATTGACATAAATTAAAAAACCCCGAGGAAAAGCATCTCAGTGAGGGATGATCTATACTGGATTGGCCTGTAGCTATGTCTGTGGGTTGTTTAATTGGTGTGGGAAGACCCAGTCCCCTGTGGGTGGCACTATTCCCTAGGCAGGAGGCCCTGATTGTACAAAGTGGGGGGTTTTGGCACCAGATGTATAAAGTAGGAACATGACCACTCGAAGGTATGTTTGAGGGAAACATCTTTATTGTAAATTTAAGGACAGCCAGAGGCATATGGAAAAATCCAGAGCAGGGAGAGGAAATAGTAGATGGACCATGGTCAAGTAGAGTGAACTGGGCCATTGTGCATGTGTGGGTGAGAGAGAGAGAGAGAGAGAGAGAGAGAGAGAGAGAGAGAGAGAACAAAACAGAGGAGCGGATGACTGGTTTATATAGGAATGAGAAGCTGGGAGAAGGAAGTCAGTGAACTGGAGAAGCTTAGGGTAGGGGCAGGATGAGAAGAGCTGAGAGGACCAAGGATGGATGGACTCTGTAACAGGTACTTGCACGGCTGAGGGCTGAGAGAGCCTGGAGCCCAGCGTGTGCTTTGGTATGCTAATAGGCACCAGCGTTGGCTGTTTGTCCCGGGTTTCTTTTGGATTTGACAAGACTGGAGAAATAGAGGTGAGCCCATACAAACAAGCGGCATACACGCGCACTCTACTCTTGACTGCATGTGACTAGCTTGTTCAGGTGCTGGTTGCTGTCACTTCCCTGCTACGATGGACTGGAACCTGGCATCGTAAGCCAAGTGAACCCTGCCCTCCTTCCCCAAACTGCTTTTGTCAAGATATTTTATCACAGTAGCGGAAACGAAACTACGAGCCAGCGTCTGAATTGGGAGGGTGTAGGCAGGCATTTGGGAGCACCATGGCACCATGGCAGAGTCTTTACAGAGTGATTGAAGTCCTGGGTGTTAAGTTAGGAGGGGTCCCCAATGGAGGGTCCTCTAGTAGGTGGGGAAGGGAGAGAGGGACTTGGCTCTGCTGATTCCTTGATTTTAGCCCAGGGAGATGGACTTTGGATGTCTGAGCTCCAGATGGAAATATAATAAACTCATGCTCTTTTTAGATGTGCAATGAATTGTTAGACCAGAGATAAGCAAACACAGTGAGCTTGGAATTTCCATCAAAGAAGAATATGGAAGAGAAAACCTGGCTGAGGGTTAGGGACAAGAGCACTCAGCTTAGTGGTATCTGGACTCACTGCGTGAGCTGTTGTTTCTGCCGTGTTGGGACTGGGGCCAGTGTGGAAGGAAGGCCTGGAGTTTGCCTGGAGGGCAATATGCCCCAGGACACGTGCATCTTCTGCCTGGGCATCTAGTGACAGTTGCTGAAAATTCTCAGTCTTTGTGCTGACTTTACATTGATTTAAAATTTTAATTTTGATTTTTTTTTTAAATCAATGGTAATACAGACTATTTAAAGATCCAAGCAGGCAAACAGCAGGACTCCCGCACTTCTGTCTTTGAGCCAGTAACCTTTTGGTGCTTCCCTGGTATCTCTGAGCGGTGTGTTACCCAGTTCCTGGTTCTTCGCTCTGGCATTGGTGTGATTCACATGTGCGTTTTGTTCCAAACAGTCACGTGCTGGGAAGTTGGTCCTCTGCATGATGACCTTGGAAGGTGCGGCTCTAGGAAGCGGGGCTGGGCCTGGGGAGATGGTGCAGTGGGAATGTGAGGACCAGAGTAAATGCTTCATGGGCGTGGTGGCCTGTCTAGAATTCTAGTGTTTGGAAGGAGCGGACAGGGGATTCCTGGAGCAAGCTGGCCAGCTAGACAGGTGGTGCCTGTGACCTGCGGGTTTCACTGAGAGACTCTGTCTCGAGGACTATGGCGGAGAACGGTAGAGAAAGACTTCCACCGTCAACCTTGGACCTCCACAGCAGTGTGTGCACACATGCATATATACCTGCATGTGGTGTACTGTGTGTGCATGGATAACACAGGCACGTACTCACCACATACAAGTTAAAAAAACGTGAGAGCCGGGAGGTGGTGGCGCACGCCCTTAATCCCAACACTTGGGGAAGCAGAGGCAGGTGGATCTCTGTGAGTTTGAGGCCAGCCTGGTCTGCAGAGTGAGTTCCAGGACAGCCAGGGATACATGGAGAAGCCCTGTCTCAAAAAAACAAAAGCAAAACAAAACAACAACAACAACAACAAAAAAGGTTCAATGCAAAGTAATTAGGTCACTGAGGCGCTGCTCTGGTAAAGGACTAACACAGCTCTTGGGAGACCTGGTTAGTTCCCATGAAAAGAATTTGTTATGAAAAGAGACTGACCCCATCCACCTTCTGCCTGCTTCCTGTCTCACCAGGTGGCTTCCTTTGCATCTGCTCCCACCAAATGCCCTTCCCAAACTGTGTGCCCCTTAAGCCCCTTTCCTCTAGGAAGTGTTTAGCTGCAGGTGTTTGCAGCCTCAACAGGCGTAGGCTAAGTCAGACATCAACCACAGACTTTTCACTATGGAGGGCTTCGGCTCCCTATGGGGGGTTTCAGCTTCCTATGGAGGGCTTCAGATCACTACGGGGGGGCTTCAGCTCCCTGTAAGTCCCTTACTTTTACCTCCTAATCCTTGTCATCCACTTCTCCTTTCTCTTCCTCCTCCCCTCTTCGCCTTCCACCCCTCCCCTCCTCTCTCACACACTTTTAAGCAAGCTTTATATCTCCTCATGTCTTATGGAAGTGGGTGGAGTTATTAAAAAGAGAAACAGAGCAAACAAACCAACCAACCAAAACCAAAACACAGCCTCTGCAAGCTGGAGCCTTTGTGTGCAGGATGGGGGATGGGTTCTGAAACGGAGCGGGAGGTTGGTGTGCACTTGTTGTAAATAGACTGGACTATGGGAACAAGTCCCCGGCCCCTTTCCCCACAGATGTGTCATACTGCCCGTGCCTGCAAAGGCCAGGTTTCCCCACTCTCAGCACCTCATGTGACCGTGTCTCATTTATTGCACTGGGTATTAACACCCAAAGCTTATTAAGGACTTTGCTCGAGAGCCTGCTGAACGTGAATGGATGCTTTGGCGTTTAGGGGGAGAGTATATTAAAGTCCAGAGTGTAGCAGGGAAGGAGACATTCCTCGGATTCCTGGGGATGCTACAGAGCTCCCCAGTTAGGGTTTCCCATCCAGGGACTCTCACCTCCTGCACTCCCAGCCTTGAGGTGACAATTGTGTCTCCCAGACTACAGGATCTTGAAGGTGGATCTTGGCTGGGGTTTTTCTGCCCATATTTGTCACACAGCACAGGCTAAGTTGTACTGAGCAGCCCCAAGAGCTCAGTATCTCTTTCACTGTTGGTCCTGGGGTCACAGTGACTGAAGTGGCAAACATGGGGCCTCTGTGGGTCTTCACCGTATACGTCATGGCTGTTAGCTTGGTGTTTCTGTGGGACTCCTAGCAATGGAAGCAGGTGTGTCTCTCTTTCGCAGGCTCTTGAGACCCTTTTCCTCCTGTTGGGTAGCTTTATCCAGCCTTATCCCCTACTATGAATGCTTTTGCGTTGTCTTACTGTGTCTCGTTTTGTCATGTTTAGTTGCTATCTCTTGGAGGCCTGCTCTTTTCTGAAGGGAAACAGAGGAGGAGTCGATCCGGAGGAGAGAGGAGGTTGGGGATGGGGAGCTGGGAGGAGTGGAGGGAAGGGAAACTGGGGTCAGGATGTATTGTATGAGAGAAGATTCTATTTTCAATAAAAAAGAAGTGTTTTTGTTTTGTTTTGTTTTTCATTTTCTGGATGTAAATCTTCTGTAGTTTGAATCTTAAATATCTCCAAAGGATTAATATGACCAAAGTTCATAAAACCGTGCATGAAAATGTTACAGTCAAGCCCATTACTTTGTATATACAATAAGACAGTTCTCAGGCTAGGATTTGTCCAGTGGCAGGGAGCTTGCCTAGCAACCTCAGTGCCCTAGGTTTAGTATTCAGTATAAAAGCCAGCAAGAAACCCGGCAGTGGTCACGCAGGCCTTTAATCCCAGCACTCGGGAGGCAGGGGCAGGTGAATCTCTGTGAGTTTGAGGTCAGCCTGATCTACAAGAGCTAGTTCCAGGACATGCTCCAAAAGCTACAGAGAAACTCTGTCTTGAAAAACAAAAACAAAAAACGAAACAAAACAAAAAGCCAGCAAGACAGTGAAGGAACAAGCAAGTTAAGCCTGTCTTCCTTCCTTCCTTCCTTCCTTCCTTCCTTCCTTCCTTCCTTCCTTCCTTCCTTCCTTCCTTCCTTCCTTCCTTCCTTCCTCCCTCCCTATCTCCCTTTCTCTTTCTTTCTCTCTCTCTCTCTCTCTCTCTCTCTCTCTCTCTCTCTCTCTCTCTCCCCCTCTCTCTCTCTTCCTCTCTTCCCCTTTTTCTTTTCTTTTTTGGTTTATCAAGATAGGCTCTCTCTATGTAACCTTGGCTGTCCTGAAACTCGCTCTGTAGACCAGGCTCCCCCCGAACTCACAGACTTCCACCTTCCTCTGCTTCCTGAGTGCTGGGGCTAAAAGCATGTGCCATCACTGCCTGACTTGCCTTTTTTTTAAAATTAACTTCATTCCGAACATTTGTTTTCTTAGTTTTTTTCTTCCAGAAGACTCTTTAGGGTTTCCTATTTATGAAACCATGTAGGCTGTGAAGGAAGATAATTTTACTTCTTCCTTATAATCTTGATTTATTTCTTTTTCTTGCCTAATTGCCCTGGCTGGAATCTCCAGTGCAGTACTGGCTAAATGTGCCAAGAACAAATGTCTTTACCTTCCAAGTCATTTTTACCATCAAGTAGGAGAAGCCTGAGAGTTTGGGTGAATGTCCGCTTTCAGGGACAAGTTCTCTTCTATTCCTAGCTTACAAGTTGTCTTTTCCATCATGAAAATGTGTTAAATTTTATCAAAACCTTTTTTCTGTATCTAGTGATGGTCATATATTTTTCTTTTCTATACTACTGGTATGGCCTGACAGCATACCAACTGATTTTCAGATGTTGAACCAACCTTTTAGTCCTGGAACAAATCCTCCTGGGTTATGGTGTGCACAATTATTTCTAAATATAGCAGATGTAGCTTGTTGGTTCTTTACTAATGATCCTGACTCCATGTTCATAAGACATGTTGGTCTGACTTTCTTTTCTTGGAATTTTCATTAAGGCTTCACTCCACAGGAGCACTGAGTTGAGAAGTGTTCCCTCTTATTGTATTTGGTGATAAACTTCTCCTTCCCTTCCTTCCTTCCTTCCTTCCTTCCTTCCTTCCTTCCTTCCTTCCTTCCTTCCTTCCTTCCTTCCTTCCTTCCTTCCTTCTCCTCCTCCTCCTCCTCCTCCTCCTCCTCCTCCTCCTCCTCCTCCTCCTCCTCCTCCTCCTTCTTCTTCTTCTTCTTCTTCTTCTTCTTTTCTTCATTGTACCAGTTTTCACTCCCACCAGCAATGGAGGAGTGTTCCCTTTACCCCACATCCTCTCCAGTATAAGTTGTCATCAGTGTTTTTGATCTTGGCCAATCCTGACAGGTTTAAGATAGAATCTCAGAGTTGTTCTAATTTGCATTTCTCTGATAGCTAAGGATGTTGAGCATTTCCTTAAGTGTCTTTCAGCCATTTTAGATTCCTCTGTTGAGAGATCTCTGTTTAGGTCTATACCCCATTTTTTTTATTGGGTTATTTGTTCTGATGGTGACCAATTTCTTGAGTTCCTTGTATATTTTGGAGACCAGCCCCCTGTCTGATGTGGGGTTGGTGAAGATCTTTTCCCATTCTCTAGGCTGCCTTTTTGTCTTGTTGACATTGCCCTTTGCTTTACAGTTTCTCAGTTTCAGGAGGTCCCATTTATTAATTGTTTCTCTCAGTGTCTATGCTATGGGGGTTATATTTAGGAAGTGGTCTTCTGTGCCAATGCATTCGATGAACTGGTTCTTTAGGTGCCTGGTAGAGTCCAGCAGTGGTGTCTGCTAGCTCTGGGTTTCCTTCTGTGGTCAGGTTTTTTGGTGACTGACTTAGCTTCTTGTTTTCTTGGGTGTTTTAGTGGTTTGTGTCTTTCTAGGGATTAATGCACTTCATCAAAGTTATAGACTTTGTTGTTGTGGGCTCGCCCATCGCTTTCCTTTCTAATCCTCCATGTTTCTTCAGCCTCGGTGATAGCATCTCCTCTTTGGCTATGCCATTAGTGATCTTCTCTTTTCCTTGCTCCGCTAAAGAGTTGTTGGCTGTGTTGCTCTTGTCAGGGAGCCAGCTCTCTGCCTCATTGGTCTGCTCTGGCTTCTTTTATTTTTCTCTTCTCTATTTAGCTAATGTTTTCTTTCTGTTTATTACTCCCCATTTTCTTCCTGAGTAAAAATTTAGTTTTATTTGCCCAGCATCTTTATTTTGTTTGTTTTTTTAAAGATTGTTTTTTATTGAGCTATACATTTTTCTCTGGTCCCCCCCCCCCAGTGTCTTAAGGTGGACAATCAGGTTATTAATTGGAGATTTTTCTTCTTTTGAGACATGGTTGTTTTATAGCTATAGATATCCCTTTAAAGATAGCATTAGCTGCATCCTATGAACTTGGTGTGCAGTGTTTCTGCATTCATACCGCAGTTTATTCTAACCCCTCTCTTTCCTCTAATGCACTGACTGTTTAGGAGTGTATACTTTATTGCTGAAAACATGTTTTCTTCAGAGACTCAGCAGGAAATTCCTTTCCCCTGGTTTCTGGTGGTTTCCTTTTAAAATAGACATGATTGTTAAAAGAGGGCCACATCTTTGACATCCCTCTTGTGGCGAGCTGGGGGATCCATGCCTCTTTCCCTTGAGTCTGGAAGGCAAGGCCCCATTTCGTGGATGGAATGTGGGCACTCGATGCCACACAATTTTAAAAGTCAGATTGGAAGACACATCATAGCTTTTCTTTGCTATCTTGAAATGTTCACTCATGAAGGGTCATCGTGGAGAACCACCGTGGTCCGAGTCCATCTGCACAGATATCACTGCACAACCATGTAGAGAAGCCACTTGTCTCAGTTACCTTTCTACTGCTGGAGACACTGTGACCATGACAACCTAGAAAAGAAAGTCTTTAATCTGTTTTGTGGCTTCAGAGGGTTAGAGTTCATGATGGTAGAGCAAAGGCTCATACCTAGATCCACAACCATGAAACAGGGAGGGAGGGAAGGAGGGAAAAGGAAGGAGAGAAAGAGGGAGAGGGAGGGAGGGAGGGAGAGGAATCAAGGCTTGGAATCACACAAATATTTTGAAACCTCAAGACCCGTCCCCAGAGACATACCTCTTTCAACAAGACAACACCTCCTAATCCTTCCCAAGCAGTTCCACCAACTGGGGACCAAGTATTAAAATATGGGGGCTGTTCTCATTCAAACCTCACACTATTTGATAAGCCCCTGCCTCTTCTGGTCACCCCATACCAGGCTCCAGATACAGGCAAACAAAGCCATCCTGGTAATTATGGCTCTAGAAGATGCTATGGCAGAGCCCGTATGTAAGGCTGGAGTTGAGATGTTTGTGCCATCTGCTACTATGTAAGCCTAGGGAGGATGCAGACAGTGAGGGGAGAGGCAAGTTGTCCTCATGATGCCTGTCCCACTTCCAACTGACAAAAAGCAAGCATGATAAAATGACTTAGGCCTCTAGGTTTTAGGGTATGTCTTAAGGTGACTACTGCTATGTCGAAACACCATGAACAAAGCATCTTGGGGAGGAGAGGGTTTGTTTGGCTCACACTTCCATGTCACTGTTCGTCACTGAAGGAAGTCAGGGCAGGAACTCAAACAGCGTAGGAGATTCAACAAGAAAGAATTCTCGACCTGACAGGGCTTTGGGGAGGCCTGGCATGAGTCAAGGCCATTTCCTCAGAAGGCTGCAGGGTTGCATGGTTTTCAGGGAACTGAAGGTCATCCTGGACTGGGGCATTTAAACAGAAACACGAACAAGTCCTTGATGGGCTGGTTCCTTAAAAATGAACCAAGTCTACACGGGCTACCCGGAATCTTTCAGGGTCATCCAAGCCCCATGAGGGAGGCAGGAAGCTTGTTTAAATTAGGCTTGAACTTTCTGTTTGACACATCTCTGGGTCTGATCTTACTGTAGCACTTATGCCTCCCCAGACAGGAGGGGACCAAGCACTGGATGCTAAAGCACCCCTCTCTCTCTCTCTGTATTTACTTGCACAGGCCCGCACACATCTCTAGCCTCTCCATGTATGGGGCGGATCGCAGATGCTCTTTCTCCCAGAGTTGGCTTGTTCACCATTCACATGGACGAATCTGTCAATCAAACATCAGACTCAGAGCCCTGGCCTATCAGGAGCTGTCTCTAAGATGGTAGCTGACCTCGTTTGCCTTCACCAAACCTCTCAGTTCTTCTGTCAACAGTGTTAGAACAAGGACCTTGGGCCTTTCCCTTCCAGATGGCTCGGAAGAAGCCAGACACCATCTTGTCAGGCCCTGATATCTTGGTGGCTCTGTTCTCTGAAGACCCTTTTCCCTCTCTCCCTGGGAGTCTGCTGGCCACAGTGTCTGGGGCACTGAACTGGGATTGTTCCAGTGTTCCACTAGGGCATGAACAGTTTTCAGCTCTGGGTCTCTGTTGAGCTACTGAGCCTCTATGATAGCCTAGTGTTATGCACACATGTCTCCAGACATGGACGCACACATGTGCGCCTCTTCCATTCCTGCATACACAGCTGCAGGGCCCATGGCACTATCTGTCTTGTTCTGGTTTTGCTTTTAAAAACAAGGAAACCAAGGGCCTGGGTGAGTCAGTGAGGTCCTGAGAATTGATGACACAGTCTGGATTGGAAGTCAGCTCTCTGGTCCCTGCACCTACCCCCTTCTCCACTTAGTAATGCAGCCTGGGTGGGTGCCAGCTCTCACGACAGAATGCCCTCCTGGTCCTGCATCTGGGATGCGGCCTCTCTCAGCCCAGGACTTCGTCTCGTTTCCCCTCTGCTTTCCGCTCTTTCTAGACCTGGCTTGGCACCAGGGATGACTGTGTCCCTGGTCATAGGGATGTGGAAAGGGTTCTACCCACATCAGGCCCTTTTGGTCCCAGTCCACACCTCAAAGCAGCTCCGTTGAATCCCATTTTCCCGAATCTCAGTTTCCCGAATCTCAGAAGCTCCCACAGCCAGTACTGCCCTCCTGGTGGACTTGCCCCTCTGGGCCTGTCTTTGGGGGCCACAGGAGGAAGCTCCCTTTTAAGGTTTTTCTTGGGGTAAGGCTTGGTACCAGGCAGGCCTGTTGCTTCTTTTAATTGCCACTTGGGGAAACTGAGGCCCAGAAGGCTAAGTGATATGTCCATGTTGATGCAAAAAAGTGACAAGTCAGGGTCCTAGTACCCTGAATCCCTCCTTCCATCTTTGTGGGTCTTTGTATCCAAATGATAGTGCCCACTGGCCACAGAGGGATGGGGAAGGACACTGGAATGTCCAAAGTCCTCTCTTCTCTGAGTCCCAGAGGGAGGTGGTAGTGGGGGAGTGGAGACTAACTGTGGTAGAGGCTCTGCCAAGCCTCTGAGTAATCCCCATCTGCATGGTGATATTGGATGGGGTGACCTTGTGACCTTTGGGTGGGTGGAGGGAAATAAGTTTGTTTGTTGTTACCAGAAAAACAAAACATAACAAACCAAACCAAACAACAACAAAACAATGTCTAAGTAGCCACAACCACTTAGGGGTGGAGGTGTTACAGGAAAGGGAACTGAGAAGCAGGGTAGGGCTGGAACTAGAAGGGTAGGAGAGATGCCAGCATGTTTCCCCACTGCGGAGAGTGACCAGGGATGCGTGGAAGACTGAAGACTCAGTGAGGTTTAGACAGCGGTTCTTGGTTGGTTCCCCAGGCTCCTGGAATGGAGGGGTGTGTCCTTGGGGAGAGGGAGCCGACCTAGATCTCATTCCTTTCAATACAGGGAGAGCTGGGAACACAGGCTGGGAGCCTATGGAGTGTAGGATGGGGGATTCTCCATGTGGCTTCCAGAAGCTCCAGGTGTGGGGACAGGTCCTTTGTTTAGAGGCTTTGGAAGGTATAGGCAGATTTTCTGTCCCGCCTGCCAGCTCCCAAACAACCACACAGAAACTTACTACTAATTATGAAATCTCGGCCAATAGCTTAGGTCTGCTTCTAACTAGTTCTTATAACTTAAAGGAACCCATATCTTTTGACCTATGTTCTTTCACATGGCTCTGTTACCTTTACTTTGTGAAGCCCATTCTCTTTGTTCTGCATCCCTGACGTCTCCTTGCGACTCTGCCTTTCTTCTTCCCAGCATCCTCTCTGTCCCCAAAGTCCTGACCAGCCATTGGTCATTTAGCTTTTTATTGAATCAATCCGAATGACACGTCTTCCCCATGTACAGAAGATTGTTCCACAGGAAGGGGACAAGGGCACTGTTGGAGAGGGACTGCAGTGGCACCGAGTCTCTCACTGACAGATCACAGGAGAAGGTGGGTCACGTGAGATGAGCTTCAGAGTTTGAGAAACGTATGTGTCTTTATCACTTACAGTGACAGAAAAGAAAGAGACAGGAAGGAAATTCTGGGTGCTGTTATCCAGAAGCAGTGATGTCTGCCACTAAGGTTTCTTTGAGGGGCTTAGTTCTGTTTTGTAAACATTTTGGTATGAACGTTATTGATTTAATGGTCACTGAAATAGTATCTAAACATGAAACAGCTAAAGAAATCATTGAATTCAGGATCAAAAAGAATCGTGGCTGCACACCAATTGTCCTCAGATATTTGAAGAAGGTAAAGGGGCAGAGTGCTTCTGGGGTGGGGGTTGTGTGTTTGTTCTTGGTCACACGAAGGTCACTTGGCAAGGTGGGGGCATAGGCAGGCCTTTGGGAGCTGGCACGGTGCTCTGTGGAGGGGATGTGACAGTGTCAGCTTTGCATCGCTGGGATAAAGAACTGAGCTAGCTCACTCTCAGGGAGGAAAGGCAAACTGATGGTAGAGGGAACTCTTTACCTCAAGGTAGCCAGGAAACCGAGAGAAAGAAAGAAAGGCTCGGCTACCAAGCCCAAAGTCCCCTTTAAAGATCCCACAATGGCCAGGCTTCTTCCCATAAGGCCACGCCTCCTAAAGCTTTCGCTATGTCCCAGAAGCACTATGGGCTGGGGGCCACGCCTTTAGCACGTGAACATTCATGGACCATTCAAAGTCCAAGCCATAGTGGTGATGGTAGTGGAGATAATGGTGGTGATGATGGAGGATGAAGATGGTGATAGACACAGGAATAATGGAGACACTGGTGCTGATGGGGAATTAGGGAGGAGGCTATGAACTTCAATATCCCTGTATTCATACTATTTTAACAAGGCACAAACATTCATTTCTTTAAAACATTTTTTATTGTATTTATTTATGTGCCCGTTAAGGGGCATGCACTTTGCCTGATTCACATGCAGAGATAAAGAACAACTTATGGGAGCTGGTCCCCTACTTCCATGTGGTGCCCAGGGATGGAACTCAAGTTACCAGGCTGGGTGGCAAGGGCTTTCGTGTGATGAGCCAACTTTTGTCCCACAAACATTCGTTTCTACGTTCAGCTGCTACTGGCACTGACTCTCTGGATAGTGCTCAGCCGTTACCACATCCAACAGTGAGTAAGACTAAGAAAAAAATGTGGTCTCTATTGGCTAGAGGCAGGGTTGTAATTTGACTTCCCCAGCCCAGGACCCAATCTCCTTGATCTGGAGAGTTTGCATCTTAATTGCCCAAAGGCACCTGAAAAAGCACGACTGTAGTCCCTCAACAGGCATGATTAGGAGATAGGCCATGTGGGGTGAGGAACAGGTTTGCAGTACAGAGGTCAGGAAGCGTTTCTGCGGGGTGCCCGTGTATTTCATGTCCTGTCCTCCTGTAGCACGAATAATAAAAACCCAGAGACAGATATAGGGGTTAAAGCTGAAGATCAGAGAAGCAAAGAGCCAACCGCTAGAGAGACCTTTTATCGCTACCAAATCTTCAGACCAAAAGGGTGAGATCCCGTCTCCAGGAATCCTCAGACCCCACACTCCACTGAGTTCCTGTCTCTTCTCCTTTGTATTCCTCTCTCAGTCCAGCCATATCACTCCTGTCTCCACCTCCCTAGTGTTGGGATTAAAAGTGTGTGACTCCCAAACACTGGGATTAAAAGTGTGAGCCACCACCACCTGGATCTGTTTCTGGGCCCATCTTGTGTAGCCCAAGATGGCCTTGAACTCACAGAGATCCATCTGCCTCTGTCTCCCAAATCCTAGGATTGAAGGTGTGTGCCACCACTCCCTGGCCTCTAGTGGCTTAGCTTTGCATTCTGATCTTCAGGCAAGCTTTATTTATTAAAATACAAATAAAATATCACTACCTCCTCCCGTGGCTTTTGTTGGGCTTTCTATTCTTCCCCAGCTCTGAAATACACTTGCTTCCCTGGACCTTTGAATGCTCAGCCCTGTAGTCAACCCTGTCCTTGTTAACACAGCTCCTCCCTGATGCCTCCCCGCTACCTTGGTATCTTGTTCTGGAAGGACTTTCTGACTATCTCCCAAGCTGAGGCATTAAACTTCAAGTGTTCTGCAGCTGTCAGACTGCCCTCACTGTCTTATGCTCTCAGCCCTAGCACCTGGCATTCAGTGTAGTTGGCTTCTTGCCCCTTGCGTTGCTCTTATGCCCTGCTCTGGACCCTGTAGGGCTCAGGTTCTGACTCTTCCCCTGGGTCTCCACACTCTTGAATGCATTTTCACCTCCTCCTCTGGAGTTTGCAATCCGACTCAGTGCCCCAAGGCTTTATTTTCTGCTTAGACTGGCTTTCTCTTTTCTTCACAGAGAAACTCCGCTCTTTCTTCGTGCACAAGATGGACTCCAGTCTGCAATGTGACTGCCTGATTCTCTCTTGGGTGCCACAGCCCTGTTTGCCTTTTTCTCTACTTCTTGGGTGGGTAGGGGATTCTTTTCGCCTCTCCCTCAGGGTCTCTGTTGCAGCTTTTTTTTTCTTTTTTATTATAGTGGACGGTGGGGATGCTGTTCCTCCAGCTGGCACAGAGCAGGTGTTCAGGGTGCTTGCTGGGTGTAGCAAAGCTGGGATTGCCATCATACAGCAAGCATGTGTTACGAGCCTCTGCACCCAGCCAAGCATTCAAGCCCAAAGCCTGCAGGCGAATGGCAGGAGGGCGGTGGGCTGATGCACTGCGGGGGATGCTGCGCTTGGGGCTTGAATGAATGCACCCCCAGCTGCTCAGGGCACGCAGGCTGCTCTGCTGCTGTGCTGACATGTTGTGGACACCAGAGGGGTAGGCAGGAGCCAAGTCTCAGCCTGTTGGCAGCTGCCGCTGCCTAGAGGAGCATGCGGCCTCTCTGTGTGAACTGAGCTGAGGTCTGTGGGGACAGGAGAGGGAGCTGCTGAGTAGCTCTCTGGGTGCCTGCTTTCTCTCATCAAAGGCTCCGCTGGGTAGCGAGGGCACAGGGAATAGATGAAGGCTGGCTGGGTAAAGCTCGCATCACTATTAAGCAACAGCCCTAGATCTCTTTGTTTCTCTGCTCCTTCCAAAGTGGCAAAAGATCAAGGCCCCGAGCTTGAAATAACAAAAGGGAAATAGCTTGCAGACCGTGCATCTGGAGGCCAGAAGGACTGCGCGGGCTGTGCACAGAGGGATGGGGGAGGGTTGGGGTCTGGGCCTGATTCATAAACTTTTCTGTGCTCCCATGGCCTGGCAGGATGGGCTGAGGTCGGCCTGATACATTTCCTTTCCCTGGCAGTGGGAGATAATTGCAACACCTTGCACCTCGATACTGGCTGGGTCTGTATGTAGGTTCTGGCCATGTCACTGGCCTGTCACTGCCAACTCCCTCAGGTCCTGAATGCTTGATTTGGGTCACATCCTGTGGCCGAGGTTAATGAAGATCTATTGCAGCGTCTCCAGCTGAGCTGATGACATGAGCAGTCACCTGTCTGTGGTTACCAGGGCCTGAGGAAAGCCAGTTTACAGAGCACCGCGGACATCTCCTGGGACGAGGGTATCATAGGCAGGGCATTGCACCTGGGTCCTGAGTCGGAGCATGAGCTCTGCAGGGACTGGCTTCAGTGAAGTTAAGCCACCGTCTAGCCTGTCCCAGAGTTAGGGCTTGCAGAAGATTTGCCTCGCATCCTGTCCTCAGGGTTGAAGTGTTCTTTGCAGAGCCAGTAGGAAGGAAGCTGGAGTTCTTGAGAAGTGGAGAGAGCAGGGTTTCTCGTTGTCTACACACCACACCTTGGATCACTCAGAAGTCAACTAGCATGACTATGGGGACACACACCACCAGGTGGGGGCTGACCCTCATACAATGCTGCCATTGCCCAAGACTCGGCTTCCAGGCACGGCACACCTGCTTACATCCTACGCCTGGCCAGGTGTATTTTCTGTCCTTGTCAGAAACAGCCGGTATTGGGAGATGGTGGGTAGGTTGTCTAAGGTCATACCCCTGGCCAATCAGAGCTGGAATTTGAATCTAAACCTCCTGAAATCCAACCGTGGCACTTCCAAGAATCCTTGCCTCCGGAAACCTCAAGTAGGCCAAGCCCTTACTCCGAAAGCCGTCTTTCTAAAGTGCCGTTTGGATCCCATCACATCCCACTTCAAAAGCTGGCAGCAGCTCTCATCTTTAGAGGTTCTCTTGAATACTGGGGTGACAGATGACCAGGGTGCTAGAAGAGTTCACGGATCAGCCCTCAGAGGGACATGGCAGAGACAGATTATTGATTGGCCATGTGTGTCCTGTCAGCTGTCCAGGGTCCTGGATGTCTGCTTAGGGTTCAGGCACTGGGTGGATCCTGATTGTACAATATTCTTGCTGGACCACTGGCAGGAGATGCTGCTGCAGGGTCGAGGGTGGGTGGATGGAGGGAGGCGGTGCTTCTCGGAAGAAGAGCCGGTGGAATAAAGCGGCAGTATGGCAAACTAGAAGGAGCACTAGCAGAGGATCCCAGGAACACCTGCTTCAGACCCAGACTGCGTTCTGTCTCCTTCCCAGGTTGCCTTTGGTCTGGTATCATGAGGACTCCTTAAGTCTCTATTTTCAGAGCCTTGGGACGTATAGCCTCATTTCCTGGTTTATTTTCTCATTTTCAGTGGCATTGGTGGTGTCAGGGGTTATACACTCTTTAGCCTGCTACAGTGAAACAGAAGTCAACTGGATGTCAATGTCAGGGGAAATACAATGCAAGCAATCAGGTATACAGACTTGTTTACACAATGACACTTTTTATGGCAGGCTAGTGTTTGGAGAGGCTGAATCCTTCTGCTCTGTGGTTCTGTAGCTTCCTTAATGATGGGTTTTCCCACTGCAACAGGAAGAACCAGGTCCTCAGAGAGCAGATGTACCTGATCTGGAGGAGTGGAGCATTCCATGCAGCGACAGCCACTGGCTTAGGGCTTCCACTGTTGCAGGACGAGTGTCTGAAGCAGCATCTGCCCTTCTCCTGCCCAGAATTCTTGGTGGACTGCAGTCAGACCCTGGGAAGCATCTGCATCTGAGTTGGGGTTTTCCAGCTCAATGGTCCCAGCGCTGCTGTGGCTTGAAGGATGCTGTGTCTTGATCCTGGACTTGGCTTTCCAGGAGCTGATGCTGGTGGACTTCTGCCCACAGGGTGGAGGCTTTCCTGCCACAGTGCTCATCTTCTCTAGAGTTTTCTCCATCAGTCAGGGTTGGTACACTTCCTGGCCTTTCTCAGGAAGCCTTTGTTCCCTCTGAGTCTTGACTCTTGGTGTTTGCTCATTGTAGGGTTTCCAGAGCTTATGTTGCCTTGGAACAAGGTTCCTGCCCATCAGGGTGATGGAGCGACCAAACATGTTGACTCTCAGCACTGTTAATTTAGCGAGTGCAGCCATCACAAAAGGACAGTTAACATGAGGGTGCCATGGGGTGGGGCAAGTTTCCCATTAGAAGGCTATGGGTTTCAAATAAGGAAGGGGATTTGAACAGTGCACCCTGGGCAACCATCTATTCATGTTTACCTAAAAGTTAACATTCCTCTCCCATTCCACACCCATACCAAAATGTCAACAGGCTAAAGTCTAAGAAAAGCAGACTGAACAAATGATTTTATTTCCTGAGGAGCAGAAGGTATTTTGAGGCAAGACCCAGAAGTAATTGATATTAGGAGTGAGCCAGAACCAACCATGAAACTTCAGAATTTATCTGGAGGTAGGTGTACCTCTGACTTTCTATGCTGTGTGCTCCATGCAAGACTGCACAGATTCTACTCCATGTGGACACTCAGGGGCCCACACTGGCTGAAACTCTACTGTTTGGGATGACACAGCTGGGGAAGAGACACTTGGAGGGTCACATGTCAGCTTTCTTAAGTTTTGATTCAAACAAGATAAGTATCGCTCCCGCCTATTGGCTAGTCCTGGTCATCTAACTCAACTGTATGGCAAGGGGTTGGGGGCAATGTAGAAATCCAATTACGCATTTATGAACAATACAGTTCCTGCTACAAATTCTACACAATGTGCTAAGACACACAAAACTAAGAAGGAATAAATGACTTTCTTAGGAAGTGCAGATTAGCCTAACTGATCTAAGAGGCATATCGAGAGAGATGCCTGGGAAGCAATGGAGGACAATGAAAAAACTTTTACTTGTGGAGACTGGATCCCACGCTCATTGTGTTCTTGGATGGAGAGTGTGTGTGTGTGTGTGTAAGAGAGAGAGGGGGAGAGAAAGAGAGAGGGTATCCTAGAATCAACCTGGGGATGGGTGCCAGGTATGCAGTTTAGCACATACTGGGCTCTAGAGGACAGAGAGTGGGAGGCGACGTTGTAGGCAGATTTTCTTTCCCACAGGGCAGTTCCCAAGTAACCAACACAGAGATGTATAATTACTTATAAATGTTCACCCAGTAGCTTAGGCTTATTACTAACTAGCTCTCATAATTTAAGTTAATGCATATCTTTTAATCTATGTTCTACCATGTGGCTTTTACCTCTATCCAATTTTGTATGTCTGACTCATTCTGTGTCTAACTGGGGATTCCTGTGACTCCACCCTTCTTCTTTCCAGCATGCTCTCTGTCCCGAAAATCCTGCCTAGCTCAACCAATCAGTTTTTTTTTTATTAACAATGAAAGCAGCACATTTTCACAGTGTATAGCATTTTAAGTGTTGTAGTCATGGCAAGGATACCATGCCTTGCTCTCCAGTTCTTCCAAATCTAGTGAATATATGCTTGGGTCTGGTCCCTTCAACCATGGAAGCTCATTCCCTGGGATGGTCTTCCCAACATAAGAGTTGGGAAGAGGTGATGCTCCATTCAGGAAGTGGGGTGCTGTTACACTGAGGAAGAGAGAAGAGGAATACCCAACAGTCATCAACCCGTGGAAACTGCTGGAGAATGTGACAAAGAGCCACAATCAGTTCATTGGTCCTTGTAAGGGGCCACGGGCATCACAGGAAAACAGATGCCATGATTCAGGCCTGATGGTGAATGCCAGCGGTCCCAGCTACTTGAGAGGCTACAGCAGGGGGATTGCAAAGCCATCTTTACTTCATAGCAAATCATTATCACACTGTCTTCAAAAATGGAAATAAACACTAAGTAGGAATGAATGGATTTAGAGTTTATGATCCAGAATTCAAGACTGTGGGACACCTGCTGTGTTGGACAGGGGGATGGGCATGCATCTTCCTAATCATAATGCCGTAGAAGTCCACCTTCGTGCCAGCGGCCCTTGGCACGGAGCCTAGTAGCTGTGTCTGCCTTCGTGGAACTGAGAGGTGACTCAAGCTTCTTTCAAATGCAGAAATGGACACAGTGACATCTTGAAGGGACAGGTGAGGCCAGCCTGCCAGACAATCTGGAGCAAATGGCAGGTCACAGGATCTAGGCTGGCAGAGAGCAGACAGCAGAGGTTTTGAAAAGTAAGAGGTCCATTTCAGATCTTCCTTAGAGGCCCCTGGGGCATCTTCTTTAGCATGAGTGCTGGAAAAGCCTGGCTGGTAGACAGATCTCTCTTGGAGCTGGTCAGGTCATGTTGGCTAGGCTTATATAGCAGACCTGGGCTCTTAATGGCGAAATCCAGTCCTCATGTCCCATCTTTCTATTCCCAGAGACTCTGCGACCACTACACTATCCTACCAAAAGCAGAGAGGGACAGGGGACAGTATCTAAAATAAGCTCCTGTGTAGCCTGGATGACTGGGGACTGAAGAAAAGTCAGAAGAGGAGGGCAGGTGGCCCGGAGTCTGACCTGTGCCGCTTTAGTCAGCAGCAACCGTGAACATGAGGCTCTCGGGGAGCTCCACATTGGAGTGGCTAAACACGGCCACTTCTTGTTTGTCTTGAAACGTAGCTGTCTGCAAAACACTCCAGGAGCCCACAGCAAAGAGCATTCCAAATGCATGTGGTGCCTCCGAGTTTATTTGTCTCAATTTATTCCAGTTACATAGGAACATGGCGTGATTATACATCTCCTGCTAACTGAAGCCTGTAGCCAGTGTGGTGGGGGGGGGGTGGTGGGAGCATGGGGGTGGGAAGAAGCGTTTCCTAGCTCCATCTAATTTAAAGCACCTTTAGCCGAGTGAGGCAGCGAAAAGGATGTGACTAAAACAAATAAAAATCATTGCAGGATCAAAGCGCACGCACAAATATATTCCTTCTGGAAGCAGCATCTTTTCTCTTTCTCATCCCGCCCCCCGCCCCCAGTCTCTTCCTTCCACAAGTCCTAGCGATTCTCGGTGGCAAACAGCCAGGATGTCCTTGGCTCCTCAGAGCCCCAGCACCGTCTTGATCCCGACTGATGGGGTGAGGGCACTGCCCCATGGCCGGTTTGAAGGAGATCTGAGGCCGTCCTAATTTTGTCATGGGCATGAATAAATAGTGTGAAGTGTCACACCTATTACAGCTTTTTACGAGCAGTTCAAAGACAGGCATGTTGGCAGGGGCTTGTTTGAAGCCCTGTGCCCAGGGACCTGCAGCTTCCACCCCGTGTCCCCAGCATGTGGTGACATACAGTGCCTGGTTGCTGCTGGTGGGATTTCCTGTAAGGATCACGTTGTGGAGGAAGCTGTGATGCCCTCCCTCCCCATCCTGATGTCGGTGTTGTCATCAGTCTGGCTGATAAAATGCATGCTGCTCACCAGGGCTCTGGCAAAAAGCACACCTTGTCTGGAGATCTTGGGTGGCTGAAGCCTCGGATGGTTATGGTAGCTCAGGTGGGAGCAGGCTGGGCTGGGGCATGTCTGTGCCTGTGATGGGAAGCCATGGGAAGCTGTGGGACCTACCTTGGTGCAACCCATAGTTCCCCCTTTTCTGCCCCGTGCTGACCCTACCTGCTGGTAATTCTTCTTGCATAAGTCTCAAGCGGCCCAATCCCATGTCATCACTCTCTATCACTAGAGACGGCATAACCTCTCACCAGCCATCATGTAGCTAATCTTAGGGTAGGACTTTGATTGGCCATGTGCAGTCATGTGTCCAGTATTGGCTCAATGCTTGCTCAGAAACATGCACTCTACGATTGGCTAGGTTGGATCACAGGCTCACCTGAAGCATGGCAAGGTGGTAGGAACTGTGATTATCAGTCCCAACCAAATCATGGATGTCTGAAGTGGGCACTCTTGTCTAGTTACAAGAGGTGTTGCGGGCAGGAAATATACAGCCATTAAAGGCTATTACCTTTACATTGTTTACCTTGTCCAATGGGAGTTTTAAGCAAGCAATGTTAATATTCTCTGGCGAAAAGGGTCCTTGGGGTGAATAGGCTGCGAGTCTATCTCTCGGAATTCCTTAGTGCGTTAGTCACTTGTGGCTCTTGGTTTCGAGAATGTTCATCCATGGTCAGTTGGCTCTATTGCTGTGGCCTTGTGATGGCGCAGGATGTCATTTTGGTAGGAGCATGGGGTGCTCACGCTGTGGTAGCCAGGACACAGGGGATGGCGAGGAAGGCCTACAGACAAGACACATGCCTCACAGTCACACCCCTAGTGTTCCATTCCCTCCGGACAAGCCCTGTGGTCTGAGGGCCCATTCAGCTGTGATGTCATCAAAGAATTACCTCATTGATAAAGGTAGAGCCCTCGTGATCTGGTTACCTCATCACAAGCCCACAGCAATAGAGCCAACTGACCATGGACTAACATTCTCGAAACCAAGAGCCACAAGTGACTAACGCACTAAGGAATTCCGAGAGGTAGACTCGCAGCCTATTTGCCCCAAGGACCCTTTTCTTCAGAGAATATTAACATTGCTTGCTTAAAACTCCCATTGGACAAGGTAAAGTACCCCAGTTGAGCATTCAACCATGTGTGTCTTGGGTAGGGGTGTGTATTTCCTGTGGCTGAGGGTTTCCCACGCTTCCCGAGGCTCCTTGTCTTGTGAAATACTAGGAGGGAAAATGAGCCTTTGGAAAAAATTTATTTGACTTGGCCAAACTCTAAAATCACCTGCCTGGGAGGATTCAGGAAGAGCCCACTGCATGGCTGAGTATCCTATTTTATGCCCCCAGACTGACCCAGTGTGTGGACTCCATGGTGTCTGGACTCCTGTCTCTCCATCCACAATGACCATTCATCCCGAGTTCCAGCCTGAACGCACACCTAACGGAGATGTACACTCACTCTGTGCACAGGCATCCCAAGGCATCTTCAGCACCATCATGGTACACAGAACACTTGACTGCCGTGGACTATGGCACAATCTGTCACTTCCCTTCTAGATTCTGTGATGGTGGGGGTGGGGGGGCAGCATGGTTCCTTTTTCTTGTGTATTGATTTACTATCAGCAGTAGCCTGGCTGGCACTCAGGGGATCATCAATAATTATCAGACAACGTTCCTGTAACAAAGAGTGATCATTTTAGCAGGACAAAAAATCATAACAGCTTAACTAAACTGACCAAAAATATTTTCAGGGTACACCGATTGAAAATGGGTAAATAGTAGGGCTGGAGAGATGGGTCAGAGGTTAAGAGCACTTGTTCTTCACCCAGAGGCCTGGGGTCCTCAACCATCTGTAACCCCAGTTTCAGGGGATCCCTCTCCTGGCCTCTGCTGGCACAAAGCATGAATGTGGTACATAGACATACATGCAGGCAAAAAAATTCATACATGTCAAATAAAAACGAACAAATCTTTAAAAAATAGATAGATGGGAAAATTGTTCATGTTGTTTTATTTTAGAACAACATACATTCAGAAAGAACAGAGACTCTATAAAGATCATGAAATGCTTATATTTAAAACAACACTTGCTGTGTCCTCTCAATGCATCTCAGAGGACAGAAAGAAAAGTAGACAGCATGGCAAAGCGCAACACCGACATACAGAGGGAGTCCTGGGTGGTGTGAGCATAGACAGGCTAAGAGAGGCCATGGAAAGAAAGCCCAGTGTGCTAAGGCTATACACTGGCTCCCACCACACCTGTTGCTTATACCACACACTGCATCCACCCTGTTGTTTGTATTAGGAACGGTGGGGCTGTGTCCTGCCACCCGGCTAGCTTTACACCCAAAATAATTACACGGAAACTGTATTCTTTTAAACACTGCCTGGCCCATTAGTTATAACCTCTTATTGGCTAGCTCTTACATATCAATCTAACCCATTTCTAATAATCTGTGTAGCACCACGAGCTGGTGGCTTACCAGGGAGATTCTTAACCTGCATCTGCCTCGGAGAGGAGAATCACAGTGACTGCCTGACTCGGCTTCTTTCTCCCAGCATTCTGTTCTGTCTACTCCGCCTACCTAATTTTCTGTCCTATTAAAGGGCCAAGGCAGTCTCTTGATTTAACCAATGAAATCAACACAAAACAGAAGACTCTCCCCCGTCAGTTGTTCTTCTCAGCTCTCAACTTCTCTCAGCCGCAGCAGCAGACACAGGGATGTCTGCTCAGATGTCCCTTCCTCCCCAGCTGCCAGGAGTGGGAAGCGTGAGGCATCCATCTGATGGTTCTTTGGGGGCTGCCCCAATGAAGACATCTGCCTGTCAGGGGTACAGCTCATGGCACGACTCTTGTGACCATCTCTGAGTGAGGCCGAAGATGAAGACCAGGCTCCCTCAGTCCAAAGTGGGCACCGAGACCAGCCTGGCCTGTTCTGGAGCTCCCCGGAAAGGAAACAGCTAGGGCTTGGCCAGGCCTCTGCCCAGTCCCACTGTCTGCCCTTCCTATGACCCTCGACCTCCAGCTCAGCTTCTCCTTTTGAAGAGTCCCATGTACCCCGCCATCTCTCCCCAAACAGATCCTCCACCTGTGAGGCTCTCTTCCCTCCCTCTCCAGGTTCTCTACCCGCGAGGCTGGTGTTCTCTCCGGATCCTGCATTTGGGAGGCTCTTTCTCTTCCCAGGGTACAAGCCTGGGATGAAACAGAATATAAGCCTGGAGTGCTTTTCTGGAGGTTTCCAGAGAACAAAGAACACGTGATAATGAATGCTACTGCCAGGGAGACTTCCTGCGGTGACCACACTATCCTCTTATAGGCTTGCTTTAAGGACCATTGTACCAGGCAAATCCAGCTCAAGAGTCCCTGTGGAAACGGACCTGCTGGGATGCTGTCTGCGTGCATCTCATGTTGGCTCCCAGTGGTAGTCCTTGGGGAGAGCAGCAGACATCCCTAAGAGGAAACTCCCACAATATGCTCACAAAACATGTCCCCAAGATTGTTGTCCAATGTGTTTTGAGCAAATAACATGGTCCAGGCACCACACCTGGCTCCGTGAGAATAAGGACTTGCTCACAGGGCTCGTAGCCATCCCCAGAGGTAGCTGTCATGTTCCCAACCGGGAGACCTGAGGCTGACTAGTTGTCTGGGTACAAAGAGAAAGCTCCCCATAGGGCAAGTTGGCTCTTGGCCACATAAGCCGTTAGCGATGCAGTTGGCTTGAGGAGAGGGTGGTGTCTCCCCCCTGCCACACTTCTGGCTTTCCAAGGGTGTTACTGGTTTAAAAATAGGCCTGTATTTGGAGAACGGGGGCAGGAAAGAGGCAGCCATTGGGAGGAGCTGTGGGTTGAACGTGGGTGTAGCCAGGGCTAGGCAGTGTCCCTAGAAGCGGGTCATTGTGGAAGGGCAGGTCAGGGTGGTCCTGGCCAGCTTCCTGGCTGAATCAGAGTTCGTTAGAGATCAAGGGAATCAGGTTAGTGGTTAGTGTCTCTATTTGTCTTGGCACAGACTCAGCACTAAGTTACTTACGCTTGCGGCTCCCCCTTTTTGCCGTCCAACCTCCTCTGGCCTCTGGCAGACTGGCCTACTGAGATGAATGCTTCTGTTTTGGGGTGCAGAAGTCAGACATACGGCCGGCTCAGTCTTACTCCCTCTGAGAACTAGCCTGTGTCTCCTGTATCTTGTAAAATGGGCCCTGTGTAGACCAGCACTTTCTACCCATAATTCTAAGTTATCTGCCTGACTCAGGTGGGATCCCCCTACCCACACCTACTGCTTGCCAGGGCTCCACGGCCATGGCAGGGCTCCACTGTAGTGAGGGAGCCAGGACCCCAATTTGTGGTTGGGCCTGGCATAGATGGCCTGGGGGCCCACTTTGACTACATTCTTTGTGTCGGAGCTGTTCCTTTGACCTTCCCTCCAGGGAAAGCTCCTCTTCTTGTCCCTTGTCCAGGAGTGAGACCCTTGCATCGTCCTAGAACTCAGGGCTTTGTACCTGCTTTGTACCTCGCTGAGGTTGGTCACTTGGCAGGGTCATCAGACCCCTTGAAAGTGTGACCACAGTGTTTCCGGCCCCTAACCCCAGTGATCTGTGTTCTCTGTGATCTGTCCTAGCTTCAGGTGACTTGACCACATTTTCCTTAAGAGCCATAAAACTATCATGAAAACCATGAGAATGTGAACTTGAGATGTCCCCACACCCTTAGAGTTAGTCTTAAGCTAAGGACAAGAAGTTGAACGTCATCTCAGATTTTGCCCACTGGATAGGTTTCTTTTGGGCTATGGAGACTTACCAAGAAGCTCTGCTCCGCTCGTCCTGGGTCTGTCTAAATTAGGGTTCCTGGGTATATTAGTGACCCATCATTTTCATCGCTATGATAGAAAACCTCGTGCGAGCAGCTTAGCGAAGGAACGGCTCGTTAAGGCTCGTGTGAGGATGCAGTCTACCCTGGTGGGGAAAGAGGAAGTAGCTTTCTCTGGGTGGTGGGAGTTTGGGGCAGTCCACGCTGCACCCACAGCGAGGAAGTAGAGGATGCGCGCTGGCGCTCTCTCAGCTCACATTCGCCATTTTTGCTCCATTGTTCAGGCTGGCACCGCTGTCTGTGGGACTGTGCCACCCACACTCAGGATGACTCTCCCTTCCTCAATTAAACCTCCCTGGAAGCAGACACGTGTGAAGGTGTGCCTCCTAGGTGATTTCGGGATTTCATCGGGTAGCCAAGGAGGTTCCATCACCACGTGTGGCCAGAGGATCCTGGAGGCATTTTAGGCTGAGGAGAGAGTCTGATGTGGAGGGAGGGGCCTCAGAACTCAGCACTCCAACCCCAGCTTAGCCAAGGGCACTAGGGCCTTCAGCTCAGGTCCAAACGTTTACGGTGTAAACTACCAAAGCTTTGGGGAATCTGCTCTTGTGTGTGTGTGTGTATATATATATTGAGGGAGGGTTGTGAGAATCTAATAGATTGATGAGAAGTGGAGAAGCAAACCAGGCCTCCGGTTAGGAGCCAGTATTCGCTTAGCCTTGGGGAGACTTAGGTATGGACCTTGCCTCACAGTGCTTAAATTCATTGCACTAAGTGGTTTGGGCTTTATACACTCTGGGGCTCTCGGTCTGAGAAGAAACCTTTTAATAAGTCATTACTAAAACCATTTGCTTTTCAACTGTTTGCATGCACGATTCCTGAAATATCTCCTCCCTAATTCTCCAGGATATTGATCTTTGGCAGTACTCTTGCCCCGTGGAGGCCCATCACCCCCGTCGTAAAGCTGCTGGGGTGAGCTGAAGGCTTGCGCAGGCACGGGGGGCTGAGGACCCCTCCTCCACCATCAAGGCCCACCCTGGAGGAAGGGGAGAGGCATTCCTGACTCTTTGCCAAGCGCGTAGGGCCGGGGAGCTGTAAAGCAACCATGTAAAGTTGGAGAGAGAGTTCCTGGAATGTCAGAACTTCCCATGGCAGGGCTGGGAGGGACCGTGGGGTTTCTCTGGCCGTGACTGGGGCCAAAACCCATGAGTTTCTGCTGCCTTGATAGCTGGCACCTGGTAGGTATACCTAGCCTGGCCTAGAATGGAGTGATGGTGTCTTGTGGTGTGACTAGACCTGGACACAGTGTGAGCCCCAGGGCAGAACGCATGCGTGTGCTCCCTTCTTCACAAGTGTCCTTACGCTCTCAGGAAGGGGGGAGGTGGGCGTCAGTCTAGTGCAGGTCCTGTCTGGCCATCCAGGTAGCATCCCCCCCTCTCCCCGCACTGTGCTGCATTCTTGCTTCCCATCTTTGTCATTGTTCTTAGCAGACAGGCAGAGAGAGGTCATTGCGCCTGCTGTCGGGCATCATAGCTAGGCCTGGAAACAATAGATCCTGGGAGAGTCTGGTGAGCTGCTGCTCTGCTGGCATTGGAAGCACAGCAGAGTCCTGTGCCTGCCATGCCCAGAGACCCGGGCTTGTCTGTGATCAGCATTCTCTATTGCCGGCAGTGGGGACTGGCGCTCCCTGGACAGGACACAATAAGGTCCCCACTGTGGTTATTGTTAGGTGCTTTCTCCGTTTCAGACATGGCTGGGAGCTGGGCACAGTGACCAGAGAGGTAGAGGTGGTTGGATTCATCTCCAAAGAGTCCCTGTCTCCTAGAGAAGGGGACAGATATCAACCATATCTTCTTCAAAACTTTGTGCGGCTTTTTAAAAAAATAGCTGGCCTTTTTGTCCACTTACAATCTATTTTGGAATATGGTTTGGAGGGTTTTTTTTTAAAAGTGTATGTGTGGGGGTGGGGGTAGGGGTTGGTGGGTATATGTATGTAGATGTCTGAGGAAACCACAAGACCACTTTTGGGTGTCATTTTTTAAGTCCACCTTGCCTTTTTAGACAGGCTCTCTCATTGGCCCAGAGCTTGCTAAGTAGACTGACCAGGGAGTCCTAGGAATACAGTGCCCATCATGCCTGGCTTTTTCATGTGTATTCTGAGGATTGAACTCACTGTCCTCACGCTTGCAAACACGTGACTCACCAAGCTACCTCCCCAGTTCCACGGTAGATATTCTTGCCCTGAGCGGCCAATGCGGTGCACGGGATGTGAGCGGAGCGGCTGCGCCTTCTTTTCCACATGTATCCACTCTGAAGAGCAGCGTGTTTAGACATGTTCGGAGGCTTGGCACTCCCCCTGTGGTGAGAGAACCTTTGGGGCCCAGGAGTGCGGGCTCCATGCTGTCCACCTGGGCCTGGGAGATGCTGTGGCCTGCTGAGAGGTGAGAGGGCTCTTCCCCGTTGAGGGATGGGAGGGGACTCCAGGCTCCTTCAGCAATGTTTGCGAGCTCAGCCTTAGAGCAGAGGACCAACCTTCTGTGGTCGGATGGAGCCTCAGCTTCAGGGATGGAGGTATTTGAAGTCTGGGAATTTTGTTTTCTGGCAACTTCAACTTCCTAATGTGTGGGTGGCCTTCCTCTACACTTACACATAAAACTCAAGCAACCCTTAGCTCTCTTAAAGGGGCAGGGGAGTGAGGTGAATGGAGCTGCCTGAGAAGTATCTCTTTCTCCTGGAAAATTCCATCTCGTGGGGAAGAAGGCGGCAGGGGGCAAGGATGGATGGGAGGTCTAGATACTGAGACTGCTCAGGATCTGTGGTTGGTGTAGGGAGAGAAATGGCACACACTATTCCAGAAAAGAGGATTTGGAGTGTCCTTTTTGCTCTTATTGTCTTGAGGCAAGATTTGGCTGTGTGTCTCAAACTCACAGCAGTCCTCCTGCCTCAGCCTCTCCATTGCTGAGATTACAGGCATGTACCATCAGGTCAGGCTGCAGCATCTTCTCTCATGTAGCCTCAGAGAGCCCTGAGGTACCCATGTCCCACCAGGATTGGGTGTCTTCTCCTGGGGCCAAGTGTGTCTCAAAGGACTCGTGAGTTGTGGGACTGGCAGCCCCCGTCTTCCGATGGGTCTTGCTGCTGTGGGAAATGCAGCCCTTTTCTTTCTGGTTTTCCACCCTCACTGATAGCAATTGACTGTTGCCCATTATGATTCCCCGCAGAAATGGGAATAGCAGCCCAGAGTCTTAAAACAATGTCCTTTGATCTGAAAATTCCAGGAAATAAAACACCTTTGCAGTTGTGGCGTCCAGACGGGACCTTGTTTCCAGAGGGCCTGGAGTTGCTGCCCTGGACCTGCTGGGCTCAGGTACAGTCTGGCTCCCTCCTGCTTGGTTGCCTGACAGAGGCAGTGAATGAGGCAAGCCCTTGTGTCAGTGACTCAGTAGTCCTAACAGGACCCAGGACCAAGCAATAGGCTCTATGGTTCTCTTCTTACGTCGGCCATGACTGAGCTACCCTCCCCTCTTGGCAGGCATCTGTGTGATACGTGATAGTCTGCCAGAACCAGCCATGCAGAGACAGCCGGGGACCCAGGGTGCAGGAAGCCTGGAGGCTGTTCTTGTGCATGGCCAGGCGGAGAGTACCCTGCACCAAGTACCCTGGCTCAGCCTGGCACCTGACCCAATGGCCAGCTGGGAGTATACATTGAGACTTATGAGCTAAATTAGGTCCCTGCCTACTTCCACATACCCAGATTTAACTTCAAAATGTATACAAGTGTTTAAGTCAAAATGAGGTTATCAGGGTGTACCCATCAAGTGTGCCCCGTGCCCCTATAAAAGTATGAGACAGACACACTGAGGGAAGGGCAAATGAGTACGAGGAGAAGATGGTGTCTGCAAGACAAATAAGGAGGCACCAACCCCGAGACACCGTGGCTGTAGACTTCTGTCTACCGACCGAGGCTCCATTCTGGGAGAAGCTGCGGCCGTTCATCTGTGAGGGGCTTCCTCCCAGCAGCCGCATGGAGCTCTGGCCAGTGAAGCCTCCCCCCACAACGCCTAGACTTATCACAACATAAAACATTCATGGAGACTGTCTGGGTGCTGTAACCAACATGACCCGCAGGAGTGGCTTTGAGGGGTTGATGATGGTCCCGGCTGGGTACAGTGTGAACCTTTTCATGTTCTCCAGTGGCGCGATGAGAAGCTGGATGGAACACAGATGATGAAGCCATTCTGTGTGCCTGGCATCCACTCCAGGTCTCCACTGTGGGGCCTACTGGGTGTGTCCTTGGTAGTCATGGGGACTTGCCCTGAGGAGTGTCTCTCTGAGGGGTTCAACAAGTGGCTTGCCTGTTGGCTGGTAGGTTCATGTCCTATGCAGTAAGAACAATATCCTCCCAGGCCACCTGTGTTCCAAAAGCAGCTCTTTTTTTTATGGTGCCTCCATGAAGATGCATTTTCTGTCTGTTGTCTGCAATGAAAAGCTTCCAAGTGTACATAGTATTTTCTCATGCCCAAGCTTCCTTAGGAACTAAGGTCCTGAAAACAGAAACACAGTCCAGTGTCTGGAAGATAGACCCAGTCACAGAAACTGTCACTCAGGGCTCATTTCCATCTCTCTGGGCTAGGTTGAGAAGTGGCTGGGCTGTGGGGCCTCTGTCTGGCATGGGTAGGGACATGTCAAATCCAGTTCTCCAGGTCTCTGCTGGCCTTTGTGACTAGCTGGTGTTGACCAGGCTGTATTACAATCCTGTGGGTATTTGGAGGGCTTGAAGCCTGGGTATCCAGAATCTGCATCCCCACCTGGAGCAAGACAGGGCTGAGTGGGACCCAGACACAGCTGAGCCCAGATGGCTTGGAAGTACCCATCAAGGGGAAGGCAGAAAAGGTGGAGGGCCATGACATCAGGAGTCCTAGCTGGATGGCTGGCATCTGTAGTATATATGGGGACAGGCCGTGTTTAGGCTCCTTATGGAGAGAGTACAGGCAACTCCACCCACCACAGCAAGGAGTCAGTCCCAGGGAGGACCTGCAGCTGGAGAGAGAGGGTGAAGGATGGGCATAGCACTGTACCCTCTGTTCTGCCCTGCCCTAACCCCAACCCTAACTCTAATCCTGCTGGTTAAGGATCCTGGCCTGAGGTGGTCTTTTGGAAGGCCTCACTGCATGAGAAGTTCAAGTTGTTACTTAGATTAGAGACCCCCTGCCTCCCCCTCCAAGAGTAAAGAGGGCAAGGGTGACTGGGCTCAGCCCTCACAGTCCAGGGCTCTCAGGACCTAGGGGCTCCTGAAGCTCCAGGAAGGATGCTGTCTAGAGCCTGTGGCTGGTGATTTCATAGTCTGGGGCCTCTCTGGCTACCCATCTCTGGAAGCAGACAGCCTCATGGCATCTTTGGGATCCCCGAGGCTTACCCTTCCCAGCATGCTTTGTCCCCACGGGCACAGATGTGGACCATGAACCTCCTTATGGCATAACACATAAATGTGGAACTCTGTTCACAGGAGGGGCTTTCAGAAGAGTAATTAAACCTCAGGGTCCACTCCTGGCCTGTAGTGTGTCATAGCCGTGGCTGGCTTGTCTGTGTCACAGGAAGAACCCTATGACCCCAGACATTTGTGCCACAGAGAGGTTATGGCTGCTTTGGAGAAGGGCTGACCAATGGCAGGTGAGGTGGGCAGTTCCCCTTTACCCAGGTTATATGGTTCCGAGGTCCTGACTTAGGTGTCCCCTCAGCACTGCCAATCATGCTCAACCAGGAAACACGCCCTGGGCTCTCTTTTTCTTCTGGGCCTCCCGTCCTGTCCTCTTTGATTTTGTCCTTTCCGGGGTCACAGTACTCCATCAAGCCAGCCCCATGAGCTGTGTTTCGGCTCTGTTTATAGTGGGACATTGGGGCAGCGGTACTATGCCCACAGGCCGCTGTGCCTGCTTCCAGGTGTCCTATCTGGGTTGAGGTCCCGGAGCTCACCTATTCCTTAAAACCAACCATCGTCTTTCTGTCCCACCCTCTACTAGGAGCTACCGTGGGGCCGAGGGACCCTGCCACTCATTTCTGCATTTTTAATTCTTCTCTTTGCTTTTCACCATTATTAAATTACTTACAAAACACACTCTTCACAATTTTCACACAGTAGAAAAGTTGAAATAAAAACAGACTTTGGAGCCACAGAGATTCACCTGTAACCCCCATAGCTTCTTTGCTGGGTGTGACATAAGTCACTTGGCCTCTCAGAGTGTGTGGGTACATGAATGTGCACTTGAAGGTGGAGGCCATTGGCAACCTTGGCTGTTGTTTCTCAGGTGCCGCCATTTTGTCTTTTTGAAAAGGTCAGAATTGGACTTTGGATTCCCTGGGACTGGAGTTTCAGAGAGTTGTGAAGCTGCCATGTGGATGCTGGGTGCTGGGAATCAAACCTGGGTCTTCTGCAAGAACAACAGGTGCTCTTAGCTGCTGAGCCACCTCTCCAGCCCTTTCTGGACATTTCAGAAGGAAGAAAAATGACCTGCCTGCTGGCACAGCTGCGAGGCCTAAATCGGATAATATGTTCAAGGTGCCTGGCCCAGGATGTGGCAATTCAATTGGATGGTTATGGGCATGGTGGGTGTGCCGGAAGTACTAAGCTAGAAGGTAGCACTGGGGAACTAAGCCCAAGTACTTGGGTTCTATCTGAGCCTTTGGGGAATGCCACCAGGTGAGAGCCGATAGGCCTTCTGGGTGATGTTTTTTTCTAAGTAGAAACAATGTGTGAGATGGGAGAAAGAACATTCTAGAAAAAGCAAGAGACTCCTGCTCCTACCATGACTGGCACAGACCCGTGCTTCTGAGCCCACCCCGCCCCTAACTTCTCCTCTGACCGCTCACGCTCTGACCCACCGAGAGGAAGGCAGGGTAGTTGTAAAACTCACTTTTTGGAAAGCTAAGAATTATGGGGAATGACATTAATTTAAAAGCTTTTAAGGAGCCAGTTCACCTGTGAAAGCGCTCCCTGGGCGACGGCCTTCCTGTGCGGAAAGCTGCCCGGCCTTTAAAAGGATTTTAATTAATGTTGCTGAGAAACACACGGATGGCATTTAAGGCTGAAGGGAAGGAGCAAAGGCAGCAGCCAGGAATTTTACGGTGTGAAGCTAGTTCTCTTAAAGACGGCTGAATAGATCCCATGCGTTTAGCCCCTGGCCACAGCCAGGAATAGGCAGGGATGCCGTTGGCCTCCCACAGCCAGGAGCAGGCAGGGGATGCTGCTGGCCTCATTCTCACCCTCAGGATGGAGTGGCGCCTCCCCCTCTGCCGTGGATTTCGGTGGTCTTTTGAGAGCTCCTCTCACCTTGCTGGGTGACAGCCCTCTCACTGTCTGCCCAGCCCGCTGTGACCTGAACTTGAACTCGACTCTCCTTGAACAGATGCCCAAGCTTGAGGGGTGTGTGGGAAAGTGGGTGAAGGCCAACTGGGCAGGTGCCCTGGATTGAGCTGCTTTAACAGGGAGCTCAGACCACTGCTGCTGGCTGTCCGGGTTAAAGACGGATGGCACTGTGTGGTCAGACAGTGGTGTCCCCCGAGACAGACGTGACAGCTCTGTCTCCTGCTGCCTTGGAGCCTCTCGCATGAGCGTGCCTCACCCAACCTTTCACACTTGGAAGCTCTCTGAAGGCCATACCTCCATCTTCCTAACGTTGCATTTGGATCCCTTTATCCAGCCTTGCTATACCCTGTCCTTGCCTAGCATGGCTGTCCATCAACACACTGCCTGGTATCACAAAGAGGCCAGGAGACCGTGGTGAGCAGAATCATCCGTGTCTACAGCCCCTCAGGCTGACCGGGAGACTGCTGGTCTCCGACCAGGAAAGGACCTGCATTTCTACCCCCTAAATCGGTGCCTCACGTTATTTTTGGACACTAGATTTTTCTTTCATGGACTGTCTCCTTCTTATGCTGGTGGATATGCTGTCTTCTTACAGTCTGGAGAAGGTGTGTGTGCACGCGCACGCGCGTGTGTGCGTGTGTAAAAAGGCAGCAGCCTCTAAACTGTAGTCCTTCTTCCTGCCATGAGACACCACTGTTGGAGGCTGGTTGCCCAGGAACCAATAGGTACCCAAAGACCAGGTCTCCGGTACCTGGCACAGCAGCAGGTGGCCTCCTTGCTGGGGTAGTAACTTCTCACTCCCTCTGCTACTTTGGCCAAAGCTTCCCCCTCTTAACATTCCCAAGGCTCCTCCTCCATCTTCTCCTTAAGTCACACCCAGTCTTCTCCAGACCTGGCCTTCTGGAGCCTCTCTGCTTCCCTGGTGTGTCTCACCACAGTGCTGAGGAGAAGGTCCTTTCCTGTGGAAGCCTGGCTTTTTATTCAGAAAAAGCTCAAGGTGGGGTGAACTTTGGAAGTGGAGAGTCACCAAGACTTAGAGGGCTACTTTCCCATCTCACAGCATAGAAGGGCTGCCTGGAGTCTTTCCTGCAATGTGGTCCCCTTCTTAACCCCTTCAGGTCAATGTCCAGCTGTAACTGGAGCACTGTCATTAAGTCTCTGTTTGTCTGAGGGGGCACCAGGTGACTGTGGGGCATGCCTGCACCAGCCAAGAAGAGGGAGCGAGGAAGAGGGCGCACAGGCCCAATGGCCTCTCTTCCTGTACGTGGATCCGAGTCATTGTTGGATTCTACTCGTACTCGCTGTGTCGTTTGTTCTCTTCATCCCCCCTCTTAGGGAAGCCCTTGCTACTTGGCCACAGTAACCCTAATTAATGTCCTTAATCAGCCGAGACAGTTCTCCTCATGTGAGTTCCTCAGTCAACTTTTGAAATCAACCAAATGAGGGAGAACATGGAAGGAACCCTATTGGCCACATTCAAAGGCTAAATTTGCATCGCAGAAAGTAGATCTGGGAAGAGCAGGCTAAAGTATGAGAGGCAGCTCCTGCCCTCCCAGCTTGATAAACACGGGTGGACTGGGAGACAGGGAAGGGATTTGGCAAAAATCAACGTATCAAGATGGTAAATAGGATATTGTTCAACCCAAACTCCTATGACAGGGAGTCTTCTAGAAGGGCTTCCGGGTTTCTTTGGAAGGCTTGATGGGTGCAGAAACCAGCTTAGGACCCTCAGTAGACCCCATGATCAGCCTACAAAATGGTAGAAAGGCCAGAGGATGACTGGACACCAGAGGGCACCTCCTTGGAGAACTCAGTGCTTGGTGACAGCACTCCTGAGGACTCTTGGGAGCCCTGTCTTCTCTGTGCGGGAGAGACCATTCCAGGACATGATCTTCTTCTGAGAAATGCTGTATTCCCAGAATGCTTTGGGGGTAGACAAAGAAAACTTGGGCTGTAAGAGACCAGCTTGAGGCCAAATAAGATCCTGTCTCCCAGGATTACTTCAGTAGAAGGGATTAAAGATGGCGCTACCAGCTTAGGACTGAGGGGGAGAGGACACTCCATGCCTTTGGGGACATCACTTTCTCTTCTCTCCCAGTCAACGGTGGGAGTTAGTTCTTTACTTCTACCATGTAGGTTTGGGGGATTGAACTCAGATTCTCAGGCTTTGCAGCAAGCTCCTTCACTCACTGAACCATCACACCAGCCCTTATGTTTTGAGATAGGATGTGATTCCATTCCCCATAAAGAAAATGTGTTAGTCAGGTTTTTCTGTCAACTGAAGAAAAACCAAACCTTTGACTCTTAGCCTGCATCCATGTCCATGTGGCTCTGTTGCTTCTGAGTTCCTGTGCAGTAAGGCAGAACATCACAGCGAGAGACACGGAGAAGCAGGGATAGAGAATTGTCTGCAGCCAAGGCCCACTTCCTCTGACGAGGCCCCACCTCCTGATGTTCTCCCATTTTAAATGTAGGTTCATTTTCCAACAGTTTTAGGCTCACAGTGGTGTTGAACAGTTGTGCCTGGGAAGTCCAGGTACTTCCTGCTCGCCTCCTCCAATCTTGTCCCTTCTCTCAGGTCATCTTTCATGACACTTAGTCTAGGAATCAGCGTGGGATTAAATTCACAGACCCAAAGAGAGGTGGTTTATTTGCGTGGTCGCTTCTCTGAGCCTGCTGTCCTTGACTTTCTCTTACTGGTTTTGGGTCTCCTCTGAGTGAATCTTAGTCTTCTGTGTGGCTGGAAGTTCTCTCTCTGGAGGGTGCAAAGTCACAGTCATTGCAGTATTTGCATTGATTTATTTACTATTATTATTTGTGAGCTCAGTTTATCAGACTTGTGGTCTTCCAAGACCTTCCTTCCTAAGAACAGGCAGTCTGGCGTGTACCTGGGATTTTTTCCTCCGCCCACTCCTGTTAGAGACACAAAGAAATTCACTGGCTTTTCCTGTGAGAAGCGGACGTGTGAAAACCTCACTAAACTGTGAGGGCTGGGACTGGTCGGGAGAGCTGGCTGGTCTTGCAGAGGACCCAGGTTTGACTCCCAGTGGCCATGTGGCGGTACACAACCATCTTAACTCCAGCTCCAGGAGATCCAATACCTTCCTCTGAACCCCATGGACACTGCACACCCACAGTGCATGGTCACAGGCATGATACTCATACACATAAAATATACATAACATGAAGATACAGAAAATCTTTTCTAAAATGTCAGCACTCCTGGTGGATAGGCTTGGCTTTCTGTTCTCAAGCTTGTCCGCATAGACGTGGCAGCATTGTGTCAGCTCTGGGGCAAGTTTCCCCGGTTTGGCATCAATTCCCATAGATCACCCTGCTTGTAAATTTGATTCTTTCCACCCGTCTCTCTCTCTCTCTCTCTCTCTCTCTCTCTCTCTCTCTCTCTCTCTCTCTCTAGTTTTGGGAGCAGAGGCTTCCTCAACGGCCCCTTACTTTGCTGAACATTTGTTGATTTTTTTTCCCATTTGTTCAGGTTTTTACTTAGTAGGATAAACTTGACTCCTAAGCTCTTTATATGTGTTAATGGAAGACTGAGTTCTAACCCAGTTTTAAACTTTAAGTTCCCTTTCTATGTGGGTTGTGTTATTTCTATAGTAAAACCGTTACTTTAAACATTTAAGGGGGGCAGATAGTACCTAACACTCCATGTAAAGAGAGATGAACATTATGGACAAAGACACCCATGCAGTGATGTAGAATGTTCTGGAAAGAGCGAGGATGCCTGATGGTAGGAGGAAGTGTGCATACATTAGGCTCAGTGAAGACAGTTTAAAAGGGGTTGAAGCAATCGTGGAAGGGCATGGCTTGAGCTTGTAAACATGCTTCAAAAGTTTTATAGATTCCAAATTTTCCATAATATAAATATTTGTTCCACTTATGCTTAGAAAGCATGCCATGAAAGTGGTCCTTAGTGGAAGGCCCGCTGAGTCTCCCTGCCTCTCCCTCAGGTCCCCACTTGTGGCTTCTTGTGACCAGGCTTGGCTTGGAGGTCTTAGCTGGGCTGAGGTACCCTGGGGAGGGCTCCCTAGATTCCCAGCCCAGCCATCTGTGGTTGGTGGTCAATTTCTCAGTCGAGTCCACTCGTCTGGGTCATCGCGGCCTCCGAGGCTGCCAGGGCTAACTTCTGGCTATCCTATTTAGCTTAGCAGGCTTCCTCATTTCCTGCAGCTGTCCCATCCGCCTAGGCTTCTCTTGGAGCCAGGGTATTTTACCCTCTTCCAACATGGTCCAGAAACAGCCAGAGGTTGGATTTCAGAATGAATGGGAAGCCACAAGAATCTCTCAGGAAAGACGAACAGGCATCGGAGACCCTGATCTTTGAATGACTCCCAGGGAAGGATCAAGCATGGGGTACCCGGGTGGGTTAGGGGAGGCCTCCAGGCTGTGTGCGCCGTTGGACATGGTTCCCTCCCTGGGTGCATTTGAGACGCTGCAGCAGTGTTCCTGCCTCCACCGCGTGCTCCCCAGCTGGAGTGGGATCAGCGGGGGAAACCTGTCTGCGGCTGCCTCTTTTCAGCCCAAGTACGGTCGATGCAGCCCAGCTTGGATCTTGGAGCCTCGAGAGCTGTCCACACAAATCCTTTCAAACATGAAAAGCCGGCATGCTGGCCTCTGGCTTGCATCTTGGAGCTTTGAACTAGCAATTCGTCCGCCAAGAACGTGTTCCGAATGGCTGTTTTGCGTGGCAGGGGAGAGCTCTTGCAGTCTCACAGTCTAGATCACTACCAGAAAATGGGAAGCGCCTGGTGATTTTGGAAGTAAATCCTTCCAGACTTAATTTTCAGGATCACGTGACTTCCCAAACTACAAAGAGTTCATTTTAGCTGTTGAGTGTGGAGCAGGCAACAAGAACCACGTTCTCTACCAGCTTCAGCTGGTCTGAGAGTGTGATGCAGGAGGAGGGCGAGGACGGAGGAGGGTTCGTTTGGGAGGAGGGCTCCCCTGGAGAAAGGATGGAGAGACAAGGTCCAGGCTGGGTTTTGTGACACTGGAGCTCTGGGACTCTTGGAGGAACTGTGGTTCCTGAGGGAGTTGAAGGCAGGGCTGGGAAGGCAGGGCTGGGGTGTCTGTCTTCTGACTACGTCCTTCAGTGGCCCTGGTTGCTAATTTCTGGTACTTTCTGGGCTACTCCACAGGGAGCCAAGCAACATGAGCAAACGCCCCTAGACAGGAAAGGAGGGAGAAAGAGTACAGAGGGGGGCACGCACAGGGACGGTTCAAGGGCACAGTGTGGGGCATAGTGTGTGTGTGCCTGACATTCCTGGGTTCCCCAAAATAAAAGGCTGGAGACACAGCAGGGAGAAGTCTTGCGTTACGTGATTCTGGACTCATGTTGGGTATACAGCACCAGGCCCTTCTCAGACTGTGTCCTCGGGGCTGGGGAACAGCGTACGGTAAGGCATGGAGACTCCCCTCCCCCAGGAATTCCATCAGGAAAAAATAAAAGTGGGATACAGAATTTGAGGTGTCAGCAAGAGCAACAGGGGAATAGGAAAACAGACAGCTTCAGGTCAGAGAAGGGGGAACTCAGAGCCTTTGAGTCAGAACTTGACAATCTCATCACACAAGCCCATTTGAGGGTCACTTGAGGACATTTCCTGGCTAGCTCAATGCCACCTGCCTGTGGAGGCCTTGTGCAGAGCGTACCTAACCCAGGACTTGGACCATAGAGTGACTTCTCTCCCCTTGAAGGTTCACTCCTTATTTGTTCCTTCTCTCGTACCTTATCAGAACCAAGAAGTCAGCGTGCAGCTGATCATGCGTGGTCAAGTCAGGTGTGGGGCTCTGTGAGACAGATGAGGGAGATGTCCACTGGGTGGCGCTCTTCAGCCCATCCCTGCGGCTTAAGTTTCTGTCTTCCCCTGGCAAACACGCTGTTTTCCCTGCAGCACTTCAGAGGTGCTGGGACACTGGTGGCCCTGAACTCCAGGGAGGGCAGGCAGGGAGATTGGGATGAACGATTGGCTGGTAAGACTTTGAACTTGCTCACTGTGGGTTTCAGCTGAACCCTTAGGTAAAGGGATACCAGAAGACCGAAGCCAGATGGCTGAGGTCCTTGAAGTTGCTTCCCTGCATATGGGGAATGGTGATGGGTGAGGACATGGGGAAGAGGGTGGGAAGCAGGGACACAACAGAGCTTGCTTCTTAGCCCCCACCCAGCTGGATGCAGGAGACAAAAGCTGGCTTCTGGAGAACTATACTCCTTTGGCTTCTAGGGATTGGCTCGTTCCCCCTTTTGCCTCTGTCACACACCGCACACTACTCAGTCCGGGCCTGGCTTCCCTCTGCAGGCCCTGCTCTCCCAGCCACCCCGAGTTTGAAAGGCAGCCTTTCCCTGGCTGTGGAATGGAGCAAAGTCACAGCCCTCAGCTCCAGTGAGCACATCTCCACCTTCCTCTTGGTGCCTCAATTTCCCTGTCTGCTCGTGGGGATGGGGGTGGAGACGGGGTGGGGGTGGGGGCATTTCTGTTCTTCCCAGTCTGTCTCTATCGAAGGTGCAATAACACTGCACACAAAAGACTTTGGAAGTTATGAGGAGCTTTCAAAGCCTTCACCAGTCTTCCTGAAACAGACGGATTAGACAGGAAGTGAGAGGTGTCTGCGTCACCCAGTTCTTTGATGATTTAAACAATGACAGCCCGTGGGACAGAAGTGACACAGCACAGGTGCTTAGGCAGCATCAGTTATAACAACACTTCAATCTCTGTCACATCTTCAAGACGGTGTTTGGTGTGTGAAATCTAACTATTGTACTCATGAAGAAGAAAAGCATAAAATTCACATTTAAGCAAAAATTAAAAATTACATCAAACACAAGATAATCTATAACATCTTGTCCTAGTTCAGTTCAGACATTGTTTATTTATGAAATAGCACATATTTTTGTAAAAATCAGATCAACACATATATTTGCATCATTATTTTTTAACATATACCCAGAATCTAACTCTTTATTATCACATAACTTTCTTTAAAAAGTACTTTTCTGTCCTGGTCTGGGGATAATCTTAGCACACTCACCTATACGCCTATACACCTATAATCTTTGAATACTCACCAAGCCAGGAGCAGCAAGCATTCAACGGCAGCCTGAGCTACAAAACAAGACCGTTTCTCAAAACAAACCAAGGAAAAACCATTCTAATAGGAACAAGTGTGGCTAAATCTCTATAGCCGAATTCTGTGAAAAAACAAGCAAGAGGCAGACAAATTAGGTCAAATGATTTGCTTGTTTTAAAAGTCGTAAATATACAAACCATAAAATCAACCCCCACGTCCATTTTTAAGTCCATGGCCCAGAAATGTTAGGTCTCCACCCTCCAAGAAGCCATCCTTACTCTTCATCCGTCTCCCCTCAATCTCCATCCACAGAATTCTTTGTCCTGTAATTCAGAGTCTTTGAACCTGCTGGGCAGTGTCTTCCTCCCCCTCCTCCTGCAGCCCAGCCCTCCCCAGCCACCCTTGGGTTTCCTTTATGGATCGACGCACTGCAGACCCAACTTGAGAAACTTCTTGTAGCAATTGCTTGTGTGGATGGCTTCATTGAGAACAATGCCCTCTGTTAGATTGGGTTCTGTTAGAGTCTGTCACCATGGCCTTCTTTTAGAGGCTAAGTAACATTCAACCATGCATGGCTACCACAAAGCTTATCCCTTCATTGCCAATGGACATGTGGGTCATTCTTCTTTCTGCTGTTGGTGACAATGCTGCCGTGAGCTGGGTGTGCTCTTCTCAAAGCCCTGCTCGGTCCTTTGGGTGTATGTCTAGAAGCAGTTTCGCATCCTGGTCAACACTGGATGCTTTCCGTATTTTGATAAGTAGCTCTCTAATGTGTGCAGTGACAGGCGTGGATAGTTTTTCTTTCTTAAAAAAAAATGAATTGTCAAAATAACACAGCAGAAATGACACACTGTGCGCTCTTACCAACAATTTTGAGTAGAGGTGCCAGATTTATTATTGTCGTTGTTTTCATTTTTATTTTATGTGTATGAGTGTTTCTCTGTATGTCTGTGCACCATGTGTGTGCCTGGTGCCTGTGGGTCCCCCGAATCTGCAGTTTCAGGTAGTTTTTGAGCTGCCTTGTGGGTGCTGGGAACCAAACCAGGGTCTTCTGGAAGAATAGTCACTGCTCTTAACTGCTGAATCCCCTGTCCAGCACCACATTTGCCAAATTTAAATTCAGGCAGGCCTGGGGGTGGGGTAGACAAGAGGGATGGGAGAGAGAGAGAGAGAGAGAGAGAGAGAGAGAGAGAGAGAGAGAGAGAGAGAGGAGAGAAGATGACACCTATTCCAGACAAGTAGACAATAAGTGTGTTTCGATTTTGAGTTGTGTTGCTCAAAGGACTTAATTTATAAGGGTTAAAGATCAGGCAAAAAGTTATATAAAATTTAATTTAAAAAATGTATGATCTGGTTTATTTGGTATTCTTATCTTAAAGGATTTCTTTCTGCAAGCGACATTGCCAGGTGCTTTTATGAAGTGTGCTCTTTAGATGTAGGGGCGAGAGAGGAGTGCTAGCAGGGCCGAGTTCAAGGTTCCAGCCACCCTGGCCCTCAGGCAGAACAGCTTGTTTTTAACACCCCGGAGGACGTGCTGAAAGACCCTGGGAAGACAAAACCTCGCTGTATTGCTTTTGGGGCTCCCTACACCTCCCTGTGATGTGCTCCCCCCCAACCAAGAGCCGTCATTTTTACATATTATTTTATTTTTAATTAGCACTCGAAGTGGCGGGTTTCCTCAAGGCATTTTTACGTGTGTGTTAGGGTCTCCCCCACCTGGTCCCCTCTGCTTCTCCTCTCCCCACCCTGTGCCCCACTCTTCCCCGATGACTTTCTCATTACCTGTGAATAACAGCAATTGTTTAAATTATCATTTTTTTTTATTTTTTGAGATTATAGTATAATTGCCTCTTGATACCTTGACACCTGATTCTTCCCCCATCTTTCTATACTGTTTATGACCAGAGGCTCAGTGTTTTGCAGTTCAGCGCCCAGTGACGCTGGGAACCGTTGTCTCCACAGTCAGTGGGAGCCGGTGCTCTTGGCTGCTTTGTTGAGACAGACACTCCTTGTGGCTGAAGCGTGTGGAGGAAGCTTCTCACTACTGGGTGGTGTGATGGTGTCATTGCCAACTTGACACACCTTCAATCATCTGTAGGAGACTCCCAGTAAGGGACTGTCTAGATCAGACCGACTTGTGCAGGTGTCTTTGGAGGGCATTGTCTTGATGGCCTTAAGGCAGTGGTTCTCAATCTGTAGCTGGAAACCCTTCTGGGGTCCAATGACCCTTTCACAGAGGTCGCCTAAGACTATCGGAAAACACAGACTACATTCTCAACAGTAGCAAAATCACAGTTGTGAACTAGACATGATTTAACGGGTGGGAGTCACCACAACATGAGGAACTGTATTAAAGGGTCACAGTGTTAGGAAGGGTGAGAACACTGCCTGAAGTGATGTGGAAAGATGGAGCCTAAAAGTGAGAAGCACCATTCCCCGGTTTGGGATGCTGGTCTGCGTGAGCATCGGACGCTAGCTGGGAACAATCATGCATACACATTCGCTTCTTTCTGCTCTTGCCTGTGGAGGTCATGTGACCAGCTCTCTCAAGCTCCTGTCCCTGTGACTTCCCAACAGGGATGGACTGTACCCTGGGACTGTAAGCAAAACTAAATTCCTTCTGCTCTAAGTTGCTTTCTGTCAGGGTGCTTTATTATAACAACAGAAGTGAAGCCAGACAGGTGGCCCCGCACGTCTATTACGTGTGGTCCCTGGGTTACGCAGCTTTGCACAACTGTTTTCTCCAGGCAGGCTTTCCTTTTCTTTTGTACTGGGAATTGAACCCAGGATCTCACACCTGCTAGGCAAATACTCTACCGTGAGCTGTTAAATCATGGAGTGTGTGTGTGTGTGTGTGTGTGTGTGCACGTGCACGTGTGAGCAGATTATACCCTGCTCTCTGGCCATGAGTCACTGATATCTGAGAACACAAAGGATGGATGAAGTAGGGTGGGCATGGTTCCTGGGGTGCTTACTTTAAAGAAAGAGAAACTGAGGCCCAGAGAGGACACTGCAGGCCAATTGCCCGGGGTAGCTGCTTTCTTTATCACCTGGCTCTGACCACGATGGCAGGTGGATGCCCATTGGTGTCTTGCTCCCCTCTGGGTGACTGGCAGCAAGTTTATGTTGGGCAACTGCCTCGCAGGCATGGGGTGTGCAGCCCCAGATGACAGCCGTTGGGTCCTACAGGGGACAGGCTTCCGGGTACTTTTTGCTCACCATCCCTGCCTACAGAAAGTAGTGAATCCTGTTTTAAAGATTCACGCTTTCAACGAAATGGTGTGTATATCATCCAGTAGACAAATGAGCATTTTAATATAGTGAGAAGAACTCAGAAAACCGTAAAAGGTTGAGAAATTCCACTTTCGGCTGGTCCAGGTAATGAGTAGGTTCCCTCTGAGACCAGGCGTTTCCTGTTGTAATGAGAGCTGATCCCTTCCCCAAGGGAACTACCTGGCTCCTTCCATACATAGGAAGGTACGACTGGTCTAAGAGAGCAACAGTGCCCATCTCTGCTTCCCCTCCCTCACAGTTATGGGTTCGAGGCTGAGTGGGGTGTAGATAGAGTGCTGGACTCTCCTCGGGGCAAAGTAAGGGCTCTTGAGGAACCCCACTACTTCTTGTCCTCACTCCCAGACTACTAATCGTGAACTTTCTCATTAAAAGAACAAGGCCCGGTCAAGCGGTGGTGGCGCATGCCTTTAATCCCAGCACTTGGGAGGCAGAGGCAGGCGGATCTTGGTGAGTTCGAGGCCAGCCTGGTCTACAAGAGCTAGTTCCAGAACAGGCTCCAAAGCTACAGAGAAACCCTCTCTCGAAAAACCAATGAATGAATGCATGGATGGATGGATGGATGGACGGATGGCAAGGCCCACAGTTGCCAGAGCAAGCCTGTCTCTTTCTTTCTCCTCTAAAACGCGGATGGGGGCTGGAGGCATATCCTGCTGACCCAGGCCAGGGAGGCAGTGCCCCTCTTGGTGTATTGGCTGTCCCCGCTAGTCCTGCAGTGGGAGTGGCAGTGGAGAGGCCTTCATGTTCCCTTTTGCCTCAGCACTCTTGGCCTGGCCTCCTGGTGAGCTGTATGGGGCCTTTCCCAAGGCAGGCAAAACCCAGGCAGGCTGGGAAGGGGGGTGCTAGTTATAAACACTCCCCAGTGCCAGAGCCTGTGAACGGCCCGTTCCCTCCGTGTGCAGGAATGCATTTGCAGCATAGCTCATCACTTTGAAGATGAGTCCAAACTTTTATTCACATTTATTGACAGGAAGTTGTTTTTCAAAGCGCAGGCGGCAGGTGGGCTGCGTGCCAATCAGCTCCTGCACCTTCTTGAGCTGGCGTGCACGGGGGACCATAAATTGCACCCCCACCTCTCTCCCTTTTCCTGCAAATTTGCCCAGAGGTTGAACATTACTTTTTCCGTTCATAAAGTTTCTTCCTCTTACAACTTTCTTTTTTTCCTTTCTAATAGAGAAAATCATTTATTGGGAGGGCAAAGGCTCCCTTCTTCGTTTTTTCCCTCCGAAATTCTTGAAAAATGTTTGGCGTTGTCCACACTCTCTTCCCTGCCCCTTACTGAGCGGATGTTCTCGGCAAGTGTCCCCCTCCCTTCCCCTCCAGCTGAGCAGCCCCCTGGGCTGTCTGCCATAGTCCTCTCATGGATGTAGGGGGCAGCTAGGCTCTGCAGTGAGCAGGCCTGGGGCATGCTGGGAGAAAGGAACCTCTCTAAGCTCATTCAGAGGCCTGGGTTCTCTTTTCCAGATATTTCTCTGGGAACCTGTGGGTTGCTGGGAATCTCCAGGCATTTCCCGGTGCCTCTCACCTGCGGACTTGCTCTGTGAGGCCAACCTGGGTGTCCCTGACCAAGAGGTCCAAGCCTTTGTATCTGATCCTAGGTGGGGTAGATCCTTCTATCCCCCCTCCCCCCATCATGTCTGCCAGAGAACTTCTTTCTTTCAATAGGATCCTCCTCCTAGCCCTGGGCTTCTCTCTGCTCTGACATGGGACCCTGAGCTTCTCACCTCGAATGGGGCACTGGTTTCTGAGAGCATGGAATTCCTCTTTTCCATCTGCTTGGCCATGCCTGCTTTGCAGCCTGTTGCTGGGTGTGATCCACCTGCTGGCAGGTAGTGGCCTTTTGTGAGCTCATGCCTAAGAAGTGATTGCAGGACCTCTCTGCTGTCTGAGCCGCCAGTAGACCAGTCATGGCTGCTGTTGACTGCTGTGATCTCTGGCCACTCTGTACATCACAGGTTCTTGGGACCTATTTGGGGGCCTTTTGGTCTACAGCTGGCTGTGCTTGGAGTTGACTCTGCTCTTCTCTTCCCCAAGTCACAACGTCTTTACCCTGGTTACAGTCACCTTGGTGGCTTTCTGACTCGCCACTGTCCCTTTACTTACTCTCCCATGCTAGTGTGGGCCACGAGTCCAGCCCTCCTGTTCTGCTACCCTCCGATGGACTCTTGTTGCAGGGGGCGGGGGCCCTCTGGGCTCAGCATTGGACTCCTTCTGCCCCCCACATCAGGGTCTTCTCACTCCCTCCTCCTGGCATGCGCAGGCCCGTTCTCGGGTAGCTTTCATCGCTTTGGGGGGTGTTCCTTCCACATTCTCAGGTGGAAGTGTTTAAGCGCAGTCCCAGCAACCACCCCTTTGGATCCGCTACCCCGGCGTGGTGCCCCTGCAAATGGGGCCCACATGTATGGTGGTGCCGGAGGGAGACAGGCCGGCTTGCCAGGAATGTGGCGGGAGCCTCTGGGCGTGGGGACACATTGAAGAAGTGATGCGGTGAGCCCACAGGGAAGTGGCGGCTTCCTCTGCCTAGAAAGGCTGGGGGAGACCTCCTCAAAGAGGGTGGGTCTGCCGGGCTGCCAGATGCTGAGAGGTGGCGCTGGAAGATGGCGGGCGTTCCTGCGCCTGGGACTACTGGAGTGACTTCACTCTAAGGGCCTTGGCCCTGTTAAAGTCCGAGTTGGCGTCACCTGACCACTACCTTGTGTTCTTTCTGGAGGTACCACAGTGGCTTGTGTGGCGACTGGGTGTGAGCATGGCGTTCCCTTCCTAACTGCCAGCTCAGCTGTCTTGAAGATCCTTTCAAAATGCTCTGGGTTGAGGGCTTGCACAGGCGTTTCCACCCCAGTCTTGGAACCGCTTTAGAAAACAAGCTCTCGATGCTAAAGTGACTTTTCATTGCGTTTCAATGGCCACAGGGACTAGACATCCCATAGCCACTCTTTGCTTGCTTTGGTTCCCAGATATGTTGACATCTCAGGCCACCTCATCTACCTCGTGGAGTGGGTCTTTTTCACTAGTGTGTCTAGATTTGGGGTTAGGTAGCACAGGGGGTTGGTGTGAAAATCTACAGAGCTGGGCTTGAAGTTAGCGGAAACTGGAGGCTCTCAGATTGGGCTGTCTGTACCTTCCTGACCATGCTCAGGATGAGGTTGACCCAAGTGTGGTCTGCTCGGGCTCTCGGAGCCTTTACTGCATGAAGGGTGCACAGGGGATGAGGAAATGTCTGGGGAATGTCTGGGGAAATGTCATAGGAGACAGGGTTCAGCCGAGAGCTGGGTCGGGAGCTTTCAGATAATTGTGCCACCTGCTAACACCTTTTAGAAGGTTCTAGACCCACCAGGAGACTGACACACACCTTTTAACTCCTTTTAGAGGGTTCTAGACCCAACAGGAGACGGACACACACCTCCTAACTCCTTTTAGAGGGTTCTAGACCCAACAGGAGACTGACACACACTTCCTAACTCCTTTTAGAAGGTTCTAGACCCAACAGGAGACTGACACACACTTCCGGTGCTCTCTGCCCGCAGAGCTGCCTGCCCATCTCTGACCACTGCAGTATCTACTGAATACAGATACTTGGAACCAGCTCTCGGGATCTCTCAGATCTGATCCTCATGAACTTCTCTATAGTCCCGTGGCCCTCTTCCCAAGTGCCATAGATAATATCAGCTTCCCTTTTGACACAAACCTAAGGTCACCTTGGAAGACATACTCACAACTGAAGAACTGTCCAGATGAAGTTGGCCCATGGCCCTGCCTGTGAGGCACTGAATTCATTACCAATTGATGCAGTACGGCTCATCCTGTGGCGGTAGGTGAGCATCCCTGGGCAGGTGGTCCTGGGTTTTATAAAAAAGGTGGCTGAGCAAGTCAGAGGTCCTCCATGGTCTGTACATCAGTTGCTGCCTCCAGGTTCCTGCGCTGAGTTCCCTTCATGATGGGCTACAGGCTGTAAGATGAAATACCCCCCTCCTCCTCCTCTTTCTCCTTCTCCTTCTATTACTTTTGGTCACGGTGTCTATCAGAGTGATGGGAAAGCAAATTAGTACAGACATCACATCCATCATGGGCCTCAGTTGTCCTGTGGGACCTACCTATGCTGATCTGCTTTGGTGGGTCTCCGTGGAGAGTCTCCCTGTTTGGCCGCTGAGGAGGCAGGGAATGGCAGTCAACTCTTCTTCATGGCCATCCAACAACCTGTTTGGGCTGAGATCTGACTTTCTGTGAGAAACTGGGAAGCTGACTCCAATAGTAAGACCTCTGTCTTGGGGCCAGTCTTAGTTCCTCCTCCTTGGGGGGCCATTTCAGTCAGTGCAATAACTCAGCTGGTCTGCCGGTACTGAGCTTATGGCTCAGCCAAAGCCATCCTGGCCAAGGAAGCAAAAGCCAAAGAAAGGCAGGTGAACCACACACTCTCTCTATGCCCTTGTCCTATCAAGGCAGTCCTTGCTTTGCAGCTGGAACAGTGGGTGTCACAGGTGCCATCTGGAGCATCCAATTGTCCAGACTCAAAATCTGGTATCCACACCCTAACCTGGATATTTGGGGCTCTCTGTTGACATGCTCTAAGGGAGCCGGCTCTCGGTTGGTACTGTTCAGAGTTCACACAGTGCCCAGCTGGGACACAACAGGATCATTCAGTGTGTCCTTCCTACAGCACCTCATGGTTGTGTCCGAGACAGGGCAGCCAGCACAGTGTACTGCTCACTACTCTTGTGCTTGGTTAGAACTGAGGCTCAGCATCTCCTGCTGAGGGTGGACGGAGCTGCCTCTGGCTCTGCTGGTTATAGAGGTGGACCCTGGTTGGCTTCCCTGAGCGTTCCTTCCTTTGTAACGTGGGTACTGAGCTTCCATGAGGTGAATGGTGAGGCAGGGCTTTTCCAGCTGTCGGGAGATGCTGGCTGATCTTGAAGTCATTGCTCTGATCTTGCTTCTGGGACCTCTTGCTCTGAGACAGTGCTCCTCCACAGGAACTAATGCTTCTGTGTGTACATGTTCACATGTGTGTGCAGGTCTCTCACTGGATCTAGAGGTACCCTATTCAGCTAGGCTGGCTGGCCAGGAGCCCCAGGGATCCTCCTGCCTCCACCTCCCCAGTGCTGGGATTACCGGTGTGTGCACCACACTGGGCTTTTAACAGGGGTACTGGGAATTGAACTCAGTTCCTCATGCTTGCAAGGCAAGTGCTGTACCAGTTGAGCTATCTTCCTAGCCAGTGTTCTAAAAATGTCCAAATACTCAGACTGTGAAAGCCCGAACCACTGCCACCGACTTAGTACTGGTTTCCTTTCAGTATCAATGTTGTCATCTCACTTGTCCGTTGATAGGCGTGTACGGAGATGTCTCTTACAAAAGTCCAAATTACAGAAAGATCTCGGTGGCAGAGGCCTGGAGATGGCCACGAAAGGCTCCTTGGTAAGCGGGGACAGACGTGTCCCGGCCCTGGAGTGAGTGCTGCAGCAGTTGACATAGTTCAGGGGCCGCACACACTTCACACCTGGTTCCCATGATCTGACGAATGAGATAAACTCGGAAAGCCTTTTTCTCAATGCTGGGGAATGTTGGCTTAAACGTAACAAATGTAATAAATGGTACTCATGAAAAGAGTACCATGTTTGGCCCAAGCCAAAGAGGAAGCAGAAACCAGGACAGAGAAAGCACTGTTGGGTTGAGTGGAGGCTGCTGGGCAGAGTGGAGGCTGCTGGGTAGCACAGATCAGGAGTGCCTGGCTCTTTGTGGTCTAACAGAAACAAGAAACGAATCATGGAGCTTATTAACTTAGAAGTGGATCTGTCTACAAAGTACTTGTTGGGCCTGTGTGGCTCCTCGGGTTCAATCCCCAGTACTTCATGGTTGTATGTACCTGTGGTATGGTGCTTGGGAGGTGGAGTAGGAGGTTGAAGGGCAACCTGGGATACATAAGACCTTGTCTCAAAGAAGTGGGAGGGGTAGGCTGTGAGAGGACCCAGTGGGTAAAAGCGCCTACTGTAGGAGTCTCACAACCTGTGCTTGATCCCATGGTGGAAGGAGAGTACTGACTCCCAAAAGTTGTCCTCTGTCCATCACATCTGTGTGACAACACACACACACACACACACCACACAAACACAAAAACACATGCACACTCAAGCACACACACACGTGAGTGTGCACATTGATAATAAATAAAATAAAAAATAATCCAATCCCCCCACTCCTCTGAAGAAGGAGAAGTGAAGATGAAGAAACATTAATTAAGTAGACAACGGCAACAAACCCACCATTGGCACAAGAGCATCGCCGAAAACCTGCACACCCTGGCCTGACTCTGAAAAGAAGAATCAGTTGCTTACGGAAATTTCTCTCCTCTGAGCACGGTTGGTATTTGAAATAACACCAAGTGTCCTGAAGCCACTAACTGAAGACGTTAGGGTATGATTAACCCTGGCTGACAGTTCTCTGGAGCACCTGGCCAACAAATAAAAACCTGCACATCTCCTGACTGCGCACAAGGAATTCCCGCAGATCGATCTCGACGGAGGTGTACTAAGAACCCCAAAGTGCCCATCCAAGTCGAAAAATGACCCGAGCAAGTATAAGAACAGAAGATTAAACTCCCAAGAGCAGGGCTGGGTAGATGGCTCAGTGGGCAAAGCGCTGGCTGTGCCAGGGGGAGGACTTTGTAAAAGCTGGGTGGGTGTGCCGATCTGACTGTAATGCCAGAGCACGGAAGACAGACGAGAAATCCTGGACAAGCGGCCAGCCAAATTAGCTGAATTGCTGCGCTCTGGTGAAGAGGAAGCCATGGTTCACTGTATAAGAGAGAGTACTAGAGAAAGACAGCTGGTGCCAACTGTTAGCTTCTATTCACCTTCGCACAAGCGTGCACTTCCACATGTGGGAACACACACATGCACATGCTACACAGACCCATGCCAAAACCACCCTAAGTGTTTCGGGTGATGTCATCAAATATAACTAAGGAAAAATTAAAAACACGGGAAAGATTAAACAAACAAACAAAACCCAACAAAAGACCGGGAAGACCTAAACAGATCAAGAGGGACCATCTAGGAGTTAAAAAAAAAAAGCAATGGAAATTTGATATACTCTCACTTGCTAGGTTAAGAAGTGAAGCGGACCCAAACTGGGGCATTAGTGAAACAGGGAGGAGTGCAGTGAACTTGTGGAGACAGAGATGACATCAAAACATGCTTGAGAGAAGCCCAGTGGGAGCCCTAGGGGCAGAGAAGCGAGAACAGAACCAACTCCATATTGAAACAGATGCTGTCCTAGTTCGGCTTGCTTTCTGTTGCTGTGGTGAAGACCAAAAGCAACTTGGGGAGGAAAGGGCTTATTTTAGCTGACAACTCCCAAGTCACACTCCATCACTGAGGGGAGTCAGGGCAGGAACCTGCAGGCAGGAACCTGGAGGCAGGAACCTGGAGGCAGGAACATGGAGGCAGGAACCTGGAGGAAGGAACTGAAGCAGAGACCACACAGATGAGTGCTGCTTGCTGGCTTGCTTCCCATGGCTTCCTGAGCTTGCTTCCTTACAGAACCCAGCACTACCTGCCTAGGTGTGGCACCACCCACATCAATCAAGAAAATGCCCCCACAGACTTGCCTATGGACCAATCTAACGGAGGCATCTTCTTAGTCGAAGTTCCCCCTTTGAAGATGACTCTAGTTTGTGTAAAGTCAACAAACTAACCAGCTTAGGGTAACCTGAATTTTCTTTGTTTCTTTTCTTTTTTATTTATAAGATTTTTAATACAATCTTTTCTCATTTTACATCCCCATTCCCACTCCCTCCACTCCTCCTTCTTCCTCCACCTTCCCCCCCCCCACCTCACCTTTCCATCCACTCCTCAGGAAGGGTAAGGCTTCCCATGGGGAGCCAACAAAGTCTGGCACTTCACCTCGAGGCAAGACCAAGGCCTTCCCCCTAAATCTAGGCTGAGCATGGTATCCCTCCAAAAAGAATGTGCTTCTAGATGCCAGTTCAGGCACTAGGGATAAATCCTGTTCCCACTGCCAGTGGTCCCACAGACTGCCCAAGCCTGACGACTGTCTCCCACATTCAGTGGGCCTTTTTCAGTCCTATGTAGGTTCGTTCACTATCAGTCCAGAGTCAGTGGGCTCTCACCGGCTCAGGCCAGCTGTCTCTGTGGGTACCACCATCATGGTCGTGACCCTTTGCTTCTATTGCTGCTCCTCCCTCTCTTGGGCTGGTCTCAGGTAGCTCGGCCAGTGCTTCACTGTAGACCTCTGTATCTGCTTCCATCAGTTGCTGGTTGAGGGTTCTATGATGACAATTAAGTCAGTCATCAGCCTGATTACAGGGGAAGGCCAATTTAGGTGTCCTCTCCACTGTTGCTTAGGGTCTTAGCTGGGGTCAGAAGCTAGGTAACGAGGAGAGCCCTAAGAGAGACATACGTGGATTCCCCGGGGAAGGGGAAGCAGACAAGACCTCCTGGGAAAATTATGAGGAGGGGAGAAGGGAGGGTGGAAGGGGAGGGGGAGTGGAGAAGGGAAAGGAGGAGGAGAACATGAAGGAATGGGATGCTCAAGAAGGGGGAAGGACAGTGAGGGAGAGAAAGGAAAGAGGTATTTTGATTGAGGGAGCCATTAAGGGGCTATCGAGAAACATAGCACTAGGGAAATTCCTAGTAACCTGAATTTTCTAGAGTCAAGGATAGTCCTGAAGTTTCTAATTCTGGGAGAAATAGCCCGACAGTCCCGAGAGGACGAATTAAGATGAAATGCTCACCTAGACATAACACATACCTGCAAGGACAACAGAGACAAAGGGGATACCCAAAGTAGCCAGAGACAGAAGACAGCTTGTGAAGAAAGGCCCGTCAAGTTGGCCATTGCTTGTCATTGGTATTCAGAGGACATTGTTAAATCTCATAGAGGTTGCCGTGACCTGAGTTGGGGATAGTGGAAAACTAGGCTTTGGGAAATTAATCCTTTACAAAGCGTCTGTGAGCAGGTGGGTGGGGAATCTGGGTGAAGTAGTGTGCTGGAAGCGTTAGCCAAGGGTCTCAAAGTCCTTGGGTGATCGCACAGCCAAATGAAGGTTCTCTCCCACCGAGCACACAGGTTCAATTTCCAGAAAGTCATTTGTCAATCCTTGTCATTATTACTGGGCTGCCAGAGTCCCTTTAGGAAAGTCATTGCCTATGTCTTTGTCTCTATCTCGTGTTGTTTTTCTCTATCACTTCCAAAGTTTCAGGTCTTACATTGAGGTCTTTGGTCGATTTTGAACTAATTTTTGTATAGAGTGAGCGATAGGGACCTACTTTCTTCAACATGTAGCTATCCAGTCTGCTAAGCACCGCTTGGTGAAGAGGCTGTCTTTCCTCTGACTTCCGTTGCAGGCCCCTTGTTGCAGGTCAGATGGTCATAGCCACGTGGGTTTATTTCTGGGTCCCTGCCATTCTCTGTGTGTCTGTTGGTTTTCGTGAGCACCATGACGTTTTGTTAGCTGTGTCCAACCTCCAGGTTGTTCTTGCTGCTCAGGATGGCTGTGAGTATTTGGAGCTTTTTAGACTTCCATGGGAATTCTAGGGCTGCTTTTCTGGTTCTGTGAAGGATGGCACTGGGATCTTGATGGGGATTGCATTAAATCTGTAGATCTTCTTCAGTGATATGGTTATTTTTGTGATATTAATTCATCTGATTCACAAGTATGGTGACTCTTTTCTATCTTCTAGTATTTAATTTATTTAGTGTTTTATTTATTTACGTTATTTTGTTTAGTGTGTGTGTGTGTGTGTGTATGTGTGCGCACCATAGCAAACATTGAGGCAGAGGACAGATTTTGGGGAGTTGTTCCTCTCCTTCTACTGTACCAGCTACTGGGGATTGAATTCACTGTACCAACTGATCCATCTCTCTCACCCCTTACCATAGTTTCTGTGGAAGAATCTGTTGTCAGAGAGTGAGGTAGGATCTTCCCCCTCTCAAGGTGGCCACATGATCTCTCTTTTTCTCATACTGTGACCATGTGATTGCTCCTTCAGTGGCCATGTGATCACTCCTTCTCAAATGCTTTCACCTTGGGTCCATCTTCATGATATGATGCAGACAGAAGAGCCTTACCTTAGCTTTTCAGATGCTGGAGCTTCATTCTTGGGCTTTGAAACTGTGGGTAAATTATCTATCTTCTCTTTACATCACCCAGCCTCTGACACTTTGTTATAGAATGATTTATGAGTGAATGTAGCTTCTCCATAGGACTTCCAGACTTAGTGAATAAAAATACAAGACACTGAATAAATTTCATATCAATAACAATGAGTTTAGAGTATGTGTCGTGCAGTATGGGACATAGGTATGGTAAAAAGCTGTTTGTTGTTTATGTGAAATGTTTGTCCTGTATTGTTCCTGGTCGTTTTACTTCTTCCTCTGCTCTTTGGAGGAAGTTCCCCTGTGGGTGAGTCTTAGCAAGATGGCTCCTGAGTTGGGTATGCTGTGCTCCTGCCATTATATTATACTCCATCCACTATTATATATCTTCCCAGTGCCCTGTCAAGTGTGAGAAAGAAAATGTGGCCCTCTCTGCTTGCTGCAGGCAGCTCAGTGTTGGACTGTGTGCATGTGCATGTGTGTGTGCTCACGCGCATGTGCCCAAGTGCTTATGGATGGAAGATGGGCAACGCACGCGGACGTTTATCAAAAGCCTTCTTGGCATCTGTTGGGATGATCGCATGGTTTTCATCCCTTTCCTGACTGACATGATTTATACTCACTGACTTCCTGTGCTGCGTTCCTGGCATGAACTCACATGCTCATGGTGTAGGCTTCTCTGCAGACCTCTGTCCTAGCCATGCACAGAGGAGTCTGGCATGCGAGATGTAAGAGAAGTCTGGAGGAAAGATTGTGCTGGGTTTCTGAAAATGAACTGTTCCAGGTTCATTCTTAATTAGTCTTTAAATTTTTTTATTATTGCTATTTTTTACTAGGTGTCATAAGACTTTATTTAGCACCAGTATCTCGTGTTCTTGTATAGTTTGAAGTACTTTGCTAACAAGAGAAGGCACCCTCTGTGGAGGCAGATTTCTTCCTTTGTGGTTCCATCCAGATCCCCTGAGGGGATTGACTCCTTCTGTTGGGCTCCCATCCCACTGGTGCAGGACCCTTTGCCTGCTCTGTTTCTTCCTCATGGCTCCCTATTGGAGAGATGGTTTCTGTTGAGTAGGGGGTAACATCTGCTTCTTCCTAATGAGTAGGGGTGACATCCACTTCTTCCTAATGAGTAGGGGTGACGTCCTGACCTTCCACTTCCAGGTTCTGGGGGTATGGTCCTTCTTTTTTCTCTCCAGGCAAGGACCAATGACTACTTGGGTGACAGACCCCTTGGTGTGCTTTGGTGTGTGACAGGTGGAGAGGGTGTTGGAAGCCCTTTGGGCCACGTAGCCTGACAGGTGGGTCAGTATTGAGACTAGGCCATGTGATCTCTCTCTCTCTCCCTCCCCCTCCATCCACCTCCCCTGTCTCTCCTCTCTCTTTTGATTGTGCTGAGCTCAGGAGGAAGATAGTAGTGTCTATATTAAGCCCAGAATCTTCATACTGATTCTGCAGCCCACATAACCGGCACTGGCAGATTGTTGCCAGAAAAACCTTCTGTCCTGAGATTCTCTCCTCTAAGTTATGTGAGGCTGTTAAAATGCTTGCTTAAGTTTTAAAATTATACCCCTTTAGCAAATCCCTGCGGTATGCATTTGTTGTTTCTTTATTTCTGACTAGCTGACCATCTCATAGTTTGCCTTTTTGCAGAAGCAGCCGAGAGACTTACTCACGGATCTCTCTCATTCGCTGTGTCGTCTTTTCTATCTTAATAGTTCCTTTAATGTTTAATGTTTTATGTTATATGGCTATGTGATAGTTTTTGTCTAGGTTTACCTTGACTTGAAGGCCCCTCTTTTTGCCCTCGTGTTAATGTTTGACTATCTCCCTGGTACCGTGCTAGGAGTATTTGAGTCCTATGCTGATGAACTTGGGACACAGTCAGTACCGGGTAGATGATGGCTATGAATGGGGCGGCAGACGGTGCTGTGGTTTGGATGTGAGTTCTTAAGTGAAGCCCCTGAAACATGTCTTTAAGAAAGAGAGTGGAATGCTTCCTTTGCTTCCTGACCACAAGGTGGTCGGTTTTGCTTTGGGCTTTACCATGGGCCCAAAAGCAAGGTGATCGTGGGCCTGGATCCAGCTAGGCAAAAGATAGGCAGGGTGAGGTTTGAGCTACTCTTTGGAGGCTTCATATACTCAGACATGTTGAATTGTATGTTGGTAATAATTTTTCAAGGTTTGGATGTTTTCTATTTTTAATTTTAATTTATTTTTATTTTATATTAATTCTATAAAATAATGGGTTTTGTTTTGATACTTTCAAGGATACATATGTGCTATGATCTTATTCAACTCTGCTACCCCCTCTTGTTCCCCTTACCTAATAATACCCTCCCCCTCTCTCCCTGCATATATCAGATGCAGCTAGATTCCACACATGAGAAAATAAGTTTTTGTCTAGCGATTGTGAAGATTCCTCAAGAATTTAAACCTAATAAGCAAATTAAACAGATCTGTAACTGCTGAAGAAATAGAAACAGTCATCAAAAGTTTCCCAACCAAAAGAGTCCAGGACCATATGGTTTCAGCTCAGAATTCTACAAGATTTTCAAAGAAGAACTAATACCAATACTCCTCAAATTGTTCCACACAACAGAAACAGAAGGAACATTGCCAAACACTTCTTATGAGGCCACGATTACCCTGATACCCAAACCACATAAAGACATTACTAAGAAAGAGAATTACAGACCAGTCTCACTCATGAACATCGATGCAAAAATACTAAATAAAAAACTGGAAAATTGAATCCAAGAACACATCAGAACATCATCCACCATGACCAAGTCGGCTTCATCACAGAGATGCAGGGATGGTTCAACATACGAAAATATGTCAATATAATCCACCACATAAACAAACTGAAAAATAAAAACCACATGATCATCTCATTAGATGCTGAAAAGTTTTTAACAAAATACAACATCCCTTCATGATAAAGATCTTGGAGAGAGCAGGGATACAAGGAACATACCTAAACAAAATAAAGGCAATATAGAACAAGCCAACAGTCAACATCAAACTAAATGGAGAGAAACTCCCAGCGAGCCCACTGAAATCAGGAACAAGACAAGGTTGTCTACTCTCTCCATATCTATTCAATATAGTTCTTGAGGTCCTTGCTAGAGCAAAAAAAAAAATATCGAACGGAAAAAAGAAAGCATATTTAACAAATGGTGCTGGCATAACTGGATATCAACAAATCAAGAATGAAAATAGATCCGTATCTATCACCATGCACAAAACTCAAGTTCAAATGGATCAAAGACCTCAACATAAAGCCAGCCACAATGAATCTCATAGAAGAGAAAGTGGGAAGTACACTTGACTGCATTGACACAGGAGACCACTTCTGAAATATAACCCCAGTAGCACAGATACTGAGTGAAACGATTAATAAATGGGACCTCCTGAAACTGAAAAGCTTCTGTAAAGCAAAGGACATGGTCAACAAGACAAAATGACAGCCTATAGAATGGGGAAAGATCTTCACTAACTCCACATCAGACAGAGGGCTGATCTCCAAAATATACAAAGAACTCAAGAAATTGATCATCAAAAGGACAATCCAATAAAAGAATGGAGTACAGACCTAAACAGAGAACTCTCAACAGATGAATCTAAAATGGCTGAAAGACACTTAAGGAAATGCTCAACATCCTTAGTCATCAAAAAATGCAAATCAAAACAACTCTGAGACTCCATCTTACCCCTGTAAGAATGACCAAGATCAAAAACACTGATGACAACTTATGCTGGAGAGGTTGTGGGGTAAAGGGAACACTCCTCCATTGCTGGTGGGAGTGCAAGCTGGTACAGCCTCTTTGGATATCAGTGTGGTGATTTCTCAGAAAATTAGGAAACAATCTTCCTCAAGACCCAGCAATTCCACTTTTGGGCCAAGGCCAGAGCCAGGGCCAGGGCCAGGGCCAGACTTTCAAAGAAATACTCCTCAAATACCAATACTCCTCAAATTATTCCACACAACAGAGACAGAAGGAACATTGCCAAACTATTTTTATGAGGCTACAATTACCCTGATACCCAAACCACAGAAAGACATTACTAAGAAAGAGAATTACAAACCAATCTCACTCATGAACATTGATGCAAAATACTAAATAAAATACTGGCAAATCGAATCCAAGATTCCAACACATCAGAACCATTATCCACCATGATTAAGTTGGCTTCATTCCACAGACGCAGGGATGGTTCAAGACACGAAATGGCGGATTGTAACCTGTAGACTTAAATAAACCTTTTCCTCCCCATCTTGTTTTTTGTCATAGATGAAATTAAAACTCAAGGTCAGGAGGAATGGATCAGCCATACTGTCCAAGTGTGGGGTGGCTCTGTTGGCTCAGCAGTGGTACAGAGGCAGAGAGCACAGCAGGTCCTCACATGACACTCAAAGCCCACCCCTAGTGACTACCTCCACCCAGTAGGCCTGGCATCCCAGAGAGTCCACAGCCTCTCAATACAGCATCACCAAAACGCAAGCCTGGAGGAGCCACTGCAGATTCAAATGGGGCAAAGGTGGTGTATTGCTTTAGACTGCTGGGAAAGGTTCTGAAATAGGTAGAAAGCAGGCCCCATAAAATCATCAAGGTGCTTACCACCAGCGAGCGACATGCTCTGTTGAGGTCATTTGACTCTCATCTCAACCAATAGCTTTTTAAATCATTTCAAAGTCCTCTCCCCTCTGATATGCCCAAGAACGTTGTTGGTGCCCCCTGGTGGGTTCCCTCCCTGCTCTGCTCTTCAGAGCCACTGGCAGGGGGGCAGAAACAAAGACACACACCTCAAAAAAAAGCACCCTGTATTTTTTTTTTTTGTCAATAAAGTGATGATACTTGGATATTGTGAAGTATGCAGATAATAAAGGAATCTGTATACGGATCTATTTTCATTCTTGATTTGTTGATATCCAGTTATGCCAGCACCATTTGTTAAATATGCTTTCTTTTTTCCGTTCGATATTTTTTTTGCTCTAGCAAAGACCTCAAGAACTATATTGAATAGATATGGAGAGAGTAGACAACCTTGTCTTGTTCCTGATTTCAGTGGGCTCGCTGGGAGTTTCTCTCCATTTAGTTTGATGTTGGCTGTTGGCTTGCTCTATATTGCCTTTATTTTGTTTAGGTATGTTCCTTGTATTCCTGTGATTTTACCAACAAGAGATCGGCTCCCACTGTCTACAGCATCCCTCTGAACCGTTGGCATCTCTCTCCATCGCTACACCTTCACTTAATCACACTCCTGTCTGGGCCTCTGACTCTCAGGGTGCAGGAACTTTTGACTCCTCTTCCAGCCCTCTTGGGAAGCATTTCCCACTGTAGGCCAGAGGATTGAGAAGGTCAGGGAGTTGCCTGCCATGAAGATTTTTCTCTTAAACCCCTGGGTTTCTGTGTTTCTTCCTTGTCTTCATTTTGATTAAAACAATACCAGGCCTGTACCTCCTGTGAGACATCTGTTCATTCTCTCTTCTTTGACTTTTAAAAGGCTTAAGGCATGACTCACTTGTGTATGTGTGTGTTGTGTTGTAGTATGTATGTGAGTGTGTGTGTGAAATAGTGGAGAGAGGAGGAGAGGGAGGGGAGAGAGAAGAGAGAGGCTGGTGGAGCTGTTGGCTCCAGACCCTCTGTGCATATAAATCTGAAATGCTCATGGCACAATTATTTGCCTATGACCTAAACACACCTTTCTGCATTCTTTGGTCCATCTCTAGATGACTCGTAACCCCTATGACCAGGCAAGTATGTAGGCAGATGTTATACCCTGCTGTTCAGGGAGTGATGTCATGGGAACATCTGTGCATAGCCAGGACAGACATAATTTTTTTTCAAGTATCTTCAAATTATGTTGCCTTGAATTCTTAGATGCAAAACCCAAGAACACAGAGAGAATACATAATACATACATACATACACAATACACATACATGCTTGCACACATATAACTGCCCATCCTTAGCTGTCAGTAAAGATGAAAATTAGCAGAGTCAAGGTACAACTTCAACATTTCTACAAAGAAACATGAAAGGAGTCAAACTACAGACGAAAGAAGCAGAGTAATGATCGAAGCAGAGAGTCATCAGGAAAGGGGAATTAGCAGTGGTCTGGTGGGTAAATATAAAAGGTAATTCTTCTTAAAAGTCAACATAATGGACAACTCACTGGAAGTCATTTAAATACTAGTATATGTCACTGTATAAAATGGAGCATTCATAATGATACCTTTTTTCAAATGTATAATGTTCTTTAACAATATTAATATTCACTTGCCATTTCCCTCTCCTGTCCCTCCCATCCTTCCCCTCTCCCATCCCAAACAGTTTCCCTTCTATACTCACACATGTGTCTGTGTCTGTGTTATTTTTCTATTGCTGTAACCAAAAAAAAGCCCCTATGATCAAGGCAAGTGTTTAGTTGAACTCACAGTTCTAGAGGCTTAGAGTTTAGGATGATGGAGCCAAGACACGGCGGCTGGCAGCTGGAGCAGTAGCTGAGAGCTCCCATCTAGTTCTATAAGCAGGAGGCAGAGAGAGAGATAACTCATTGAAACCTCAAATCCCACCCCAGTGACATTTCTAATCCTACCCATCAACTACTCACTGAGGACCAAGTATTCAAATATGTGAGCCTACGGGAGGGCATTCTCATTCACACCACCACACCACAGTTTCTGTGTGTGTGTGTGTGTGTGTGTGTATATATAATGATATATATTATGTATGGGAGAATATGTGACATATTTGTCTCTCCGTGTCTGGCTCATATGGTAGCTTTCATTTTCCTTCATATGACTTAATTGTGTTCTTCTTATTGAAAAGCAAAACATAGAAGCCACATGCAATGAATGATATTTAAATTTACATTTATATTTATATATTTGAAAACCTAATTGAATTAGTATTTTTCTAGAAAAAAGACAATATGCCAAAATGATCCATTAGAGTCAAAAATCCTGGTCAAGCAAAACAGAAATAGAAGAGGTAAAGTATTGCTTTTGTTTTTCTTCTTCTTCTTCTACCCTCCCCCCAACCCCCTCCCCAGACAGAATTTCTTTTGTATAGCTCTGGCTGTCCTGGAACTTGCTCTGTAGACCAGGGTGGCATCAAATTCAGAGATCCACCTGTCTCTGCTTCCTGAGTGCTGGGATTAAAGGTGTGCGCCATTACCTACCCACCCATGGCATAAAGTGCTCCCTCTAAGCTCCCAGGCCCTGGTAGTTTACAGAGGAAATTGTATCTAACCTTCAGAGGATCAGTAGTCTCAGCTTTACATGAATTATCCTAGTTCCTCCACTAAGCAAGGATAACATTGTTTTCTAAAACTAAGAAAAATAATATCAAAGCACAAGCCATAGACCCTACCCTCTCGGAACATCGATTCCTATACAAATTCTTCATGAGGATGACTAGGGTGCAATTTCCTGTGTGGATTTAGTACAACTAATTAAATTAAGGAATGACAGAGAAAAAAAATGATCATTTTGCAGCCCCTAATGAAGTCACAGATCTGTGGGTGAAGTAAGACAACCAGAGCGAGCACCTGTGACTGAAGACTGCTGGGGAATATTAGCTTAAGACGTGTTACTTTTGTTTATGCTGTGGAGCGTTTGTTTAAGGATGCAAAGATGTGCTGCATTCTTTTATGTTGCATTTGTTTCCCTCTGTAAAGCTCTGGTACTTTGCCTGTCTAACATGCCTAATTGGTCTAATAAAGGGCTAAAAGGCAAACAGCTCGCCAGGAGAAAGGCTAGGCGGGGCTGGCATGCAGAGAGAATCAATAGGAAGATAAGAGAGGAAGAGGAGGGAGAAAAGGAGGAGGACACCAGGCCAGGGGCCATCCACCCAGCTACACAGCCAGCCACCGAGGAAGAGGGAAAGAAAGAAATAAAGAATAGAGAAAGGCAAAAGTCAACAGCAAAAGGTAGACAGGATAACTTAAGAAAAATGTAGCACAATTAATAAAAACCCAGAGACAGATAATGGGGTTCACCCTGAAGATCAGAAAAACAAAACAGCCAGTTGCTGGCTCTTACCTCTACCTCGGTCTGAAATGACAGTCCTGCCCCAGGAATCTCAGAATGAGACTGTTTCTAAGAGCTGTCTCCTCCTGTCTTATATTCCGCTCTAGTGCACCTCTGCTGCCTGGTTTCTATGGGAACTAGTGTGGCTACTGGGACTAAAGGTGTGTGTCACCACTGCCTGGTCTGTAAGGCTGACCAGTGGGCTGTTTTATTCTCTGATCTTCAGGCAAGCTTTATGTATTAAAATACAAATAAAATATTACTACAGAAAAGCTGGCTAGAAATAAGCCAAGCTAAGGTAGGGCATTCATAGGTAAGAATAAGTCTCCGAGCTGGGTGGCAGGCCCCCGAAGAGCCAAGAGTAACAAAAACAACCGATTACAGAAGCAGCACCAGAGTCCTGGCAAAAGCTGCTCATGAACCCACGGTCAGTCTGCACCTCCTGACATTGGTCATTGGCCAGACTTGAGGGCCATTCCCCGCCCCTGCCCCCCACCCAAATTCTTTACTTTCTAACTCTAAAAGGCTGTAGGACACTGAAGAACCCTGAAGTGAGCCACAGTTGAAATAAATTAGCCGTTGCTTAGGTGGATTTTAAAATGCTAACACCCAGAGACAGGGGTTCTGGAGACTATTCTCCATTCGAAGAAACTGGCCACCCCAACATTCACGGTGAGATCCCAAAAAGCTCAGATTCTAATACCAGAGTTGGATCTTACTCTTCTCCTCAATAAAGACTTATATGAGACTCTTCAGCTTACTCTAAACTTAATAACTATGAGCTCTTTTCTTTCTATAAGAATTATGAAATACAAAACAAATTAAATTAATATTTTTTGTAAAATTGACTTCTTATTCATAAATCTTAAAATCCCATTTCTTTTTCTAAAAGCACAAGCCACATTTACAAATTCCAGCTTTGCAGGATAAATAAAGACAACAAAAGAAAATCTTTATCACATGTGCGCAGGCAGCAGCAGTCAAGGCCATAGTCCTGGAAAGTCTGAGTCCCCACAGGGCACAACTCACGAACATCTGAAGATATTTACTTGAAAGCTTCCCCAAGAGTTGTCTCCTACTGGTTGATATCTTCAACATGACTGTCTGATTTTTTTTTCCAAGTGGACCTCAGTCTTGCGTAGGAATTGAAGGAGAAGGATTTGGAGTGAATTCATTAATACTGAGGTATTCCATGTGTCCTTGTTTCCTGAGACCTCTGTCCTTGTTAGGGTTTCCATTGCTGTGAAGAGACACCATGACCACAGCAATTTTTATTAGGAAGCCATTTAATTGGGGCGGCTTACTGTTTCAGAGGTTCAGTTCATTATCATCATGGCGGGGAGCATGATGGCGTGCAGGCAGATGTGGTACTGGAGGAGTAGCTGAGAGTCCTACATCTTGCAGGCAACATGAAGTCGACTGAGACACTGGCGATATCCTGAGCATAGGAAACCTCAAAGCCCGCCCCCACAGTGACACACTTTCTCCAACAAAGCCATATCCACTCCAACAAAGCCACACCTCCTAAGAGGGCCACTCCCTGTGAGATTATATGGGCTAATGATATTCAAACTACCACACCTTTCTTACACGGTTATGTGTATAAGAAACCATTTACCTTTCTGCTTGGTGCTTAGGGTGATGTCACTTGTTGACATTGAGAAGACATTAGAAAAAGCCCTGCTTCTTGGCTCTTTGGAAATTTTGGGATGGTAGCATATAGAAGACCCCATGGGTCCAGATGTGATCTTCCTCAACACCCACCTCGGGACAGTGCTCTCTAAGGGGTAGACCTGTTTGGTAATCTCAACAGAGAAGTCAAAAGCATCCTGGGCATCACTGAGAAATCTGGAGATGCCATAGGACAACACAGACATCCTTTTCCTTCCTTTCTCGGTCTCACAGCTGAGATCTGACCATGAGTAGACAGAAATAGCCCAGACTTAAATCTGTCAGAAATTAAATGTCTGGGAACATGTGTATGATGGGTTGCTAAGCGTTTGTAAACATATGGAGTCACTCGATAAAGTGTTCGTTCGGCTCGCCCATTTACAATATTTAAGTTCAGCTTGGTGATGGCTCAGCAGTTAAGAGCACTGACTGCTCTTTCAGAGGACCTGGATTCAGTTTCCAGCAAATCACATGGAGGCTCACAAATGGCTGAAACATTCCTGTTTCAAGGGATCCAATGCCCTCCATAGCACGCATGTGGTACATAAACATACATGCGGGCGAAATACTCATACACATAAAATAATTTTTAAATATTTAAGTTTTGGCATGGAAAGATAGTTTAGTGGGCAAAGGGTCTTGTCCCCAAGCCTGACATTATGAGCTTGAGCCCAAGTCCCACGTGTGGTGAGATATTTGTACACTATGTGAAGATGCAGTGATGTGATTGGTTTAATGAAGAGCTGAAAAGCCAATAGCTAGGCAGGAGGTATAGGCAGGACTTCTGGGCAGAGAGAGGAAGTAGGAGGAGACAATCAAGGTGCAGAGGAGGTGTCAGGAGCCATGGAGAGGAAACAGGAGGTGCAAGATGAAAGAAAGATTAAAAAGTCACATGGTACAATATAGATTAATAAGAGCAGATTAATTTAAGTTATAAGAGCTAGTAGGACAAGCATAAGCTAAGGCCAAGCTTTCATAATTAATAAGTCTCTGTGTCATTATTCGGGAGCTAGCTGGTGAGACAAAAAAGACTCATTATACCCCCAGGGTGAAAGGAGAAACTGAGTCCCACAATACCTCCTCTGACTTCTACCTGTGTCCCATGGCATCCCTCTCCCTACTGCCACGACATTTAAAATTTTAGACTTTAAGTTTACTTCTCTGCCATCATTTTCAAAGAGATTCACTGAAGGTTTAGCAATCAGGACTCCTAAGGGGGCTGGGACAGAGGAGGGACATTTCTAAGGTTGCTACGCAGTAGCCGGGGAAAGCAGGCACCAGTTGGGTGTACCAAAGTTTTTATTTCTTCCAGATACTTTTAATTCTTCGTGCTTTTCTTCACCGCCCCCCACAAAATAATTAAAATGTGCTGAGTGCTCTTGCCTCGTTTCACAGAGGTTTTCAACATCTGACAGAAAAGGTTTTCTGGCCTCTCGTGAAAACATTGGTTAAGGTAACTCTTCACAGACAGGTGCCTCGGGGTGAGGTGGACCAAGAAAATCTCACTCTGAAAAGCACAGAGCCATGAGTCACAGCTCGTGCCTATGATTCGAGCAGTCTGTAGGCTGACAGGGGGAGGTGCTCAGAGTTTTAGGTCACCTTAGGCTATGTAGTGAGCTCAAGAATGGCCTGACCTGCATAGCGAGACTCTGTCTCAAAGACATAACCAAATAAAAGACATCATAACCAAATAAAAGACGACATAACCAAATAAAAGACATAACCAAATAAAAGCAAATGCCTAAGTTCTGTGAAAAGAGCACAGACCCGGGCTGGGCGGTGCCACTGGGTGAGTCCCCTGGCCAACTTTATTCTCAGTGGCCTCTGTCCCATGGCATCTCGTGAGACTAGAAGACCAGAAGTCTTCCTTAAGTGAGATTAAGTGTGGGGATCTGAACTTCAGAGGAGAGAGCCGTGAGGCTCCTGGCACACTCATGGTTTCTCTCCCCACAGCCCAAGAACTTTTCCAACTGCCGGACCGAGAATGTAGCTTTTCTTTCCTACACGGTTGGGCCGTACGGTTTGCCCCTATTCTTTGGTTGTCCTTGCCCCTCGGTAAGACAGCAGTTGGTCTACTGAGATCCTTAAACCACCAAAGCTAACTGTCTGCGGGCTGTTTGTGATGTGCATGGTTGGCTGTTTTCCTCCGCTTTGGGACACAGGATTCTGTGTCTCACATGGATACATACCAGATGTGGTGATCAGCCGGCTAGCATTGCTGGGGGGCATGCTCTTACCACCCAAGGGCAGCCCTCAGAGACGGGAGCTGATGGGCCCGTGCCTCAGTTTCTCCTGATAGATGACTTCTGGGCCTTTTGATCGGAATCCCCGTCTCTCAGATGCACGTGTCCTCCCAAGGTTGAGGCAACACAGAAGACAGGTACCCCTAACTCCAGCCTGCTACCTACCAGACATCACACCATCACCCCTACCCTACCCCTGGCAGAAGAGAGTTCTGCCAAGAAACGACATGGACTCCACATGTGTGAAGCGTCACCTGATAGATCTGGGAACTCCTGACAAGTCAGCCTTGGCTCAGCAGATGGGGGCACACAGCAGTACTCCAGGAAAAAACAAAACAAAACAAAACACCATCCCCATGCCCCCCTAGAGTAGTGCTGTCACCCTAAGTTTCACGGCTGCTCCTCTTCCGTGGGAGGTCAGCCCTCTGAAGGCAGGGACCTTTCAAAGGCAGCTGCTCCAGCCCCAGCTGCGGATCATTCAGCGTCTCCATCAGGCGCTGGCCGGAGTCAGATCCATTTACATCTGCACGCAATTGTGGGGGGCACAAATGACAATTGTCAGGACAAATGGCTTGGAGCGGTTCCCAAGGCCTCTGCTGGAAGACCGTGGGGCCTCTGCACCCGTTCCCTGAGGGCCAAGTAGACCTGTACCGTCACCAGAGTATAATCCCAGCACCGACTTGGTTCTGAGCCAGCCTGCCCTCTGATGTCGCTCACACCCTGGCCAACCCGTAGGGCCTCACCTTTCCCGTGCCTTGGATACCAGCAGGCCCACTGCCTCACAGGTCAGAGAGCACCTATGTGGGGTTTATTCATGAAAAAAAAAAGACGTTGAGAGTTGCAAACTTCACACAAGGTCCTATGGGGCTTCTTTCCGTTTATTTTTTTGTTAGTCATCTTACACACATTTGGAAGCCTTGTGAGAGATAAGTAAGGGCCTGGCCTGGTGGCCTGCTTTTGTTGGAGTCTGGTGGCTTTTGTTAGAGCACCCATGTGGCAAGGTGAGGCCGGACATTAAAGGGTCTTTAGAGAAACTGTGCCACCCAGAGCCAAAACTACAGAAGATAATCAGGGGCCCACAGGGACACTAGAGATTCAGGTGCCAAGCTGTGTTCTGAGACACAGGCCCTTCTCACATACATGTGTTGGTCCATCTCAAATGCTCTGGACAAAAGGTGAAAGTACAGTTTATTGCTAGCATGTCCCCTTTCCTCTCCAGCACCCCCTGGGCACCTCCAGACTCTGAGTGGAGGTAAGTGGCTCCCCAGCAGCCCAGCCTCCAGAGGGACGAGTTTCCAGCAGGAACGCGTTCCTACCTCAGTCTCCTTGGACTTCTGCTGTGACCAAGCACTCACAGACCTTCCCAGAGTCATCCTTAAGCCCCCACTTGCCCCAAGGACTTCTCTATTCTTCAGCCGTCACTAGTAAAATGGTAAGATGTGAACACTCCCCTCTTCAAAACACCTATTCCTGGTCTCCAGTTGGCTTTCTGGATGGCCCTGGGGCCTCAAACTGGGTAGAAAGAATCTCTGTCAACCAGCCACCAGGCCTGACCACCCATGTCACTCAACTCTAGGGAATTCTGCCTTCCTGTCCTAATTCTGATTCTTGCTGTCTAGGAACCTTCTGGCAGTCCCCACACGTAGTCCTCCAGTGCCCTTTGTACACCTCTGAGCCTCTGGTGATACGTGGCTCTCAGCCTTCCATTGTAGCCCTTCAACACTCTGGGCTCCCTACAGCTGCCCTCTGTATCCAGGGCCTGTGTAATGAGCTAGCTCTCTTCACTGCTCTGAGAGCTCCCTACCTTGGTCCAAACTCCTGGCCCCTGTGATAGCCAGTCTCTTGGTATAGGTGGTCTGCGGCTGCCATCATTCTTGGGGTCTCGTGTCCATGCCTTAACGCCACAGGGGCAAGAACTTGGGCAACATCCTCTTAAATAGGAATGGCATGAGCTGTATGATAGTGACCTGAAGAGAGTGGCCCTACTTCACAGGGGGGTGGAACAGGCCTATGACAAGTCTGTCATGCACGGAGGCTGTGCTTTCCCAAACGAGCATCTGCATTGAGTAACGGGCTATCACACCCCTTTACCTCGTATATCCCCTTCACCCCATCTCACAGCCAGTACAACCTGAGCTTCAGCTCAATGTTAGCATTATCTCTTGTCCCTTGGCCTAGGGGGTCCTCATGAAGTCCCTGGGCTTCCACAGGTCTGCCAACCCAGCCCTCAAGGGAGTATGCCACAACGTGGTGGCTCTTTTCTTCTAGAAGGATCTAAATGGGTATAGCTCTTACTAAGGGCAAGATTCAGGTCACCCCTTCTTTGGGCACATCCATATGGGACAAAAACAATAACAGAGCTCCAAGAGGGTGACTCACAGCCTTAATTTACAGGGGAATGAGGCAAGTGGGGGAAATTCCTAAAGGAAGCAGCGATCTATAGCAACTTAAACATTCCGCTGCAATCGTTGTGACTTGCCTGAGGGAGGGAAGGCCGTTCATACGCATAGAGCATGAATGACCTAAGATGTAAGTTATGGGCAGCGTCTGCGGATCTCCAAGCTTCTGCTGGCCCCCAGTCACCTACACACAATGGCTGCCTTCACACCTGTGGGCTCCCAGCAGGATGCAAACCCCCAGGTAGGAATCAGCAGGTGAATGAAGACAGAACGTGGCAGTGGGTCCACATTCCGTGTGGGTGGAGCTCCAACTCCACCGAGGGACCTGTGGGATCAACCACAATTCTTTTCTACCTGGTTACTTCAGAAAAGCAGCCTGAGAAATCCTCACAAGCAGATGGCAGGCAGAAACCCTCTTTCCGGATGAGGACTGAACTGGTTTGGGATACCTAACTCGAGTGCCCAAATTAGGTGTGTTGGCAATTAAAGTGAATTCTGTGAACTCCCCCAACCCCGAGTCAAAAGCCTCATTAGAGTCTTCCAGCAACTTCTAGGCAAAGTTAGCTGTGCTTCCCTGCACCCCTGGCCCGGGACATCTGTTTAGAAAGCAAATTGCATTGGGCTGATGCATTCACCAGATGAGTGGGACATGCCCCCCAGCTGAAAGACTCGAGTGTGTTCAGGGGGTGCAGGAGACACAGATGTCAAACACGCCTTCCTAGCATATGGGCCTCTGACGCACACAGAAGCAATGTTGCCTCTGATGCACTATGGGATGGAGGAGTAGGCTGCCTGTTGACCTCTGCAGCCATCCTGGCCCTTTGGGGTGTGAAATTTCAATTTCTACATCAGAGCTCTCTGGCTTTACCCTTCCCCCACCTCCCTCTTTATTCAAGAACGATGCTGATGCTTTCTGGGTCAGAACCATAGCTGGCAGGAACCAGGAGGGTAGAAGACAAAGGAGTAAGTTCTACCAAGCTCACATTCAGTCCACATGATATATTTTTTATAAATATGCCACCTCCCCAGCAGCCCACTTCCAAAAAAATCCCATTCTACAAACCCCATAATGTGCAGGCACGGGGGTTAACCAAAACTCCAACCATCTCTGCAGCAGGACAAGAGCAGAGTTGCATGCCCAGGGTAGAAGGCAGCCCACAAGAGGCGCGGTGTCCTAAGTGCTGATGGAGGAAGGAGGAACCAGGCCTGTGTTACCCAAGATTATAGTACCATCAGTACCCCGATCGATGTGATTCCAGACACATGGCCAGTCCTCCCTGTTCACCCATCCCAAGGTCTCCCCACCATGCCTGCTCTCAGCCTGCCTCCAGCACATGCTATCTCCATGGATGTACTTTCCATGCACACCAGATCAATCGACATGAAAAGCCAGCTGTGTGGCCCGCCTCTGTTGTAGGGTTATAGCTTTTAAAATATGTCTGGATCCCATGAGAGAGACACAGCCATGTATACCCAGAGTACACAGTCTAGACCCGTGGGAGGCACTGGAACAAATCAAGAAACAGGATCCTCAGGACAGAGGTGACCTGGGCTACCTCACCTCCAGTCATAGCCACTGTTCCCTTGGAGTTTCGTTCCTGGTTCACCAGAACACAAATTCTGATGCTTCAGTTCCAGCTCTGCCCTGGGATGTCTGAGGAGCCTTCCTAATTTTTAAATGACAGACTGTCTCACGGTCAAGGGCATTCAGGCCTGTCCTTGAGAGTTCTCTGTAAACCAGTCCACGAAATCCATAAGAAGGCTGAGAGGATCCAGACAGAAACTTCGTCTGGCAAAAGATGGAGATAGAAACAGAGACCCACATGGGAGCACTGGACTGAGCTCCCAAGGTCCAGTTGAAAAGCAGAAGGAGGGAGAACATGACCAAGGAAGTCAGGACCACGAGGGGTTGGTCCATCCACTGAGACAGTGTGCCTGATCTAATGGGAGCTCACCAAAGCCAGCTGGACTGGGACTGAATGAGCATGGGATCAAACTGGACCCTCTGAATGTGGCTCACAATTGAGGCAAACTGAGAAACCAATGATAAAGGCACTGGGATTTGTCTCAACTGCATGTACTAGCTTTTTGGGATCCTATTCTATTTGGATGCTGGATGGAGGAGGGAGGGCCTTGGACTTCCCACAGGGCAGGATACCCTGCCCTCTCTTAGGGACTGGAGGGGGAGGAGGGGAGGATGAGTGGGGGAGCAGGAAGGAAATGGGAGGAGGGGAGGAAGTGGAAACTTTGATTCTTATTATCTATAAAGTAATAAAAAAATTATCAGAGGAAAAGAAAAGAAACCCACATGAAGGGATTGGAGCCCTGCAACACTGCTGAGCTGAAAGGATGGACTCACCAGGCCTGGAGATTGACAGGAGAGAGGAGGGGAGGAGCCCAGGCTCTGCTGAGGTGGTGGTGGTGGTGACCTCGCTGGAGTCCTGGTTGCTATGGTATCCAAATTCCCAAAGGCGGTGGCAGGTCAGAGCCTAGGGTTGGAGCAGAGAACCTGGTGTGATTCTCACTTCCCCTGAGCAGCTTGGACCAACATGCGCCTGCATTTTACACTATATTTTCTGTGGACAGAGGCGAACATTTAGAGCACAGGAATCTGAGGTAATTTGAAAGCTGGCAGAACCAGGAGACCACCTTGGGTCAAACAAGCGGACTCCCTGAGGGCAGGCACCAGGTAACTGGAATATGGGGAATTATCAGCTCTGAACAGGAGATATTGGGTTTTGCCGATATCTGAAATACTGGTTGAGTGGTAAATATGTAAATGTTTACAAGAATAAGGAGGATCTGTGTTGTCAGACGCGAAGGAGGGAGAACTGGCTGATCTGAGAAAGGTCAAGTGTGCCAGCATCCCGTGAGCAGGCAGAACCTCTCCCTGGACAAGCAGACCACAGCCTACCGTTGTATTACACTGATGGCCGCACCACTCAGAGCACAGTTGCCCTGGAGACCAGAGAAGTGCTGGGAACTGATGATGTTTACAAAGTGCACAGCTGAAGGCATCTGCCGCGGGGATCCACAAACAACTCTGTTTGCTGTGGACGCTCTGCTAAACACAAGCGGATCCTAAGACACCGTGTGTCACTAGTACAAGCAAACCGTATGTAGGTCAATCTCTCCTCCACTCAGCCACTCCCGGGGGCAGGCACTGTTTCCAGAAAAATCTTCAGCTGTGAGTCCCAAATGTTAGCCACAGTCACTCACTCAGCAGACGGTCATGAATAACTGCTTCTTCAGGAGCTCTGTGTGACGTCATGGCAGGCGAATTTTATGTTTGGAGGTTCCTTATTGTAATTTCACCATGTTGTCATGGGGCAGTTGACAGGTTTCGTCCCAAGGAACCACAGTGCCCCCTTCTAGAAGCAGGAGGGCATCAGAGTTCTCTCTGAAGAGTCTACAGTACAGAATGGACAACAGGCTACAGCCTTGAGGCTGTTCCGTTTCCTGTACGAAAACTGATATCTTTAGGCTCCAAGCCCAGTTCTCTTCCAAGGTCACATGAATGTGGTCTTTGGCCCACGTGGAAATGAGGTCACAAGGGGCGCTGTCCCCGGCTTGCGCTGACTCCGGTTCATCAAGGCAACTGTTTATGGAAACCGCCTCTCCTCTTCAAACACTCCCATCTTTAATCACCCACACGTGCGTGTGGAAAACTCGAGCAGGATCAAGCCCAGTAGAGTGTCTCCGTGGTGGCTCAGCTCTATTTGGTACTTGGCGTTCATTTTCTACCGCGCTGTGAGTTCCTTCCTGTCATCCTCATCACCACCAGCTGCACTTCCTTGGCCGAGAGTAATCGCAACAGCCTGCTGGGCGCGGAGCCAAAGGGAGATTTCTGTGAAGAGCTTTGCTTTCACGTTATAGGATGTATGGACACATGACAGACTTGGTCCCCACCATCACAGATGACGAGAAGTCCCACGATCCCCATCTGTAAGCCATGGGGTTAGATAGGGCTAAGAATCAGAGAGCCAATATGTAAATTCCAGACCAAGTCTGAAGTTCTAGGAGCCACAGGTGCTGGGCTGACTGTGTGTCCAGCTAGGCAGACGACAGTCAGCCTTGCCACGGCTTTTTGTTCCCTCCGGGCCTTTCAGAATGGTACGATGCCCCAGTACGTCTGCCAACCTGAAATGCTCACCTTCCCAGAAACACCCACAGACATGATAGGAAATAAAGCCTAACTGGCTATATGGGCACCCTGTGGTCTAGACCATCTGATGTGTCAAATTAACCATCGTACAGGGCCTGTGCCTGCTGCTCAGTTCTGCTGTCACAGTGAGAAAGCAGCTGGAGATGCTGTGAGGATGCGTGCATGGACCTATGCATTAATGACACCTACTTTACGTGGGCTGGGAGCAGTTCAGTTCTCAGACTGTCTGCTGCGTTCGTGTGAGTGCCTGAGTTCAGAGCCACAGCACTCCCGAGTCAGTGGAAGACTGCCACATAAAATAAGATGGAGAGAGACTGTGGGATGTTCAGTCATAAGAGAGGACAGCTACATCACAACCCCTCCCCCAAGACTCTGGAAGAGGAGGCAGGGCCAGGAAGAGCCAGAGGAGGTGATTACTGAAGCATTTATCTAATTATTCTTTATCAATAAAAAAATTAAGAATCAGCTATCAGGGTAAAGAACCTGAGAGATCAGAGAAACAGGGCAACAATCACCAGTGACTTCCTTCTTCTGTTCTTTCCTCTCTCCGGCCCGCCTTAGTACTTCCTATCTCCTCTCTGTCTGCAGTCCTCCAAACCTCTATGGTTAATTTTGGTCAGTTAGTGGCTAGCTCTGCCTTCTGACTCCAAGCAAGGTTTATTTGTCAGAACACAAGCAGAATATCACACAACCGATGATTACATCAAACCTGAGCTTTTCAGACACAGAAGGGCAGCCAGATATATGAACTCACCATCACTGTGACGGTGTGAACAAAAGGCAAAGTGAGGCCAGGCAAAAGGCCAGCATAGATGGGAAGGTAAGCACAAAGTCCCACTCCCAACTGAGGAGCGAGCGATGATTGATATCAGCAGGGTCACACAGCCAAGAGTTTATGAACAGCACAAGTTAGATTCAACGGTTTTTGTTTGTTATAAATGAGGACACAAAGTTGAGTGGGTATGAAATGGGCAGGGTCTGGAAGGAGTTGGGGGAGGGGAGATAAATATGATGAAAATAAATGTGAAATTCTCAAAGAATTAATAAAAATAATGTTAAAATATGAAAACTAAAGACATTGGAGAGAGAGAGAGAGATGAAGATATCCGATGTCCATCTCTGGCCTCTACATGCACAGACACATGTGCACATACACACCACATACACGCATACATTTGACATGCACATACATACACACACAAAAGAAGAAGGTTAATTTATAGACACTGACCATGGACTAGGTTTGCCCAGCAAGTTACATCTGGCTAGTGTGGTCACATGACACCAATGCACCTGCCCAGTGAGTTGCTCTCATTTCAGGGGTGCAGCCGGGAATTTTACAATCACATGTCTTGCCATATCGCTTTTTTTATTTTTCATTTTTTGAAGTATGGTAGCCCTGGCTGTCCTGGAATTCACTCTGTAGACCGGGCTGGCCTTAAACTCAGAGATCTGCTTGCCTGCCTTGCCTTCTGAGTGCTGGAATTAAAGGTGTGTGTCACCACACCCAGTTGAAGAAATTCATGTCATCCAAAGCTCTTGAGAGTCATACCATAGCCAGGGCCTCATCTGGGTTCCCAACTCAAAAGATGTTTGAGTGAAATTAACAGGGTGGTAGATGACAGGTCGGAAGTGCGGAGAATGTTCCAGGCTTGAGGACAACAGAGCACTGTCCCCACAGTGGGCTAGAGAGAGGACAAGGACAAGGACATCAAAAGCAGACATGTAGAAGAACCATGAAGTCAGCAAAGCCAGGGAGACAATAAGAGTCTCTGTGGATCGAAATGGTCACAACAGGATCATAACAGACAAATATAAAAAATGGCCCTACAATATGAAGATTGGACAAATCTACAATTTGGAAGTAACAATTTAATTAATATGTAACGTTCCCCCAAAATTAGATGAAAATAAAGGACCAGAGTATAACTAGCAAGCTTAACATAAAGGGCTCACACAGACAACAGCCTGCAGCAATTTAAGTGTGTGTGTTCCTCATATGGAAATACATATGTAAGTTTTTTATTTGTTGGTGAGAGTGCTGTATGTGAGCACTCACATATACGGGTGCTCACAGAGGCCAGAAATGCTCGTCAGATCACCTCCAGTGTGAGCTGGAGTTCCAGGCAGTTAAAAGCCACCCCACTAGGATGCTGGGAACTGGACTTGCATCCTACACGGGAGGGAATCTTGGGTCTGAATCTATGAGCTTCCCTCTTAGGCCATAAAGCAAGCTTTCACCGGTTTCAAGAAACATTATTATGTAGACCATATTATTGACACATAATGAAACTGAATGAGAGTTGGCTATGTTCACGAAGGCCCACCCATTAAGAAAAATACATTTGAAAATAGTCGTGTCAAAGAATAAATCATACTGGGAACAGAAATACTTAAAACAGTGATAAAATACCATTAGTTGGGAGGCAGTCAAAATGGTTCTCGAGGAATTTATAGAAATGACAGATTGGAAATTAATGAACAAGTTACCCAACTGAGGTCAGATTTCTTTAAAAAAAAACAGAATAAATTGGAATCAATTCAAAGAAAGTTAGGAGAAAGGTTACATACAAAAGCACCGAGAAGACAAACATCAATAAAAACGACAAATAAAAGTGGACTCAGAAAATAAACCTGGGTGTCTCGTGAGGAGAAGAAGACAAAATTCAAAATTAATAGCAGGAATGTAAGAGGAATGTAATTCTGGGGAAGGTAGGACGGTGCACACCGCCGCTGACGACCGAGAGAGATTTATGAGGGTTGTGTCAGTCACGAAATGTTTACTGCGTTCCCAAAATAACCCATTTTCTATCTTTGAATGCCATCTGTTCTTGCTTTAGAACAATAATATAGCCAGATATTAAAATCCACACAAGGGAAATATGAGAAATAAAAATTAGAGTCCACAGTGTCTGCATTCACGAATGTAACCTAAGACTCGTGTGCAAAATATCAACACGGGAAAGGTAACAGCGTTTAACAGGACAGCACGTTACTCGTTGGTGTATCTGTTACAGACAGGTACCAAAAGGTCGTTAATTTTATTGTTTGACTCTGTGTGTGTTTTAGGGAGAACTTGAAGTTGTTTACATTTCTTAGTATAATCAAATCGACTAATGGGTCTCTGTATTCTTGTACAATAGCTCTCTCCTTTTTTTGTGGGCACCTAGCAATTCTGTAGCTTGGTGGTTGTGAGGCCTGAACGCTGCTACAAGGATGGAGTCTCTACTCCATGTGTCTTAGCGCATACCCAGCAAGGAACATATGGTGGTGCTAGTTTTAAATTATTATTTTATGTATATATATTAATATATGTAATATATTATTGATTTTTATTAAGCTCTACATTTTTCTCTGCCCCCTCCCTACCTCACTCCTCCCCTTCAACCCTCTCTCAAGGACCCCATGCTTCCAATTTACTCAGGAGATCTTGCATTTTTCTGATTCTCACGTAGATTAGATCCATGCAAGTCTCTCTTAGAGTCCTCATTGTTGTCTAAATTTTCTGGGATTGTGATTTGTAAGCTTCTTTTTTTTGCTTTATGTTTAAAAACCACTTATGAGTGAGTACATGTGATAATTGCCTTTCTGTATCTCAGTTACCTCACTCAAAATGATGTCTTCTAGCTCCATCCATTTTCAAAATTCAAGATGTTGTTGTTTTTTTTCTGCTGTGTAGTACTCCATTGTGTAAATGTACTACATTTTCCTTATCCATTCTTCAGTCGAGGAGCATTTAGGTTGTTTCCAGGTTCTGTCTATGACAAACAAAGCTGCTATGAACATAGTTGAGCACATGTCCTTGTGGCACGATTGAACATCCTTTGAGTATACCCAAAAGTGGTATTACTGGATCTTGAGGAAGGTTGTTTCCTAATTTTCTGAGAAATCGCCACACTGACATCCAAAGAGGTTGTACCAGCTTGCACTCCTACCAGCAATGCAGAAGTGTTCCCTTTTCCCCACAACCTCTCCAGCATAAGTTGTCATCAGTGTTTTTGATCTTGGCCATTCTTACAGGTGTAAGATGGAATCTCAGAGTTGTTTTGATTTGCATTTCTCTGATGACTAAGGATGTTGAGCATTTCCTTAAGTGTCTTTCAGCCATTTTAGATTCCTCTGTTGAGAGTTCTCTGTTTAGGTCTGTACTCCATTTTTTTTTAAATTGGATTATGTGATCTTTTGGTGTCCAATTTCTTGAGTTCTTTGTATATTTTGGAGATCAGTCCTCTGTCTGATGTGGGGTTAGTGAAGATCTTTTCCCATTCTATAGACTGTCATTTTGTCTTGTTGATCATGTCCTTTGCTTTACAGAAGCTTTTCAGTTTCAGGAGGTCCCATTTATTAATTGTTTCTATCAGTGTCTATGCTGCTGGGGTTATATTTAGGAAGTGGTTCCCTGTGCCAGTGCGTTCAAGTGTACTTCCCACTTTCTCTTCTATAAGGTTCAGTGTGGTTGGCTTTATGTTGAGGTCTTTGATCCATTTGGACTTGAGTTTTGTGCATGGTGATAGGTATGGGTCTATTTTCATTCTTCTACATATTGATATTGAGTTATGCCAGGACCGCTTGTTAAATAATGCTTTCTTTTTTCCATTTGATATTTTTTGCTTCTATGGCAAAACTCAGGTGTTCAAAGATGTGTGGATTGATATCCGGGTCTTCTACTCGGTTCCATTGGTCCTCCTGTCTGTTCTTATGCCAATACAGTACTGTTTTCAGTACTGTATCACTGTAGTAGAGTTTGAAATCAGGGATTGTGATGCCTCCAGAAATTCTTTTATTGTACAGGATTGTTTTGGCTATTTTGGTTTTTTTGCTTTTCCCATATAAAGTTGAGTACTGTTCTTTCTAGGTCTTTGAAGAATTTTGCTGGGATTTTGATAGGAATTGCATTGAATCTGTAGATTGTTTTTGGTAAGATTGCCATTTTTACTATGTTAATTCTGCCTGCCAAGAGCATGGGAGATATTTCCACTTTCTGGTGTCTTCTTCAATTTTTTTCTTCAAAGATTTAAAGTTCTTCTCATAGAAGTCTTCCACTTGTTTGGTTAGAGTTACTCAGAGATATTTTATGCTATTTGTGGTGACTGTGAAGGATGTTACTTCTCTGATTTCTTCCCCAGCCCTTTTATCATCTGTGTACCGGAGGGCCACTGATTTTTTTTTTTTTGAGTGAATCTTGTATCCTGCTATATTGCTGAAAATGTTTATGAGTTGTAGAAGTTCCTTGGTAGAATTTTTGGAGTCACTTATGTAAACTATCATATCATCAGCAAACAATGAGAGTTTAACTTCTTTTGCAATCTGTATACCCTTGATCTCCCTTTGGTGTATTATTGCTCTAGCTAGGACCTCAAGAACTATATTGAATAGATATGGAGAGAGTAGACAACCTTGTCTTGTTCCTGATGTCAGTGAAATCGCTGGAGTTTCTTGCCATTTAGTTTGATAGTGGCTGTTGGCTTGCTGTATATTGCCTTAATTATGTTTAGGTATGTTCCTTGTATCCCTGCTATCTCCAACACCTTTATCATGAAGGAATGTTGTATTTTGTCAAAAGCTTTTTTGGCATCTAATGAGATGATCATGTGGTTTTTATTTTTCAGCTTATTTATATAATGGATTATGTTGAAAAAATGCGCTGGAGAGGTCCTATGGCCCTATGGCCCTAGGGCCCTATGGCTATTGTGAAGTGTGATGTTTCTCTGATTTCTTTCTCAGCTCATTTATGGCCCTCTCTGTGTGTATGTCTGCACTAAACCTTATTACAGATGGTTGTGAGCCATTATGTGGTAGCCAGGAATTGAACTCAGGACTTTTGGAAGTGTAGGCAAGGCTCTTAACCACTGAACCATCTCTCCAGCTCCTTCTTTCTCTTGCCAGAAGAGGGCACCAGACCTCATTACAGATGGTTGTGAGACATTATGTGGTTGCTAGGAATTGAAAACAGGATGTTTGGAAGAGCAGGCAATGCTCTTAACCACCAAGCCATCTCTCCAGCCCCCTTTTCCACCTTTTTAACTAAACCAGGTTTTCTCAACGTGGTGTGTGGGTCATGTCTGCATTCCCCTAACATGTGGTGCACAGGGGTCTCCATGGGCCTATTGGCCGTTAGTGTACCCCATAGAGGAGGTCTAGATAGATTGTTTTCCGGCTTTAAATTGGATTAACCTTTTGCTGGTGTTTGTAGTCCCTTGTATGTCTTGGATACGGTTCTTCATCAGGCACATGAACACGCCAGTATTTTCTTCTTCTAGCCATCTTGCCTTCCTCTCCTTGGTGGTGTCTCTGAAGCACGCTGGCTCATGGTGATGGAGCTGTTAGGCTTTAATGTCCTAACCAAAGTTTTGCCTGATCCAGTCACAACGACGTGTGCCCATGTCCTTTTCTTAGAATTTGCGCATCTCATTTCATAATTTTAATGTTGCATTCTGAGTGAATTTTATTGGTGGTGTTTCATAGTCACCAGCACTTGTTTTTTTCATGTGTGGATACCAAATTGCCCCAGAATCATTTCTTGTTGGAAAAAAAAATTGTCCTGGAACTAGTTCTTATAAACCAGGCTAGCCTCGAACTGAGATCCGCCTGCCTCTGAGTGCTGGGATTAAAGGCATGCACCACCACAGCTAAAAATATTGTTCTTAAGAATGATTTTGCAGCATTTTGTTGAGATTCAGTTGACCATAAACATGGGAGCTTGCTTTGGGTCCCGCAAGCCAGGACCAAATCAAGTTGATTTCTCAGGTGAGAACTTTGGTAAAATCTCTAAACACCTCCTTCAATGTGTCAGTTACATTTTCTGGTCTAAAACCCTCCATGACTGAACTTCCCCACTGGAGCAGAGTGGAACTCTAAGCGTCACTCTGGGGAACAAAGCCTTGCCCCACCTAGGAGAGAACACAACCACACCACAAAGCTAGAAGGATCCTCGATCTGCAAATAGAATGTAAAGGAAAGACCCAGACTTGCAGGCTGGGGACTCTTCAGCCACCCTCAGCATAGGCCAGCCTCGTCATTGATGCAGCACAGGTGTGAGCAGACTGGCTCTGAAGACAGCTAGAGCACCTGGGAGGCCAGACCCAGGCTGTACTGGAGCCCATGAGTCCGAGTCCAAAGGTCCACGAAAGTCAATGGGGATCACTGTTTTAGGACACTCACAGAAGAGGAACTGCCATTTGGCTTTGTGCAGGGGTGAGGAAAGAGCCGTGGCCTGGCTCTCCTTGATGTTGCTTTACCATTGAATGGGTGAGGCTGGGCTTCTCATCACCTAACATCAGAAGGAAGCTCTGTGAAAATGGAATTACCCGTCAAGGGGCACAGACTTTGGCAGGTGGAATCGATGCAGCTGGCCCCGTAAGAAGCAGGTGGTGTGGGGAACTGTGGTGTGCTGGGTAGGGTTGCTTTGTTAATTTGAAATACAGTAGGATCATCTGGCAGAGGGAACTGCAACTGAAAAGAGATTGCCTCTATTAGACCAACCTGTAGGCAAGTTGGTGGGAGTATTTTAAAAATTATGATTGGTATGTGTGTGTGTGTGTGGGGGGTTCAGTCTGGGAAGGGTGGTGCCACCCATAGGTGGGTAGTTTTGGGCTGTATAAGAAAGAAGAAAGCCATGGGGGGAACAAGCCAATAAGCAGCATTCCTCCATGGCCTCTGCTTCAGTTCCTGCTTTCAGGTTCTGGCCTGGAGTCCCTACTGTGGCTTCTCTTCATAATGGGCTGTGATTGGGATGTGTAAGCCAAAGGAACCTTGTTCTCCCCAAGTTCCTATCAGTCACAGTGTTTGATCAGAGCAGTGGACTCCAAAGTGAGACCTCTGGTCTGGGGAGGTTAGGCCGTGAGGGACGACCCGAGCAGCCTGGGTGTCTGTGTGTTCGCTGTCAGGGAGCAGATGCTTCATGATCATAGGCCATTAGGTCTCACACACGAAGAGCAGCCCGGAGGAGCGCATGTTCTCAAGTGTCATTGGATTTAATACTTCATTACCAATGGCATGTCGCTGTGCGTGGCTGTGCAAGCTGCTTCCCAGCATGCCCAGGAAGCAAGTCAATCTTGAAGTATTTGTTGATGAGTACATTTTATTTTTAGCTGAAGCCTTGGCCCAGAAGGAGGCCACATGGAGGAGATTAAGGTTTAACGGGAGCCATCTCGGCAGACAGCTGCGGAAAATAATTATGAATGCTGACGGGAACCCCAGGGGAGCTGGGGATGGGGCTTTCCCTGGAAAGCCTGGACTGAGGGCATAGCTCTTCGGTGGCAATGATCTGAAAGGGAGAGATGTGTCCTTCTGCTTTCCGACCTCCAGCCGGCCCAGCTGCCGTTTCCAGAGACTCGCCCGTCTCTGGCCCTCAGAAATCTGTTTTCAGAATTTCAGTTTGGACAACTTTTTCCTACTATGACCAGACACCCATCACATGGGCCTTCCCGAAGGGGACGCAGCAGGAGGGCCTGGGCTATCTGCAGGGCAGAATTTGTCTTCAGTGGCTTCTTTCTGCCACTGTCATCTTAGGCTCTTGGGGGTGAGATATTTTTCCAGTAGCTATTGTGGGGAGGGAGCCCACAAACCCCTAAAGTCAGAGGACAGCTAGTGGGAAATTGGTGCTCTCTTTTCACCACGTGGTTCATGGAGTTAGGTGCTCAGCCTGGCAGCTGGCAGCTGGCGCCTTTACCCTGGCTCCATCCTGTTGATTGGCAACCACAGGTTCTATTCTAGTCTTTATACTAATACTAGCCCTCAGTTCACACTTTATAGTTCATAGATGCACACACACACATATGCATACACACACATCTGTATATGTACATATATGTGGGTTGCAGCATGACCTTATAGACTTCAGAGAGTTTATGAGACCTCAATTAGATTAAGAGGCAGAGAGTTAATAATGATTAGGCATCAGTTTGGATTGGCAGGAAGTATGTTAAGGGCTTGGTCCCAGAGGCTCTTAGAGCCAGCCCCAGATGGCAGAGGCATGGGCATTCATTAGAAGTGAGGGGATAGGTAGAAAGATGGATAGATGGGTGGATGGGCAGGGAGGCAGTTGGAGTGAGCCAGGTCAAGAGATTCCACTGGCTGAAGCCCTGGGGACAGCTGGGAGTCTTCTGACTGCTGGTTCCTTGTCACATGCCAGCTTATCAGATGGCATGTCAGTGAGACCATCGCCACCACAGGGTTAGCATCCTTTTTACAGGGTTCAGGAAAGGTGTTACATGCTCTGTTGGTCTTGTGTGTTTGATAAAATACTTTTTCCACATTTATTTTGTGTGCGTCTCTCTGTGCATGTGTGTCGGTTCACGTGTGCCCTGGCATGCGTGTCTATGGAGTCCGGAGGACAGCTTGCAGGAATCGCTTCTCTCTTCCACCATGTGAAGTACAGGGACTGAACTCCGGTCCTCAGGTTGGGCAGCAAACACCCTCACCCTCTGAGCAACCTGGCAGGCTGTGTCTTGGTTTTCTTGACATGGTTTTAATATACCTATGAGCCCACATGTTCAGAATCTACTTCAGTAAGTTTTTGGGTTATACCTTGTACTTTTGTGAATATGGCATTTACTGATTCATGTGTCATGGTTGGAGCTGGGCAAGTGGTGATACCTACATGCACAAACAACATGTAAAGTCATCACTCAAAGTAGTGCCAGCTGCTGCTTTATAAAAGCATTCACCCTAGAAAAAGGCATGACCTGAAAACCTCTGTTGGTACAACAGAGAGTAACCTAGTGCAGATATGGTCTAATCTCCTTGTGGCCCAGGTTGGACCATAGTGCGGCAGACTGTGGTCCCCCAGACTGGCTCTCCAGTATGACAGACATCCCCATTGCTACTTTTCCTCTTGGACCCCAGGTGAGCTCAGGGACTGCCTCGGAAACCTGTGGCCTGCTGAGCTTACCTTCTTCCTTCAGCCTCGGCAACATTGCCCCCCTCAAGCACATGGGCCTCCCCATCCCATGGCCACCATACCCCAACAGCCATCATCCAGGAAGTCCCTGCCATGGCTTCCCTGGGAACTTCCCTTTTTCTCACTTCACCCTTGCACTTTCTCACCAGCTACCTGGTTCCTACCTCACAGGTACTGGGTGTGAATTTAAAACTCAGGAGACCCTAGCCACTCCCTTTGTGGGTATACTTGAAGAGCTGGGCTTGGGGCAAAAAACAGTGGGTCTCAGCAGGTAGGGCCCAATGCCCACTTCTCAGAACCCCTGTTCATTTGTGATTCCATGCTGGTCCTCCTGGAGGCTGCTCTGTGTGGGCCTTCTTCATCTTCTCCTCTGTTCGGCAGCATGTCGGCTGGTCACATGACCTTTGCACATCTAGAAATTTTTTTCTGACTACCGTCCCTGTTCTACTACTAGCCTAATCATCTCTGTATTAATACAGTACTCTCCTGTCAGGCATGGGTTTGCTTTCTGATTTCAGTGACCTGTGGCCAACTCCAGTCTGAAAATGCTAAGTGGAAAATCCCCAAAGTCAGTAATTAACACATTTTCCCTTCTGTGTTATTCTGGGTAGTGGGATGACACAAGGTGCCCCTGCTCTGTCTCACCCAGGATGTGAGTCATGTGGTCATCTGCGTTTCCACACAGTGTGTATTACCAACCAGTTAGTCACCAGCAGCCCTTCAGCTTCTGAAGCACTCGTGTTCACGGGACCCTTTTTGATTTAATGACCCAAGAGCAGTGACATTTACAACTTCGTAAGAATACAGTTTCGGGACTGAGAAGATGGCTCTGTGGTTAAGAGCCCTGGCTTCTCTTCCAGATGACCTAGGTTCAATTCCCAGCACCCACATGGCAGCTCACAACTGTCTGTAACTCCAGTTTCAGGGGACCCGACAACCTCACACGAACAAAACAACAATGCACATTAGAAAAAGAATACATTGTTATCATTGTCCTGCTTATACATCTCTTACCATGCCTAGCTGATGGAGTAAACTATCACAGACACTTTAGTATGGTAACTACCTAGGTAGAGAGCACTTTCTCTGGTTTCAGGTCTGCCCTGAGGTCCTGGGGTGTTTAACTGTGGTTGTGGGGACAACTTTCCTGCATCCCTTATTTGTAAGCACAGTCTTGGCACTCGGCGGGGGGATTCAGCCCTTTCTTTGTATGTATGTGTGTGTGTGTGTGTGTGTGTGTGTGTGTGTGTGTGTGTGTGTAGGCATGGTGGCACCTACCTTTAATCCCATCACTTGGAAAGCAGAGGCAGATGATTTCTATGCGTTCGAGGCTAGCCTGATCTACACAACAAGTTCCAGGTCATCCAGGGCTACATAGTGAGACTGTGTCTCAAAAATAAAAATTTAAAAGGCTATAATTTTATTTTTGTTTAAGTGTACATGTGTGTCTGAGTGAGTATATACCATACATGTGTGGATGTCCATGGAGGCCAGAAGAGGGCATCAATCCCTTGGTAGTGGAGTTACCGGCAATAGTGGATCAACTTGTGTGGGTGCTGGAAACTGAACTCTGGTCCTCCGCAAGAGCAGCAAGCACTCTTAACTGCCATACCAACTCTCTGGCCCCTCTTCAAAACATGTTTTTCTTTTGTTAGTGTGTGTGTGTGTGTGTGTGTGCTTGTGGTGTATCTGCGTGTGTGTGTGCAGGTGTGGAGGTTAGAGAACAGCTCTGTGGGGTCAGTCTCTCCTTTCACCTTTACATGGCTTCTGGGGTTCGAACTTGGGCATCTCTGCTTGTCCAGCAAGCCCCCTTACCCACGGGGCCACTTTGCCGGTGTGGTGGCTGTTCTTGGTTGTAAACTTGACTAAATCTGGAATTAATGAAAACCTAAGCAACTGAACACACCTACAAGTGTATCCTCTCCTTGACTGTGTTATTTGAAATGGGAAGACCCACCTTCAATCTGGATCTTTTGGGCTGGGAACATCCACCTTCACTCTGGGCCACACCTTCTGGTGGCAGCCTATAGAAAGGACATGGAAGAAGGAAGCTTGCTCTCTTTCCCTACCTGCTCTCATCCTTGGCAAGTTCAGTCTTCCGTTGGCATTAGAATCTTCTTCTTTGGGATTCTGCCCATACAGCAGGTCTCCTGTGCTGAACAACCAGCTACTGGATGCTTTGACTTTCCGTTGGCAGGGAGTCATTGTTAGATTAGCTGGATCACAATTTGTAAACCATGCTAATGAGTTCCCTTTCTCTATGTATTTATTCTATCAGTTTTGCTCCTTTAGACCAGTGGTTTCAGCCCTTAAGGGTGGGGTTGAAAGACCATTTCACAGGGGTCACATATCAGATATTTGCATATCAGATATTTACATTACAATGCATCACAGTAGCAAAACTACAGTTATGAAGTAACAGTAAAAATAATTTTATGGCTTGGGAGGACATAAAGGGTCACAGTGCTAGGAAGGTTGATAAGCACTGCTCTATACTCCAGAGGGTCCAGTTTAGAGAAACCTGGCTAACATGCAGGCCCTGTCATCGGTTTACACAGTCATGGTTTTTCCTGCACTTCAGTTCATCTGCATGCTTGTTAGTGTCAAGAGAAACTTTCCCAAGCCCAGGAAAGCACTGGACTTCTAGTGGGAAGGGCAGATGATGATCTTGTGGAGAAACGATGTCTTCGTGGTTGGGTGTCTTCCTGTTTGCCAGCACGCTGTTCGCTGTTGTAAGTCTGCTCTGTATCCTGCGGGAAAGCATGCTGCTCTTCTTTATGCGATCTCTAACCCACGTTTAGACTGATCCCTTCTGGCTTCCATCCTGCTTTAACAGTGGGTTGTGAGTTTCATAGCACTGGCCTGGTAACTGCTCCTGTAGAAGAAGCTAGTAAGTTATTTTGTATTCTTAAGATTTTTTTCTTGTGTATATTGTCATGATGTATACAAAAAATAATTTCTTTTATAGCTTGCGTGTGCCTTATGTATTTTTCTTGTCTCATTGCATTGGCTGTAATTTTAGAACCGTGTGAATCCAGGGCCAACAAGAATTTTTCTGCTTTCCTCCTTTATAGTTTAAGAGACAGCAGGGCCTGGGACCTGGTCGTGAAGGTGTTGTATTCCCAGCTACCCGGGAGGCTGAGGCGGGAGGATCTTAATTCCAAAGACTTCCTTAGGCACAGAGTGACTTCAAGGAATAGTCAGACACTGTCTTCAGATAGTAAACAGAAGACGAGGGCTGGGGCTCAGTGGAACAGTATTTCCCTAGCACACACAAGTGCTTCCCTAGCATGCACAAGTGCTTGCCTAGCATGCACAAGTATTTGCTAGCATGCACAAGTACTTGCCTAGCATGCACAAGTATTTGCTAGCATGCACAAGTACTTGCCTAGCATGCACAAGTATTTGCTAGCATGCACAAGTACTTGCCTAGCATGCACAAGTATTGCCTAGCATGCACAAGTGCTTGCCTAGCACGCACAAGTGCTTGCCTAACATGCACAATTACTTGTCTAGCATGCACAAGGCCCTGAGTTCAATTCCCAGCATCAGATACGTGCAAAATAAAGCTAGAAAGGCATCTATCTCTCAGCGTTTTATTATGATCCAAAGCTCAGAAAAGATACAGAATGAACGAACACCTATAAGCGGTTTGCCTTTTGTCAACAGTTGTTAACATTTGGTCACTTTATTCTTTATCATTATTTATAAGTCACTGAAGAATAATTGTAGTGGTATATTATTTGTGTTTTAATAAATAAAGCTTGCCTGAAGGTCAGGTAAGTCATACAGGTCAGGCAGTGGTGACACACACTTTTAATCCCAGCAGTCACACTAGTTAGACATAGAGTGGGCAGTTGTGATGGATGCCTTTAATCCCAGCACTAGAGAGGAATATAAGATGGGAGGAGACAGCTCTCAGACACAGTCACATTCTGAGGACCCCTGGAGGCAGGATCGCCATTTCGGTCTGAGGTAGAAGTAAGAGCCAGTGACTGGCTGCTTTGCTTTTTCTGACCTTCAGGTTGAACGTTGAACCCCGATATCTATCTCTGGGTTTTTTACTAATCGTGCTACAAATAATTTACAGACCTCATGCTATTTCATCCTATGCATTTCAGTTACTGCAGCTGAAGAATGAGGTCATTTAGGATACAACAAAACCCAGGAAAATTAGCAATGATGACACTGCCATCAATTATGTGACATATATTCAGATTTTGCCAACTGTTCTTCCATAAGATCCTGTACTGTGGGCCTTTTTTTTTCTCAATTCAGGAACCAATCAAAAACCACACAGTAGAACTGGGGAGTTGGCTCAGGAATAGAACATTTGTTGAACATGTGCGAAACCCTGGGTTCCATCTCTTGCCCCACAAGAAAGATAAAAAGTCACACGTTGCATTTGGCTGTCACTCTTCAGGCCCCGTCTAATTGGGAACAGCTCCTCATTGCCCCTTTCCTTTGGTCTTTTGAGAGCTTTTTAAAGCATTGAGATCTGTCTTTTCCCTGGGGGCAAATGGAATTTTAGGAGAACATGTAACCACCCCACCAGAATATCTCTCGGAGGTTTGTGTTTGCTGTCTTGTAGTAGAGGGAGAAACCGCTCTCTATTTCCACTTTTTAAAAGCGTCCTCCTCATCAGTAATGGATGCTTGCCTTTGTCAGGCATTTGCTCTGCATCCGCTTAGATCGTCAAGCGGTTCTTCTTGATCTGTTTTCACTCCTAGTTGCATCATCGCACCGGATTCTTTAATGTGGAGCCATTGTTGGATTCCTCGGTACATCTCCACCAGGATTTATAGTGTCCAGCGAATCTTAGGAATATACTAGCTAGTACTGCATTTGGGATTTTGTTTCAAATTCTCTCGGGTTGATTCTTGCTAGCGGGTATGTAGACATGCCATGGTGCATGTGTGGAGGTCAGAGGACAGCGTGAGGGACTGGGTTCTTGCCTTTTGCCCTGTGGGTCCCGTGGACTGAACTTAGATCATCAGACTTGGCGAGAAGCACGTTTGCTGGCTGAGCTCTCTCTCTCCCTTGCCCTTGTTTGGGATTGTGGAGCCCGCGCTTCCTTTCTTCCCTCTCCCACCATAGGCTTTGCTGCTAGAGGGCGCTTAGCTTGTGGTAGGGATTTTTTTTTTTTTTCATCTTTTTCTAGTCCCTGGAAAGAGCAGTTGACATAGAAGCTTCAAGATTTGAATTTTTAAGAGAAAATTGTTAACTGTATATACTACTTCAAGTATATTGGTCCTGGGTCATTTGTTTATTTTTGTTTATTGATAACTAATTTCTAATATTCTCAACCAAGAAGAAAGAAGTTTGTTTTTAAAGTTAGTCTTTTGCAAGGAATATACTCTTGTTTTGTTTCTATATTCTAACTTTTATTTACCTTTTCAATAATGCTATTTTCTATTTTTTTTGTTTTATTCTTACTTATCCCTCTAGCTTCCTGAATTCTTCCCTCATTGATTTAAAAAGTTTCGTTTCCTAGCGCTCGTATGTATTTCCTGTTAAGTTCCCTGTAAGATGTCCCTGGTCTGCACTCCACAGTTGTTTTGCATAGTTCCTTCATTGTGACTTAGTTCTCAATGTTCATAATCTCCATCACAATTTCTTCCAGACCCATGAATTATTTAACGGTGTTATTTGGTTTCCAAATGTACGGGTACATTTTAGCTGGCTTTGAACTTTCATTTCTAAATTCATTGTTGACTGCATATTTTCAAATCTTGGGATTTTTTTTTCAAGACTTCCTCTCTGATCCACTATGTATGTGGCCAATTTTTTTTAAAAAAAGTATTATATGTGTGTTTGAAAGAATGTCTATTTGTGAGACGCGTAATAACACACATTTTGGGGTTTCAGTATTTTCTGTTCTTCTGGGTACTTTGAAAGCTCAATCCATCTGTTAGCAAGGAGAGTGTAACCAAACCCCTTGCTCGGCCTATAGACTGGCTGTCTTCTTATAGCTGCCTCTGTTTTTGAGATGTGCGTGGGCCGGGGGCTGCCAGTCTCCCTAGGATTACCTCTTTGATCTTTTTCATCTCTAACCACACTTCTTGCCCTGAAATCTGTTTGATATAATATACATAAAGCCATCCAGGATTCTTTTGTTTGATAACCGAGTACATGTTTTATCCTCTTTATCTTCACCCCCTCCCTCCAGTTTCCCTGTGTGTAGGGTATATCTCTCATAGACTGCATAGAGCTAAGCATTCTATAGCAAAATGTGGAGTGTTCCAATGACAGGTTAAGTGGGACTCTGTTTGTTCCCTGCCTTTTTAAGTGCGTTCATTGGTCATGGCCTGTCACAGCTCTGGGATTAGGCAAGGACGTGACTCACACCCGACTTTCACATTACCAGCTGAACTCAAACAAATCTCAACTCCGAGTCTGTTACGTGCAGCCCAAGCTTTCACTTAACACCTTTTAAGAATCGCCTTTTAAAAATCGCCATTCTTGAAAATAGATTCATATCTATCACCATGCACAAAACTCAAGTCCAAATGGATTAAAGACCTCAATATCAGTCCAAACACACTGAACCTGATAGAAGAGAAAGTGGGAAGTACTCTACAACACATGGGCACAGGAGACCACTTCCTATGTATAACCTCAGCAGCACAGACATTAAGGGCAACATTGAATAAATGGGACCTCCTGAAACTGAGAAGCTTCTGTAAAGCAAAGGACACTGTCACTAAGACAAAAAGGCAACCCACTGACTGGGAGAAGATCTTCACCAACCCCGCAACTGACAAAGGTCTGATCTCCAAAATATATAAAGAACTCAAGAAACTAGACTGTAAAAAACTAATCAACCCAATTATAAAATGGGGCACTGAGCTGAACAGAGAATTCTCAACAGAAGAAGTTCAAATGGCCAAAAGACACTTAAGGTCATGCTCAACTTCCTTAGTGATCAGGGAAATACAAATCAAGACAACTTTAAGATACCATCTTACACCTGTCAGAATGGCTAAAATCAAAAACACCAATGATAGCCTTTCCTGGAGAGGTTGTGGAGTAAGGAGTACACTCATCTATTGCTGGTGGGAATGCAAACTTGTGCAACCACTTTGGAAAGCAGTGTGGCAGTTTCTCAGGAAATTCGGGATCAACCTACCCCTGGACCCAGCAATACCACTTTTGGGAATATACCCAAGAGATGCCTTATCATACAACAAAAGTATATGCTCAACTATGTTCATAGCAGCATTGTTTGTAATAGCCAGAACCTGGAAACAACCTAGATGCCCTTCAATGGAAGAATGGATGAAGAAAGTATGTAATATATACATATTAGAGTACTACTCAGCAGTAAAAAACAATGACTTCTTGGATTTTGCATGCAAATGGACGGAAATAGAAAACACTATCCTGAGTGAGGTAAGCCAGACCCAAAAAGAGGAACATGGGATGTACTCACTCATATTTGGTTTCTAGCCATAAATAAAGGACATTGAGCCTATAATTCATGATCCTAGAGAAGCTAAATAAGAAGGTGAACCCAAAGAAAAACATATAGTAATCCTCCTGGATATTAACCTTCATCAGGCGATGAAAGGAGACAGAGACAGTGACCCACATTGGAGAAACGGACTGAAATCCCAAGGTCCAAATCAGGAACAGAAGGAGAGAGAGCACGAGCAAGGAACTCAGGACCACGAGGGGTGCACCCACACACTGAGACAATGGGGATGATCTATCGGGAACTCACTAAGGTCAGCTGGACTGGGTCTGAAAAAGCATGGGATAAAACCGGACTCGCTGAACATAGCGGACAATGAGGACTGCTGAGAAGTCAAGAACAATGGCACTGGGTTTTGATCCTACTGCACGTACTGGCTTTGTGGGAGCCTAGGCAGTTTGGATGCCTTACTAGACCTGGAAGGAGGTGGGAGGTCCTTGGACTTCCCACAGGGTAGGGAACCCTGACTGCTCTTCGGGCTGATGAGGGAGGGGGAGTTGGTTGGGGGAGGGGGAAGGAAATGGGAGGCGGTGGCGGGGAGGAGGCAGAAATCTTTAATAAATAAATAAATAAATAAATAAATAAATAAATAAATAAATAAATCGCCATTCTTATCCATCTGCAGAGCCTCGTGGGTGGAGAGCCACAGGCTTCTGGGTCTCTCCGTCTAGTACAGCTGTAAACAGGAGCTTCGGGTCTTTAGGGATGGAGCCTGTGACGAAAGGCAAGGGAGGTGCGGGTGTAGGTGATGTGAAGGACTAGAAGCTGTTACTCCTGGCTTTCTCATGGGGCACCATGGCATCAGTCACTCACATTCATGTTCCCTCGAGCGCTGTGCCTTCGCGGTCCATTCCCGCCTCACCCTCTGACTCCATGTCTGAACCTCAGGGTCCACTCTGTGAGTTCTAATGTTCCAGGACCTTCGCCTTTTCTGTTGTTGCTCGGAAGAACTGAGCTCAGAGCAGCACTTTCACTCGACCGAGGTTCCACAGGTTTTCTTTGAGCATGCGCAAGCCCCACAGCTGACCCTTGGCGTGCCGCGTTTCTTTTGAGGATCTGATGCTTCGTTTAGGATTTCACACCCATTTCAATCAAAGGAAAAACTTCAATTTTAGAAGCTGTGGTAGTTAAAACACTGTCTTTAGAAATGGGGATCTAATTCATTGACATTGTGATTATTGATACATCCAGACTTTTTCTTTCATGCTTTTAAAAAGCACATAACAAGGATAGGCATGGTGGCGCACACGCCTTCAATCCCAGGACTAGAGAGGTAGAGGTAGATGTGTCTCTGTGAGTTCAAGGCCAGTCTGGTCTACATAGTGGGTTTCAGGATAGCCAAAGCTATATAATAGAGCGACCTGTCTCAAAGAAACACACAAACAACAAAAAGCATTTACATAAAACAATGGGTTTCATGGTGACATCTTGTACACATATCTAAAACACTGTGTTCATCTGGTCTCCCTTCCCCTCATTGACCCCACTCACCGCTCCTCTTTGCTTGGGATCCCCATCAACATTCATGACCTGTTTTGTTTCCTGCTATTTCGTCTTAATTTTTTGATTGATTTCTTTTTTTTTTTAAACTTTGCTGGACTCATCCTTATTTCCATACTCACCAGTTGAGAGTTAAGTCTTTATTCTTTCAAAGGTCACCTGTAGCTTTTAAACAAGGGACCTCATTTTTCACTTTACTCTGAATGAAGGCAAGAGTCTAGAAGGATCTGATCTTCCTGTCTTCCTTCCTCCCACGTCACTAATTAGAATACTGGTACCCAGCATTGTTAAAATCATTATTTGTTTTTAAGAAAGTTCTAGCGCATGCTGATTCGGTGTTTAATGGGACCGTGTACTATGGCTTACTCTACTGGAGGCTGCCATACCCTCTTATTGCTTCTTATGGGGGTGGGGCTCACTTTTCCTTTTGCCAAAATTCACTCTTCAGCAGTGAAGGGCTCTATGCCAGGAGATGCCGAAGTTATCGTCACCTTAGGATGTTCTCCACCCCAGCCTGGTCAGATCACATGTTATAGGATCCAAGTAATTCCTGTGTTCTGATGGTCCGCATACAGGCAAAAGTGAAACCTCCTGGCAGCTGAGTCAGAGGTGTCCCCAGTCTTTGTGTGGCTGGCTGTGTCCACAGCAGCTGACCCCAGCGTGGGATTCTAGGTTAGCTGCTGTTTTTCATTAGCCTCTCCAAACTGCAAGCTCCAGGCTTCGGGGCAGCCTGACACTCATCTTTCTTCCTTACTGATATTCAGAATGTCTTCTCTTTCCCCACTCTCTCCTCATCCGATGTGTGATCTGAACTCCTTTGTAAAATTTTACCCCCTCTCATCTACAAGTGGATGTACTCCACATCAAGACTGGTTCTTTGGTTATGGGTAATTCTCTGAAGTTGAAGTGAATCGTCTTCATTCCATTTGCTTACTTTGTAACTCCTCTTATATATATCTTGAAGTGATTCGATCGCTCCCTCATGTCTCTGAGTTCGTATCTCTGTGTGGCTTCCTGAGTGAGATCGTTGGGCGTGTGTTCTAATTCATCAATTCTCTCTTTAGTAGTGTCTACCATACACTGTAAGCAAGTTCCTTTTTCATTTTTGGTTGTTACTTCAGTGGTGTGATTTCCAGTGGCAGAGCTCCAGGAGGATCTTTTTTTCAACCTCACATTTCTACTCCCCCATAATGGCTGCTATGTCTTCGGTTGCCATAACGCCAATGATTTAAGGTCTGTTTCTAATTGTTCCATTTCTCCTTCTTCCGTTAAGTACGAGTTCTCCTGTGCTTTGGTTCTCTGAACTGCCCTAGGGGCACAGATTTTCTCAACGGTGTCATACTTTTTTTTTTTTTTTGATTTTTGAGACAGGGTTTCTCTGGAGTTTTTGTGCCTATTTAAAAGCTCACTATGTCCAGGTGGGCACTAAAACCCTTGGACAAATTTGTGTTTAGTTGTGTATCTGGATAAAAGGAAAGTTATAAATGAGCCTTGAACAAGACATTATTACGGTTATTATTATTTTATTATTAAGATTTTGAAAAGATTTTTTAATTATTTAATGATTTGTTTATTTTACTTCATGAGCATTAGTGTTTTGTCTGCAAGTGTGTCTGCATAAAGGTGTCCGATCCCCTGGAGTTGGAGCCATAGACAGGTGTGGATCTCCATGTGGGTGCTGGGAAACGGACCTAGGTCCTCTGGAAGAACATTTGATGTTCCTAACTGCTTAATCATTTCTCCAGCTCCTAAAGATTTATTTTGATTTCTGGGTAGATGTGTCTGTGTGAGTGCAGTACCCACAGAGGCCAGAAGATGGCGTTCTATGCCCTGGAACTGGAGGTACAGGTGGTTGTGTGCTGTTTGACTTGGATGCTGGGAAACTTAGGGTCCACAGCAAGAGCAGCAAGTGCTCTTACCCACCAAGCAATCTGTCCAACCCTGTGTACAGTATATTATTAAGAGGAGGACACACATGGGTATTAGATAGAAGGAAGTCCAAAAAAAAAAAAAAAAAACCAAACAAGGTCAAAGACAGACAATCTGTTGTAGAGGACTTTTAACTAAAACTCCCTAATAAAGAAATGCAAACTGAGATAGAAATTGGTAATAGTTTTGCTCATGAAGAGCAATGGTATCTAACGGCAGGAAAAGTTTTATGAGCAGACATTCTTCTGCTAGTGGAGTTTAGATTTTTAGGGAACAGGTTACTACTGCCAAGACAGCATGGCTCCCGGGGGCCAACTTAGCTTTTAATGTGCAGTGAACTATGTATGTTACAGGCATGAAGACTAGCTGCAAAAACTGGAAAAAACACTTTGTCTTGTGTCTTTTATATTTGGATGGTTAATTAAATTATAATCCATTTTACTTCCACAGTGGTCTCTCAATGGAGGAAGAAGCTTCAACACAGAATCTTAAAGCAAGACAAATGGACCCTTAACAAGGCAAAAATGCACACCGAGCATCATCTGAGCATCATCTGGACTCCAGTATGTGCATCCATCAAGAGCAATTTCTTTGATGGTAAGATGGGGGAGGGGTTGTTTTTGTGTCTCCTTGTGCTTTTATGTGCGTTCCAAATTTTCTATAATGTGACATTATTACCGTAATTAATGTAAAGAACCAGCACCAGGAAGCAGAGCTCGCAGGGAGGAAGCTTTGCAGGTAGGCCACATGCTTGCATGACTTGTGGCCCCTGTTCTCCTTGCCCCATGCTGCCTGCTATGAGCAGCCCTTTTCCATCCACAACAGTCTGTTCTGGGTAGGGGTTGACTGTGGGCTTGGATTGGTCCTCAGGCTGCTGGGCCCTGGAGCAGCTTTGCCTTGGGGGAGAGTCTCTAATTGGAACTATAGAAATGTGTTTGGGGGTAACTGATGGGTGCCTTTACTGGGCGGCTTCTTTGAGGGCTTCCTGGCTCTGGAGGACAGCAGGTACTGTGTGTTTTTCAATCTGAAATATACAGCCAGGGTTTGACTGAGCGCTTGTTGTGGTGGTTTCATCCCTAGGAGACACAGGGTGGTGTCCGGAGAAGTTAGTGATGGTTAGAGTTGTTGTACGCTGTTTGTTTTGAGACCAGGCTGACCTCGAACTCATAGAGTTCTCAACTGCCCAACTGCTGAAATTAAAGGCCTGAGCTACCACATCTGGCATAGCGTTGTGTGTTTTAGCAATGCCCCTCTGTCAGGGGTGCTTCAAACATCTACAAAAATGCCCGGGGCAGCCTCACAACAAAGAATACCCCACCAAGTATTGATAGCATTAAGGTTGACAGACCTGAGTTTAGATATGAAATATTTAAAAGCTCACATTTACAAAACTCATAAACTTTGACAATTTTTTCTATCTTGCGATACAAAAATACCCTCATGTAGGCCATAGATCACTTGCAAATTATTTTCAAGCTTCAAAAACGATTTGAATAAGGTATGAAACATCACCAGCTCTCTGCTAAGTAAAGAGACAACTGGTCTTCAGGTCAGCAGGAACAGAAAAGCCTGCCCAGGCAGTTAGGTAGGGGTCTCTCAGCTCCCCTTGGCAGCGAGAGAACTCAGCCTCTGGAGCGAAGGTTCCAGAAGCTCCCCTCCCCCGCTAGTCCCATCCTACAGAGGATCGCCAGGGTTGATGCTCAGCACATTCACGCAGAAGATTCTCCCACAGGGGGCAAAGCAAAGACACATGTTCTGTCTTTGTTCAAAACAGTAACACATGAGCGTCTGCCCAATTTACGTCACTGCGCATTTCCGTTAGCAACAGCCTCTTCAGGAACCACACGTGGGCTGGACATGCTTTTGATTGGTTTCACTGGCCCTGTTCCAGGGGCCAGGGGGGAGCCCCTTGGGATCCGGAGCCCCCATCCAAACCATTCTGTAGTCCTGCGATGTTGATAACGATACCCCAGCACGCCCTGCTCACTTTATCTGTCACACAAGGGGTTTTTATCAAGAACGTCTTTTGTTCTGCATGCCCCCAGGATGCCAGGGTTTCAGGGCGCTGTCTGAAGAGGGGAGGACGGCATCATGGATGGACCGCCGAATCCGTGGCCCTTTCACCCTTTCCTCTTCAGAGTGGGAAATGGATTCAATTTCCTTTCCACAGTTTCTCTTTAACGAGCGTGCTGTGACTCATGAGTTAATAGGGGTTTGTTCGGGGTGATTTTAGAAGGAAAACAAGTTCAAAGAATCATTTGATAGGATACGAAACCAGAAGTTAGTTGCACATGGGCGTTGAAAATGAATGCATACATAAAAAGGTACAACGGGCTCCCTTCCACCTAGCATTCTGGGCACTTTACATTTGGTCGCTGCGTTTTGATTTAATTAATAACTGTCTTTGGCCACTTTTCATCTGGTAAAGAGCCCGAACTAGCAAACAATGAGGAAAACATTACTCGACATATTGCCAATAAATTAGAACACAGCAACTGCAGACATCTGAGCCTGGCTGGGCCTTGATCTGTTCATGCACCATTAAGAATAATTTCCACAGGGTTCTCGCAGGTGGAGGAAAAAGCTGGAAATGCTAAACTTGAGGCAAACCAAGAAGACAGAGCAGAGGACTGGTTAGGCTGTGGCTGAGCAAAAACTGCTTGCGGGGCCAGCACCAAGGTCAAATTCACCAGGTGGAGGGCCAGGATGCGAACCTCTCTGATGTCTGAGGCTTTTCTCAACCTCAGGGCATCTGTAACGGTAGATGGCTAAGTATGTCTTGGGGTTCGGTGTGACAGACAGCATTCCAAGACAGCTCCCAGTTTTGCCCTGGGCTACATAGCCAGGACATCACCCGGCTGTGTGGGACGACGATGGTGATTATTAAGGGATCCTTGGGTCTGTGAAGCTGTGCGATTTTCAGAGACGTCACTACTGTCCCTTGCTTCTCCCTGCTGCAGGTGATTTTGCCTTCATGTTTTCTCTCTCCTCCCATTTAGAAGTTGAATACACACTTACACATTTTTTAAAATTGTATTTGTTGCTATTGTATTGAATTGGATTGCAAGTAGCAGACCTGGTGGCAGGTATGGTGGCAGGAACCGGATGCGGAAAGGTCACAGCTTGAGCTGCTCACAGGAAGCAGAGGGAATAAACTTTCAAAGCCTGTCCCAGTTACATACTTCTTCCAAGTATGCTGTACCCTCAAAGCCCTCCTATACAGTGCCGCCAGCAGGTGACAAAGTGCTCAAAATCACGCGCCTAAACGGCGCATTCTCATTCAAACCACCACAATGACATTTTGAACCTATCTTGGTTTTTAGAAAAGATTTAAAAATTTTATTTCTGTGTCTATGTGTGCATGTGGGTACCAGAAGAGAGCAGTGCATCCCCTGGGGCTGGAGTTATCATGAGCCAACTTCTGTGGATGCTGGGAGCTGAATGAGGTCCTCTGCAAGAGCAACAATTGCTATAAACCTCTGAGCCATTTCTCTAGTCCCGATATCTTGGGTTTTTAATTCAACAGTCTATCCCAAATATATCCCACATCATGTATATCTCCTAAGTATGTCCACACCTTATTACTACACAGACGTTCCTTTGCTTTTTATAGTTGTATACTACTCCATCTATGGATCTGCCACAGTTTAGTTCCCCAGCTCCCCTTTAAGCTCCTTTGTGCTGCCCGACACCTTTCACCATGGTAACCAGAGTCCTGGTCGTTTCTACGCCTTTATGTAAGCACGCCTTTCTTAGTGTGCCCTTCAGATCTGCTCTTAGAGGAGGAGTTGTGGGGACATCAAATGTGACTTTACTAAGTATCTTGAACTTTCCCCATTGGAACGCCTGCATGTTTTTTGCTCTCTTCTGCAGTGTAGGGGGAGCTGGATGTTCCACCGGGGCTTTCCCCATCAAAGTTTGGAAAACCCGACACATCTTGAAATTCAGCAGTTTGATTACTGCACTCTGAGAAGTATCCATAACACTTGACTCCACATACCTGTAAGATCTGAGAGACAGCATGCAACTTGTCAGGGAAATTAATGTGTTAATTAAAAGGGAAGGAACTTAAAGTGCACCCATAGAGACAACTCCAAGAAAGGAGCGTCTCCAGCTTCCGTCCCGCTGTTGAGTCCACATCCTCTCTTCCCTCATTCATGATTGATAGTTTCCCTCGGTGTCCGGGATTCATGAGCCTTTCCCTCTGCCAGGCTCGGGGTCCCCAACCTTTGGGTAACTTCTGTTTGCTGTTTGCCTCACATAACTTCTGAGGGTCCAGGGCACAATGCAGATCAGAAATGAACCCACGGCTCCACCCTTGCTGATCTGAGATTTCACCTCATTCCCTTTAAGCGTCATTTCCCGTCAACGTTTTCCACTTAAAATTGTCCTGCTCACAATTTCCCTCCTTCTGTGTGGCTTTTCAGGATCAGTTTTATGGTAACCGAACCCCTATCCATTAGAGAATATTTAGAAAATAAATGAAAGTTTTAAAATTATAGAAAAAGTTATCTGAACACAAGCCCAGATGTGGCATCTAATGTCTTGGCTGGTTTACTTCTGGTGCTTTCTATGCTTTTAAACACCATAGGGACCACAGAGCACACGCACGCTTTCCCCAGCTTTTCTGTTTATTGCTCTTTCTGAGAACACATGGCTTTATTTATTATTGGTGTGGTTCTCTTTCATAATTTCTTAATTTATTTTCTACATATCCTATGATTTTCTTTCTTTTTAGTTTTTTTTAACTGTCTTACTTGAATGCATAAATGATTTATGTTTAATCATTTTATTTAAAATGAAATATCTGGGATTGATTTTTTTCCTACCCTTATTATATACCCTTATTAAAGCTAGACTTTATGGAAGTACACTAGGGAGTATCCGAGCATCTCTATGTTTATGCCCCAAACCCCCTAAACTTAACTTCTGATCTCAGCTACCTTCCCTTTGTGAACATTTGCTATACAGATCCCTGTGTTGGCTCAGTGTTATCTTTCACAACTGTAGCAGCTCTTACAGTTTGATTTGCCTTAGTTCATTCCATCAATTCATGTTCCTAGCTAACGTCTTGTCCTTGAAAACACTCCCGTAGTTAACATCTTCCTGACATAGCTTTTACATATCCGGAGGAGGAGTACTTACTTGCTAGAGGAGAATCCATGGGGTGGGGGATTGGGGTCCCTTGGAAATTGGTGGCGTATGTGCATCTCAAATCTTCAGCTCAGTGACCCTCCTGTCCAGGTTTCAGGGTAGCTGTGCTTTTTCTTTGCAGTGTGTGTGTGTTTGTGTGAGTGCTGGTGTCTGTGCATGTATGTGCATATCTGTGTAGAGGATACAGGTCAATCTGATGTCTCTGCTGCCCAGTATTTCTCTATCTTAATTTTTGGAGAAAGAGTTTCCCCCTGGCCTGGAGTCTTTTGAGTAGACTAGTCTGGCCAGTGAGCCCAAGGGGACCACGGGTCTCCACCTCCCAGTACTGGGATTATAAGCCTGTGCCACCATACCTGGCTTTGTGTGTGAGTTCTGGGGGTCACACTCAGATCCTCATGCTTGTGAGGTTAATACTTTATCCCGTGAGCCTTTTCTACAGCTCCACCACTCACATTTCCTTTTCTTTGTGAGGGGAAACAAGATATGGCCTTCTTTAATAACTAGAATGAGTATATGTTCTCCATTTTACACAGCGTAGATAGTTACAGTCTTTATCTTACTACCTCCCGCTTTTTAAATGCTATCAGTATATTGACACTCTGCCTTGAACTTGATACTGTGCAAGCCTTGTGCCCATCCTGGCTGCAAACACATGCCCATATTGACGGCTCCCTTTCTGCAAACACGTGCCCATATTGACAGCTCCCTTTATATCTTGCTGCTTATAAAGCTGATATGTGTGCTTTCTCTCTTTATATAGCTTTTGCCATTGAGGCCACTCGGGAAATTATTCACCCATCTTATGGTTGTATGTGGATTTAATTCACGTTTCTTTTTAGGACTTCTGTAATTTTACTTTGGTTTAATGCTTACCATTTTAATCACAACTGAAACGTTTTTAGTTCAAGACAGAGAGCAGAGCTTAACTTTATATATGCATGTTAGCTACTAAATGCCATGTGGTAAGTAGCCGTGTGTTTCCTGTGGGCCTGAAACACCGCCGTGACCGTGTACTTAATGCATATTCACACAGAAGTGCCATTCAGAACCTAAAAGACTGAAGAGCCTACCTGAGTCAGGAGTCTAGCCAGTGGCTGCTAGGGTTTCACAGACAGTGGTCACCAAGACTCAAGTTTATGTGTAACTGGTTGGCTGTCATAGGCTCATGGGGTTCCCTGAGGGTCATACCACGCCTGAAGCGGGTCCCTCTGGGCATGGTTGGAGGCTGCTTAGTTGATCTGGGCCTGAGCTTCACATTGCTGCCTGTCAGCCTCTCTGCTTTCCCCAGGTTTAGAGTTTGAGGTTCCAGAGGAGAGAACCATGTTCTCTTCCCCTTCGGTCTGCTGACCCAAGCACAATACACACCTTCTTTTCAAGTGGGCTTTTCCAAAGAGCAGACTGTCTCAGTCACTGTTCTGCTGCTGTGAGGAGACCACATGGCCAAGGCAACTCTTAGGGAAGAAGGTTTTTAATTGGAGGCTTGCCTACAGTTTCAGAGGCTTAGTCCGTTACCATCATGGTGGGGAGCATGGTGGCATAGGCAGATAGATATGGCATTGGTGTAGTAGCTGAGGGCTATGTCCTGAGAGCCTAGGCCTGGCATAGGCTTTTGAAACCTCACAGGCCACCCCCAGTGACACACTTTTTCCAACAGGTCTCACCTCCTAATCCTTCTAATCCTTTCAAATAGTTCCACTCCCTGGTGACTAAGCATTTAAATCTATGAGCCTATGGAGGCCATTCTTATTCAAACACCACACAGACTCTGAGACAAAGATCCAACACAAATGGTTATTCCAGAAAGTGCTGCCGGTGAGTGTCATGTGAGATGGAAAGGAAATTAACAGAAGGGTTGGCAGTGACTTCTGGGGACAGCTGGGCCTGTTCCCTCTGGGGATGATGGCCTGCTTTGGAATGTGCCTTAGAATTAACAAGGCAAAGGGAACTGTTCTATGGCTATATATATCCACTGGCTCCTACCAGTTCCTGGGAGGGCTGTTCCAGGGCCCTCAACTCCCTGATCCTCTGGTCCCACTGTCCTTGGTAGACAAAGTCTTAAGACAAAGCCACAGGCTCTTCTAGTAGGCGGCAGCAGGGGCCAGGGAAGCAGACACCAGTTGCCTCTGCCAAGTTACAAGTCTGGGTGCTTATTGTCCGCTAGATGCTTTCAAGCTGGGTCATTCCACATTGGTGGTGCTGTGGTCCTCCACAGATCAACCCAGAATGTTCCATCCCGAATGCCCGGCTAGTCCAGTTCTGTTGCTGGAGAAAGAAAGCACACCAAACACAGTTTCTTCCCTAGGAATCCTGTCATCGCCCAGCCTCTACCTTCTTTTGTAAACTGGCACAGTGCAGGACTGCACACAGACACCTGGTGCTCTGTGTGTATCTGCCGCTGTCGTTCCTAGATCAGCCGGTTTGAGAGTTAGCTCAGAACCCAGGGCAGGAGCGTGGGCTAGCCCAAGTAGGTGCAGCCAGCACCCACCAGGCAGCGGTCAGGCAGGCGGTTTACCATGACTCATCCATGAGTCACCCAAATGTTTATTTTCATTTTTTTTTCAGAGTTTTAAAAGCTCACAAATGCTTCCTTTCCTCCAGCAAACAATTGCCACTTTTGTTCTCGGACGCTAGCTGAGCTCATTACTTTCATCTCTTACCACGCATGTCGTGATGGAGTGCGTGCCTTCGTGTAGGCTTTGGAGGAGATGGAGTCCTGGGACAAAAGTCTGAATCCTGTCCATTTCTTCTCTTGCTCTGTAGCAAACCCCAGCTGACACGAGGGGAGGCCGGGCCCCGAGAGAACCCCGTAGTGATGGTTTCTAGGCAGTGCTGCTAAAGAGGGAATTTATTCTTGATGCTCACTGGCTTCTCTTCAAATATTTAGGTGGGGCATTTGCATCTCATATTTTAGTGACAGGGCGGGTGATAAATGAGATCATAAGCTGAGTTCTGTTGTCATCGCTTTGCAGGAGTTGAATAGGATTAATCGTGAAGAATCGGCCTGGGACTTCCCCTCCAGGTCAGGAGTTGAACAGGATGGCCGTGAGTCTCCTGGTACATTCTCTGGATTGGAGAGGTCTCGCCCTTGCCTTTTCATTTTCTCTTCCTTGCAGGTTGGTGAGGGCTGAGGCTATGAATAAGGACAATGCCTTTCTACCTGTGAGTTCGAGGCCTACATGCAGCCTCGAGGGGAGATCCCAGGGACCACATTCTCTACAGCTCTGGGTTTTCGGTCACCCCAGAGCTGCCCTGGGCAGACCTCCACATGCATCAGGTTGAGCAGCGCTGGGATCACAGGACAGGCATCATGGGAAAAGGGACTCTAACTCCCCCGAGCCTATTGGTAAGTTTCTTGGGCTGTTGGGCAGGGAAGGCACCAAAAAGGACTCCTCTCCATGGGGGAACAAGCAGTTCCTTCTAGACAATGACACATATCAAGGACTGGAGTTGTCCCTGCCCCTGCCTGACACTGGCTAAGGGAAGTTGGTGGCGGTGAAAATGAAGGAGAGACACGAGAGGGAGCTGCTGCGGGGCTAGAAAGGCGGTGACAAACTGAATGACCTTAGAAGCCGTACCTGCCTCAAGAGGTGGAGCTTGAGGGGTGCCATAGGCCCAGAAAGGCAGGGTTCTATGGAAAGACTCAGCCTGGCTTAGCATCCTTCAGATTAGAGAGCCAGAAGTGTCAACAGTTCAGGGACTGGATGTTGGATTCAAGGGGCGAATAGACAGTTGTGTTCGATAGAAACACCCATCCACAGTGCTCTCGCATTTCATCGAGCAAGGAACGGTTTTAGGTGAAGATGCTGGTGACAGTGACTGCAGTGTCCTCACTGAGGGACACTGGGGAGGGGAGGAGAGACGACAGAGAGAGGGAGGAACTGGGAGATGCCATGCCATGCCATGCCCCCTTTCTGGCTTGTCCATTACATAATTGACAGTCAAAGATGGTCTCTAGGGTCCTCCTATCTCCTGACTTCCTTGTTGGTACCTGCGGCCAGCAGCATCTCATCTGTCAGCAACCTGGGCTTCAGGCCATGCCTGGGTCCCTAAGCAAGGCCACTGCTGTGGCCTCCAAATGGGGCTGCCTCCCCAGAAGTGAGGTGGGCTGGCCAGGCGCCTTCCCTCCCAGAGAGCAGAGACTCTCTCCAGTGTTGTCAGCTCATTTGTTATTCATTATATAAAAAAGTAGACATTTTATTAACTCACAGAAACTGGAAGAGAATGTGCGCTGCCTTACAATATTGGGGACAGATATTTAGCGTCAAAGCATGCATCAGAATGTCCTGTGGTTTTTGACTGATTGGAAGTCAGGTACTGCTAGCTGTCCTTGTCCTCCCTCAGCAGTGTTCCTTGCTCTACCTCTATTCCTGTGCCCTTTGCTCAGTGCATGCTCTGATGGCTGCTGGATCTGCGATCCCATCGCCTGGGATCAAATGGACAGAGTGAGCTGGCCGTGCGGGAATGCTGTCTGGACACAGGCCTGGAGTGTGGATACTCCTTGTGTTCTGCCCTCTGTCCTACAGGTCCCATTCTCTCTGCTGTGACTCTAGCTATAGCCTGTTGAGGTCTCTCATTCCTTCCAGACTTCAGCCAGAGGAGTGGAGTATGGGGGACGACACAGAGCTCATATCCAAACATGATGCAGCCCTTTTTGGCTTTGTGAGCTTGGACAAGCTACCTCCCCTCGTGGGAGAAGCATCTAAGCCTTGAGCCCAGGCGTTGTTCCTTTATCTGTGAAATGCATGTTGCCCAGAGTGATGTATGTCTGAGTATCTCATGGGACTCCATGAGGGACAGATTAGATAATGCAGGCAGTGTTCCCTGGCAGATAGGTAAGTGGGGGTTCTGACGGTGACGTGGCAGTGAGAGACACTAACCATGAACGGGCTCGGTGGAGGGACTGGCAGGGCACGGCTACTTGCTGGAGGCTGGGTGTAACCTGTCCATCCAGGGCTCATGTGTTGGAAGTGTGTTTCTCAGCAAAGCATGTTAGGTAATGGGTCACGGAGGTGACTGAGGCACCTGCCTGGGAAGGGGTTGATGGGGGTACGTCTGGAATCCTGCTTCACCCTCACAAGAGGTTGTTACAGAGGAGCAGGCCTGGCCCTCCTCGCTCTGGCTTCCCGTCACCCCCTTAACCTTACCGTTGCGTGCACCACAGTGGCGTCATTCATTGCGGGGAGGGCAGGAACCAACGCTGAGCCCTTTGTCCTCCAGAACTGTGCTCCAAGTGAACCCGTCTTCTTCATAGAGTCGTCTGCTTAAGGGACTGCATTATATATAGTACCAAATGGATAATACATTAGTCAACACCATTTGACAACGCAAGCTGGAAGGTGACAAAAATCACCTGATTAATAGGACACTTCCTGTTGTACAAGTCACTCGCAGTTCCAAGATTCAGTGCTGTTTCGGGGATGGTGAGGTCCCCTGGGGCAGGTGAAAGCAGGGGTGCAGGGTTCCTTTTACCCCCAAAGAGCTCAAGGCTGCATCATAGCAGCAGAAGTCCAGCCCTCCTCTCACTGCCTGCTGGCACCCTCCGACCTGCTGTGGCATCACTCCTCTGTGTCTGCTCATCCCCCAGGTCTCCTCTCGGCTCAGCTCCCTAGCCCTTGGTGAGAAAAGGTGCCTCTTTACCTTCAAAAGCACCGAGGCGTCTGTGCCTGCCTTTGCCGTTTCCCATGAGGCCATTCTGACACCTCTAGCGCTTCTCTGGTTACTTCTCTTGCTGAGCGTGGTGTCCTTGGGCAAGAGAAGAGTCTAGAATCAAAGCATTTGGTGGTGTTGAAATGGAGGAGGATCTAAGTTTAACCACAGGAAGACATGTGAATGAGAGATTCAGGAGGCTCACAGTCCGTTTTCAGAAGTGTGAATTTGAAGACACAGGTTGAACCCTTCTGACTCACGCCTCTGCTCAGAAATGACCCGCTAGAGTGAGGATGATGGGATTTGCTGCAGTTTAGGGAACTTTTAGGAGTCACAGTCAGGAAAAACCTGAATGGGGTCAATGTGACCGGTGCCAGGAGGCCTGGGGATGTGGAAGCACCTGGGATGTGGTCTCCTGCAAATGCCGCCCTGGGGGAGTGGAGAGGCCCAGTGCCAAGAAGCTGGGAGATTTCAGAAGTCAGCTGAGTCAGGGAGGAGGGCTTCAGTGGCCAGCTGTCTAGATGTAAGGCTGGGGTCATGGTCCAGGGGAGGCAGTGTGGCCCTGTGCAGCAGAGGCCACTGTGGTGCTGGGACAACTGCCCAGCAGAGGCCACCACTAAACAGGGCTCTGCTCTATAGTCTCAGACTCCAAGAAAAAGTTAAATGAAATTAGAATAACAAGCAACAGAGGTGGAAAGGGCAGGCAAGAGGCAGCGGAGGTGACAGGGGCCTGGGCTGGAGGAGTGTATGCCATTGAGGGGGGAGCGTATGCTAAACCTTAGACTCAGTAAAGGGCAAAATGGATCCTTCTGGAAGTTCCCACAGTGAGTGGAGGGCAAGCCTGAGAGACCTCCAGAATGCACAGGAGGAGGCAGTAAGAAAGAGATTATATGAATAATGGGAAGGGGGGGTTCTGGGCCCAGAGGAAAACAACCTTTGTCTGGTGTTTGAATGACTGATTCCACAAAGCAGCCCATGCTCCTGGGAGAGGGGCTCACTTAATACACTAGAGTTCCCAAGCTTTGCTCTGTGGGTGACCCGTGAGCTAACTCTCCAAGAGTCCATTGGGGGGTAAGGTGATGTTATGTTCTCTTAGAACAGGGGTTCTCAACTTTCCTAATGCTGCGACCCTTTCATTCAGTTCCTCACGTGGTGGTAACCCCCAACCGTAAAATTATTTCATTGCTAATTCATAACTGTAACGTTGCTACTGTTATGACTTGAAATATGAATGTCTGATGTGCAGGATATCTGAGAATCGACTCCTGTGAAAGGGTCATTTAACCCTCAAGAGGGGTCGTGACCCACAGGCTGAGAAACACTGTCTTAGCCGCGTGACCAAGTCTGGAGAGATAAAATGCTCAGCAGTTGAGAGTACGTGATCCCGAGGGGACCAGAGTTCAGTTCCCAGCACTCACCACATGGCGCCTCTCAACCACCTGCTGCAGGGATCCAACACTCTCTTCTGGCCTCCACGGTTAACCACCCTCCCCACGACGCATGCGCATACACGCAATTAAACACATCTTAAAAAAGAAAAAAAGAAAAACCGATTCTGGATCGTAGCCATCGGGAGTGACCCAGGTACCAGGTGTCAGGACACCCTAAGCCGACAGCAGCGGAGAAAGAGAGGCGGTGCTCACAGACCAGCAAAAAGACCGTTCAGAAGTGACTCGAGACAGTCCGCGTTCATTACATGAAAAGAGAAGATTAAATCCGTGTGGAAAAGATGGATTGTGCAATAAATGTCACTGGCATAAGTCGTTAAGGTTTTTTAGGGGAAAAAAATACCCCCAATCCTAAAGTTAGATTCTTACCTCATAGCGAAATAAACTCCAGATGGTTTAAAGAGATAAGTAGAACACAAGGAGAACAGTGAAAGAATTCAAGGGACACGTTGGTGAATATTTCTTACGCTCCTGGGGTGTAAAAGGCATTGCCAGCATAGCGATGTCAGAGAACAGAGTGGAAACATCGTATGGCCCTATACAAAAAGTGCCTGGGACAGAGAGAGCCCGCTGAGGCCGCTGCCCACAGCTTGCTCCCTTACTGCAGTCACACTAATCTCCTGTTAATGCGCAGTCGCTGCCTTCTCCCCCTAGCGGCCGCGATGGGTGCAGAGGATGTGTACCGTGCCAGGGCGAAGTGTCCTGTGTCAGGACTCTGGGCCATCTTGTCTTCCAGCTCCTTAGGTCAAGTCAAGAAAGGCAGCTGCACTCACAGACATGCCAGCAGTTCACAACATGAGGAAACTCAGTCAGTCAGTCCCAGGGCCACTGGGTGGGGTTCCACGGACATCGCAGACTTAAATGCCGTTGAGGTACAGCAATGGATTGTTAGCTATGCAGACAGCAGGGTGCAGGGCCAGCCAGGATAGGACTTCCTGGTGGCTTGGCCCACACTGTGGTCATGGGCATAGTCTTCTTAGATTGTTCTTGGGTTCCTCTAAGCGGTGTGCACCTCACGTTGTTACTGTGAAGATCTTGGGGTGACCCAGAGCCTGGTGGGAGCCTGAAGTATCTATCTGAGCTGGAGTCCTTGTGAGGCTAACAGCTCATACTTGATTACACTGCCTCACTGTAGTGGCCAGGGCTGCCGCTGGGTGCAGTTATAAGGTGTTGAGTCAACTGTGTGAGGTGTGTAAGGTCACACAGTTCCTTGACACGTAAAGAGCGGACTCGGGTTCCTTCTCAGGCTTGAAGAACTCGCTGAGCTCTGCGGTGGAGACAGGGAAGAAGGAAGGAGTGGAAGAGAGTGGGAGGAAGGAGGACAGGCAAGCTGAGGCATGGGCTCCGTATATCTGTAGATTCCAAGTGGAATCCTGAATTCCACTGGGGTCACTTGGCATCTCCCAGGCCAGGTGCCATTTGCTTCTGAGTTTGGCAGCGTGAGGACTTCATGTCTCCTTAGCTCCTGCCTGGAGTCATAGAGCAGAAAAGGATTCTGGGTATAGGATACCCCAAGGATACAAGGGTGTCAGCCATCTAGGCTCCTGCATCTCTCACTAGCTGCTCCAGTCACCCTAGAGGCCAGAAAAACCCTGGCTTCCTGGTTCTTACATCTCACTGATGCCTGTTCTGCCTTACAGACATGCCATCCCGGAGTGAAGAGTCAAGGTTTCCCATCTGCAGACCTACTAATCATTGGCTTAGTCATCTTGTCCTCAACTTAGGCCTCTCTCCTCTGCATGGCCATGGCCTCCACTGGCTGTGACTTTAGTTCAATGGCATGGCTAGGTTCTTGAAAGCAGAGTCAGGAAGGGGCTCCCTATGTTCTTTAGGGAATTGACTAGGCCAGAGACAGGGAGGGCAAGCAGGGGAGGGTACTGAGATAATTGTACAACAGGGTTGGTGCTCACAGCAGGACTGGTGCTCAACTTCACTGAGCTCTCCCTGGAAGGGACCCACAGATCTACATGTTCTTATCTCTCTGTCTCTCTGACTCAGACCCCTTGAGTTAGAAGATGCTCCAATCTAAAACAAAGGCAGGCAAGAGGGTGGGCCTTGTCTGTTTGGCGTGTTCCCCACATAGACCACTCAAACCTGCCCTTGTCTCCAAGCTCAGTAGGCTCAGACAGCCTATTCTATCAGGTTGAGCCATTGACCCGGGGTAGCCACACCCGAAGTGTCAGAGTGTCCCCTCTCAGTTCCTCTCGGGGATCTTTCTGGTGTGGTTCTCAACTCTCTCCACCCATCCTCCTTGGAGACCTGGAGGGCCAGCAGGCTAAGAGCGCAGAAACCGAATGTTTATCTACCATGTGGGATCAGGGGGTCGGGGAGAGCTCAGGGAGAACCCAGATGGCTTGAGGGTGGCAAGACTTGAGGATCAGAGTCTAGATTCCTCTGTGAGGACTCATGGGTGGAGCCTGAGGCTGGAGACTCAGCACAGCTCCAAGAAGATCCTCAGGGGAGTTGGAGGTGGGTGGGCCTGGCAGGCTAAGGCTTGTACCAGGTGTCAGACTTCCATCACAGTAGGCAAACACTCAAGGCGGTTTTATGTCACCCAATAGATGTTCATTTCAGCTAATAGTTTTCAGGGTTTCAGTACATGATCACTTAGTCCTGGGGTGCACAGCAAAGGAGGCAGAGGGAGTGCATGGTGCGGGCCTAGGCCCCATAATCTCAATTGAGCACACACTGCAGGGACCCCAAACCTCTTTCTAGGACCTGTCTCTTAAAGGGTCCACTGCTCCCAACATCCCTAGCCTGTTCAGGGGCCATTCCTCACCCAAACTACAGACATCACAGTGGAGCAGGCTCGGACAGGACCTACTCTAGGGCCTGTGAAGGAGTTCTGATGGGGTTTGCCTCAGAGAACAGGCATGATATCCACTTCCAGTCACTGGGATTTTGGCATGGAGAGGTGGGCTTGAGGGTCCCAGAAGGGAAGGGAGAGATGGGAATGGGGAACAGAGGAGAGAAGAAGCAAAGAGACATGGCATAGGAACAGAGATGGAAGTGGCAGAGGACACACATGGTCCCTGTGTCTTGCTGCTCTGTCTGTTGGGCTCCTGTGTTCCACCTGGTAATACTTTACAGTGAAGCCAATTGTGTGTCCTCCTCGGGCTGGGAGAGCAAGGGGGCCAGAGTCCTTCTGCATTTGTCGTGGTATTGGCAGTGGCGGTGGCGGGGGGTGGGGTCTCTTCTAAAGGTCCTTGGCCCCCTGCCTTTCCTTTCTAGAGAGGATGAGCTCACTGGGTTTTGGTCTGCGGGCCAGGTGTTCTTTAGCCTGCTCTGACCACAGCCTCCGACTCCCACCCTTCCTTCCCAGGTTAGCCCGTCCCTGCCCTGGGTACCGGTGCCTGCATCTAAGGTGGTGTGGCCGCTGCTGAGGTTCACAGCCCCACTTGCCTCCTCTACTGAGAATTTATTATTAGGACACTTTCATCGTTCAACTCGGTTGCCTCCTCTAACTTATTCATGGTTCCTCATGACTCCAGCCAGCTGATGATCAGTCTTCTTTGTCTTTTACCCTGAGTGGCATCTTGCCCCTGGGGTAGGGGTGAAGTCTTGGGTGCTGGTAGTTGAGCCTCCACCCCTGCTGTCATTTCTATCCTGATGCACCTTTCCAACACTGATCCCCCACTGCCAACACTGCTGGGTTTCCTGATCTTTGGCTCATGTGACCTTCGCTCTGTAAACTGTCTAAGTTCAGGACTCACAGCCCCAAGCCCTCCCTGCACTTGCTCATACTGTGTGCTTCTCTTGTACATCTAAAACTCTAGAATGGGGCACACAGCAGTCACCGAATCTCACTGTCTTGCTCAAAAGGGCCCCGGGAGTGTTGGGCTCAGTGTGGTAAAAGGGAACAGGAAGGCTTGAAGCTCGATTTTAGAAGCTGACCTTGCCTGGGTTGGTGTTTTAAGGCCCCCCATCAAATGTGTCTATGATCGGACCATCCTTACATGGAGGAAGTGCTTAGAGTTGCATGCTGGTCAATGGCTCCACAGTGGACTTCTGGAGAAGATAGTTCTGTTTCTTGAGCACTTATTATGCTTTCTCTACAGTCCACTGGATCCTGACGACAACTTATCGTATACATCTTGGCTCCATGTTGCAAGAAGTCTGTTTGAAGCAACACAACTCATTAGCTGCCTTCCATGGCCCACAGCGCTCAGTGCGGCCAGCTGGCAAGGGACACTGCATGTCAGCAGAAACGCTTGCTGTATGGCTTGGCTCTTTGAAAACCAGATTCCTGTTAAGCTGACTTATGTGTAGGCTATGATAGAGCAGGTCCGGTGACATCATGCTTCCTTTGATGGTTGCCACCCCCTCTCCCCCAGGACGCAAACGTTCCTGGGAGGTATGTAATAGTTGGGCCTCTTTTGCTGTGCAGCGTGAACACTTGAGACTCAGTGGACTGGCCTCAGGTATTCAGAAGGCTGAAAAAATACAACAAAGAAAGATCTAACCCCCCCCCCCCAGATGTACAGTCTCAAACGTTAAGCATTTCAAAGCCGCAAAGTAAAAATTGCCCAGGCCCCATAAATAGACGGTATTTGAAAGAAAGCTAAGACAAGAATCCAGGCTCCGTCCCTCTGTGATCAGAAGAGAGCCATATGTCCACGCAGGCTGCTGTGACTGTGCTCTAGAAATGAAGGCTCTCAAGCCTTTGCCCATTTTCCAGACACCAGGAGGCTGAGGCTGTAGTCCTGGGTGTAGTTGGAAGCCAACTAGGAGGTGAAACCATTCCAAGGTAGCAGGGCTGTTTCCCAGCTGGCCTGGACCCCTTGCTTAGCATGAACAAGATCTTGTGGCCCGTGCTCAAGTTTGGTGGAACAAATGAATGTGCTTGGGCGTTTCCCACTGCCTGTGAACTTGACTCTCTGTGAAGACAGAACTCTACTGGGGTCACTTACTCTCTGCCCCGGGCTGTGCAAAGGTTGAGGGGAGGCGATCATTCAGAGCTCAGGTCCTTGTTTCTTCCCAAGGCCAGCACCCAGGAGTGCAGAGCCTGGGGCTTCTCCTTGTTCTTATTCCTACCTAAGGACGTCTTTCCAGTCCAAGCTTAAAGTGTCCCCTAAACTATGCGAACGGTCCCTAGACCTGGAGCGCTCATCTGAGACTTGAATTAAATGAACTATTCTACTGCATGCATTTCTACTTAATTGATTTTAATTTGTGGTCTCATTAGAAATTGCAGAAAGAGCCCAGCCAGGTCCAGCAGAGCTGTCTCGACATCCTTGATGTCTTGTGTAGCTTTGGAATAGGACTCAATCTAGAAGTATTCACCGCAACTATGAATGGAGTTGGTGGCCAGTCAGATGCCTCATATGGGGTTCCCCCTGGTGAAATCCTTCCCCAAGATCTTGGTCTAACACTGACATTAACATCAGATTTCCAGGATGTGCTCTGGAGTCTCAGTGGACCTCGCTAAACAGCTGCAGAGAGGGCTTACCCAGGGCAGTGACACTCAGGAGTGCTGCTACCCACAGACTAGTCTCTGCATGCTCTCCATTGTCCCTCATGAAAAGCCATGCTGCCTGTGTGGGTATAATGCATTTTTTTCTTCCCTCAGATCTAGGTATTTTGTGGGCTGGGTACCCCACTCAGTCCTGGAACCTAGCTAGCCTGCACTTGGGGGCCTGTGGTTGGTGAAAGGGCCTGAGACTGTTCAACGTCATGGGGGTGTGTAGTAAGGAGGAGTGGGTCTTTTGTTTCGTCCCGCCCGGCTAGCTTGTACCCAAAATAATTACACAGAAACTGTATTCACTTAAACACTTCCTGGCCCGTTAGCTTTAGCCTCTTATTGGCTAACTCTCACATCTTGATTCAACCCATTTCTGATAATCTGTAAGTCACCACGAGGTCGTGGCTTACCTTACCGGGAAAGATTCAGCACGTCTGACTCTGGCGACTCCATGATGGCTCTCTCGGCCTGCCTTCTTTCTCCCAGCATTCTGTTCTGTCTACTCTGCCCTATCAAAAGGCCAAGGCAGCTTCTTTATTCAACCAATGAAATCAACACAAATACAGAAGGACCTCCTATGCCAGGGGTGGGGTGTGTAATACTGATAGACACAAGGAAGGTGCTTCCCCTGTATTGTTTATAGTCCTAGTTAGTGACAGGTTCCACGCTGAAGGCCCTGGGGCATGGCTAGAGGATAAAGAAGCCAGTGGATAGATACAAACAGGAAAGGCTCCGGGATATGGCATCCTTGCTGTATACCTAGGCCTCCAGGAAGTCCACCCCTGTCCCCGGCCCCGCACAGTTTCCTCTGTGTCACCTGTGTGCCTTACTCCAGCTTCCTGGCTCTGAGACAGTTCACCTCTGGGCCCTGGAGGCTTCCTCCAGCCTTGCTCTCATGGGTGTGGTCTCTCAGCTAGTCTTTAAAGTATGGCTCTGTGAGTGCCAACTGGGCACTGAGGTGAGGCTTAGGGGCAATGCCTCATCCAGGCAAGCCTTGATCTCTCTGGATATCTTCAACCCCAATGCTCTATTATTAGCATCAGTGTTTGGTGGGTCTCTATCCCTCCTGAGGGCCCTCCAAGTTCTTAGCAAGCAGGAAGAGGAACTTGCGCTAGCGCAGAGTCTGCAGCCTGAGGGTGAACCCCTGCCTACATCAGCTCACACTGAGCTCATTCCTGAGTGTGTGGGCAGCAGAGGGGTGGCCCTTCTGCTCCCAGGCTCCATGGACATCCAGAAGGGGTCTGTCCCTAAGGTCTTATCTGGGTTGACTCTTTCCACTACCACCTCAGAGATTTCTGGCTTGGCTTCGAGAAGGTAACCGTGTGACACTGTTGGATTTTCTCTTCTAGAGGTTCTTCCTTGCCTGCAGGGTACATGGCAGCTCATCTGGGGAGCAGGGCAGAGGGTGAGACAGGTCTGAGAGAGATCATAACAGGCTGGTCGGGACAGTGGGCTATGTGCCGCTGTGTGCTCTGGCCCAGGCTCCTTCTACAGAGACCTGTGCTCTGAGGCTGCCCCTTGCGTCCTGTGGCCCATTCCATCCCCTCCTCTAACCTCATCCACGACCCTCTCTTCAGTGCTGTTCCCTGTAACTTCAAACATGGCTTCTGGTGCTTTTTGGTAGATGTGTCTTGGATGGGAAAAAAAATCACAAGCTCTCCTCAGTTTATGGTGGGCTCTGCCCTCACAAACCCACGGCCCAGGTTCTGTTCCCAGCAGCCCCATGGTGGCTTACAATCATTTACTACTCTGCTCTAAGGGGATCCAATGCCCTCTTCTGACCTCTGTGGGCCCTGGTCACACACATAGTGCACTTACATACATATTGACACTTACATACATGTTGACACTTACATACATGTTGACACTTACATACATGTTGACACTTACATACACGTTGACACTTACATACATATTGACACTTACATACATGTTGACACTTACATACACGTTGACACTTACATACATGTTGACACTTACATACACGTTGACACTTACATACATGTTGACACTTACATACACGTTGACACTTACATACACGTTGACACATACACGTTGACACTTACATACATGTTGACACTTACATACACGTTGACACTTACATACATGTTGACACTTACATACATGTCGACACTTACATACATGTCGACACTTACATACACGTTGACACTTACATACACGTTGACACTTACATACACGTTGACATTTACATACATGTTGACACTTACATACATGTTGACAGAACACTCATAGACACAAAGAACAAAACCTCAAAACCAAAAGCAAATCCTTTTGTTTCAATGGTTGTATAAACACGGATTTTGTGGGTCTGTATTTTCAGCCTTTATATGATTGGGTGAGCTAGTTTGCTCCTCTCTCTCCCTCCCCCCCTCCCTCGCTGCCTTCCTCCCTCCCTCCTTGCTCTGTTCAGACAATTAAAGTTTTAGTTTATGAGTTTCACTGTTGTTTGGTTTTTCTAAGTAATTTTGGCTTTTATCTTTACAACTTCCTTTTTGCTGTTTTCTTTTTGATTACTGTGTTTCCCTCAGCTTGCTTGATAAGATATTTAATCTTTTATTGTTCACTTTCATTGATTTATGCTCTGACCTGTGACCTTTTCTCTGGCCGTGCTCCGACTTCAGCCTGTTGCTGTCGCTGTGTCTTTTCCAGTCTCATTGTGTTTCAGACAGTCCCTAACTGGGGTTTTTATCTGATTCTAATTACCCAGCAAAAGGTTTTTTCTTTATTAATTTTGCATTTTGTTTCATTATGGACAGAAAAGTGTTCTTTGAGCTCATTCTGCATTCTGAGATGGAACATGACATTCAGTCACTGGTGAGCGGAGTCTGTGGGCACCACCGTCTCTGTTCCACGTGCACCAGACATGGCAGCGTGTTTAGGTTTTCTGTAGCCTCGTTGGCTTCTTGTTCATCCAACCACAAGCAGGCAGATGTGGCCTGAAGATGCTCCGTTTGTTGGGGTTCTCCCTTTTCCCCTCCTCATCTCTCCTGAAGCTGCTTTTGTGAGCCGTGTCCTCTCGTGGAGCAGAACCATGCACGTGGTACACTGACTCCTAATGTCAGACATGGTTGGTTTTGCTCAATGCTTTTCTTTCCTTCCCTTTTGCTTCAATTCCACCTGACTGTATATCAATAAGGCAATAATAACTCCTAGTTAGTGCCAGTTGTCAACCTGATGCACCTGGGAAGAGGACCCTCCACTGGGAAATCCTCTCCATTAGAAAGCATGTGGGGAAGACTATGGGGGCATTTTCTTGGTTAATGATTGCTGTGGCAGGACCCATCTCACCGTGGGTGGTGTCATCCCTGCGCTGGTGGTCCTTGGTTGTGTAAGAAAGCAGGCTGAACAAGCTATGAGGAGCAAGCCCGTAAGCAACACCCCTCCATGGCCTCTGCTGTGATACAGGGCTTGGCTTTTCTTTGTCACAGTTAGTGCGTATTTACTTGATTTAATTTTTTTTTTACCTGGTTAATTTATCCCTTTTATGTTTGTGGGGTGGTTTGTTTGGTGTTTATGAGGTTTACATATGAAATACAATATGGAAATTGTATTTTCTTATAACTTTATAGATAATTTTACATATAATATGTATTTAAATCTTAATTTACATATTGTCTTCCTATGTCCCCACAGCCTATCTCTTATTTAATATTCAATTATTTGCTTTATTTTAATGACATTTTTTTACTTCCAACTATGACAATGTATTTTTACCTACATACCAATCCATGGACTTCGTCTCTCTCTCTCTCTCTCTCTCTCTCTCTCTCTCTCTCTCTCTCTCTCTCTCTCTCTCTTTTCTTCTTGAAACACAATCTCATCATGTGGCTGAGGCTGGTCTTGAACTCACAGATCCCATTGTCTCTACTTCCTGAGTGCTACAGTAACAAGCTGTGTCTCCATGCCCAGCTCCCATTCTCTTTATCCTCCCCTATTGGTTACTTTTCTTGTTGCTGTAATCACACACGGGACAGAAGCAACATAAGGATGGAAGCGTTTGCTCCAGCTCATAGTTCAAGCACAGGCTTTGTAAGAGCGGGGAAGGCCTGGCAGCAGGAGTGGGAAGCATGGTCACAATGGACCCGCAGTCAGGAAACAGAGAGAGATGAACGCTGCTGCTCAGCCCACTTTCTCTTTTTATTTGGTTCAGTAACCCGGCCCACAGAATGGTAATGCCCACATTCAGGGTGGTCCTTCCCACCTCACTAGACCTTTCTGGAAACACCCCATAAACACACTCAGAAGTGTGTTTCCATGCGGATTCAAATCTAGTCAAGTTGACAATAGAGATTAATTCGTTAAACCCAGTTAATTCCAGTTTTCTACTTTGTTGGAGGATATAGCCTCTGTGTGCCATTTTCTGCTCTTATTCCCACTGCTTTGTATTGTTGTTGTCTTGAATATATAGGGCACCTGTGCCTCTTATGTATACAGGGCACCTGTGCCTCTTATGCATATAGGGCACCTATGAATACTATGTATAAAGGGAACCTGTGCATGTTATATATACAGGACATCTGTGCATCATACTATCTATCTATCTATCTATCTGTCTGTCTGTCTGTCTGTCTGTCTGTCTATCTATCTATCTATCTATCTATCTATCTATCAATCATCTATCTATCTATCTATCTATCTATCTATCTATCTATCTATCTATCTACATATATACGAAATCTGTGCATTTTACATTTAGGACATTGGTATGCTTGGAAGCCAAGATGTTTTTCATCATTTACACACTGAACATCTTGAAAAACTATGTATACTTGTCTGTGCTTTTGAGTTCACAAAAATCCATGCTAAATCCTGCACTCCCAATGTTCCATACCCTGCCTCCCGTCTCCACCAGGAACTGTTGCCTCGCAGCCTTTCCGGTCCTCTCCCTAACCCTTCTTTTGCTTCACTGAATTCCTGCTTAGATATTCTTCCCTCTCCCATGCTTCTATTTTCTCTTCAGCTGTGTCTAATCCATCCACACACCCATGTGTTCAATGTTCTCAGTGTGTCTCTAACACCCATTTAAAAGGCCTCCACCTTCTTTGGTTAAGATTTCTTACTCTGTCTTTTATTCAGCTAAATTTATTGGTGATAATTATTTTAAATCTTAATTATTCTAAAGTTTGTGTCTATTGTAGTCTGAGGCTGCTTCAGATCTGTTTCTTTTATCTGTTGTTTGCCTTGAATCTATTTTCTTAATCTCTCAGACTCTCTATTTGTCTCTCTCTGTGTATGTGTGCCTGTCTGTCAGTCTGTCTCCCCCATATACACTTGCTAAGCAGGAATTCCTCCATTCCTGATCAAGTCTCCAACTTGATCATTTCTACTCTGTTTTTTTTTTTTTTTAAACTGGGGCTTTCTTGTTCCTATTTATTGCCAGATGGGGTGTATAAAAACCTGGAAAGAGAACCAGTTTCAGATTCTCCAGGAACTCCCTCCGTGGTGGACTCTGTGTGCCCTCCTGGTCCTGGAATCCGTAGCTCTGCTCAGATCTTACCTGTTTCTTCTGGAAGGGACACAGGACCCTTGAGACAGCCCAGACTGTCTGCTCTTTCCCCTTTCCTGGATCTGTGCCTTGTAACGTTCGTCTGACGCCTTAGCCGCTTGATGTCTTCTCTCGGGCTTTTCTTTTGTCTGGGTTTTCTGCTTTCTCTTGGCTGAAGTGTTGGTGGGAATTACCTACTTTGTCGTTTCCAGAAGTGGAACTTCTGAGTAATTTCATACTATTTAGCATTTCCCGTTTTTCCCCCCAATATTGTGCATCTATTTATCTTATGACTATGGGGGAGCTAAGGTACTGACAAAGAGCAGACAGATGTAACATTGGCACCAGGGGACTTTTCTGCAGCCTCTCTAGCCTCTGTGTTCTGCACTATATCAAAGAGCCAAAGTTGTGGCCTCTAGGGAGCCTTTTGTTCTCTAATGCAGGACTGCCCATTGGGGTTGTGAAGATAGCATGCCCAGGCAGCAACAAACACCAATGAATATGTGATATGGCCCTATTAGGCCCAAGTTGGCTCTGATGCTAGGAACTTGGCTGCTTCCTGGAACTCGGTTCACAGTCTGCACAGTGGAAAGAGGCACTGTGGATGCGGGAGTCACCTGAATTGTTTTTTTTTTCTTTAATAAGCACATTGGGTGTGTGTTGTCTTCCTATATCTAAGCCTTCACCTCCTCTTTATTTAACTTGTTTTTTTTTTCTCTATAGCTTTTGGATCAGTTGGAAAGCCCATATAAGTTTACAACATGAATAGCGCATAACACGGTGATATTCTGTGACTCGAAGCCAAGTGAAACATATGGCCATTTGAACATTATTTTGTTGAAAACCTTTTTGGAATGCTTTTTTTATTCACTTTGGGGCAGATCTAATTATAGATGGATTTTTTAGCTTGCATGTTGAGCACATGATTTGGTAAGTCTGAACAAACCAGAGGGGCCAAATCTCCCCTGAGGGAACAGGCAAATCCACGGGTTATGGTTTTTTTTTTCCCAAATATTAACTATCACTCAATTAACATTAGTCCTTCTCTCGGGCTTCCCCACACCCCGCTTACAGCACACTTCCATCACGATAGAGCTTCACCTGCGTAGTTAATTGTTCAGAATTCATCTGGCAGACTCAGCGTTCACACATAGCATTTAGACTTCAGAGGAGACCGTTTGACTACAGCCCACCAAATAAGCCTTGCTAGCCTGTCCTGCACTCCACCTCTGCCCTCTGACCGATCCTCAGTGACCTCGGCCTCCAGCCATGCAGTGGCCCTCGTTGGGAACACACTCGGTGCACACTGCAGGGCTGAGTTCCCAGAAGACTGCACAGTTGGGGCAGTGGATGGTTCCTGAATTCTTGCAGGAGGTGCAGGGTTCTGTGGTGCTTTGCAGTTTGTACAGATGATGGGGCGGCAGTGAGTTTAGGGAGACAGATGGCAGGTCTCTGGCTGCCCCAGCTTCATCTCTTCCGTGTGTATACCATGAAGCCACCTTGGGTGGTAAACAGGATGAAGTGTGATAATGAGCTTGGTTCAGCCCCCACCTCACGACCCTGAGGCCTTTGGTGCATGCATGTGTTGGCATTGGGATCCAGCACAGGCTTCCTCATGTGGCTAAGAGACTGAACCATGACTCCTGATGCTGCGATATTACGCAAAACGACAGACCCGAGAAGCGCATTCCTGGAAGAAGCTTTATGTTAGAGGCAGGGGAGGTCATGGTCTTTGATGTAGCTTGTGGACGGTGGCCATGGGAATAGTGACTCTCACCTGGCAGCAAGAGCAGGGGATGATGTCAGGAGAAATCCCTTCAAGGGACTGGCAGGTCAAGTCACAGGCAGGGATCCTGGATTGCTGGAGAGGAGGTCACTGGCTTTAAGGAAATAAAAACCCTGGTGTGAGCCAAAGCAAAGGTCACCTGGCTCTTCACGAACTCTCCCTCCCATTAAAATCATAGAAATATTCAAATAAAAAATCTCAGCACAGTTGGGAGGGTTAAGGACACTTGGCTTCCTCCCTCTTTCTTCCTCCCATCCCTGGCTTTCAGTTACACTGGCTGAGTTCTCTCAGTGTTCTGGGTCCCTCATAGGTCAGGGAGGAAGGAACAAGGGAAGCAGGCACAAACCCTTATTCTCGAGTATCAGTATAAACTCAGATTGTTACCATCTAGGGGTCTTGATTGGGTTCATTTTCTCTGCCACCGAAAATGTCAGGAGAATAGTTAACAGCTGGGAGTCTGGAATACAGCAGTCAGAATCAGCCAGAATCAGCCAGAACCAGCCAGAACCAGCCAGAACCAGCCAGAACCAGTTGGAAACAGAATCAGCTGGAAAAGAAAGACTTTTATTAGGAGTGAGGAAAACACACACATCACACACACAAACATGTAAGAAAGAGAGAGAGAGAGAGAGAGAGAGAGAGAGAGAGAGAGATTCTCTGTAAAGGAGAAGAAGAACTCCAGAAGCCAAATTCAACTTCTCCTTGACAGTTGTGGGGTGTGGGGTGTGTGTGCATGTATGTATGTTTGTGTGTATGTGTTAAAGTCTTTAAAGGGTCATCCTCCCATAATTTAGGGTTGGTCAGCTTGAAGAAAAGGGCAGCTGATTCCTATTGGTCCACAGCTGTTGTTCCCTGATCTGCCTTGAACTTGAGCCAGTCCATCAGCAGGAGGCTTGCTGGCAAGACAAAAAGCCCACATGGCCTTTGTTTAAAGCTGCCAGGCTGCTGTCTTAGGTCAGGAGGATGAGGAAGAAGTCAGCCATATTAAAAGTTTGCCATCTTTATTGCCTAGTGATGACATCCTTTCCCATCTGTCGGCCTACCAGAGGGTTTGTCTACTCCTAGTCCCTCAGGGTGATGTGTCAGGGGAGGGAACACTGGGAATGAGCAGGGCAGAGACCAATGGCTCATCAGGCCCCTGGTGGGGAGGAGAAGCCCCTGGGCAGGAAGGAGATGGAAGCTAGGGAGAGGTGATGCCTCATCCACACAGGGCTGTGGACTCATCAGAGCCTGGAGCACTGTGCATCTCTGTGGTGACTTTGTACGAATTCAGCCAAACTCCTGAGGGACAAGAGCAATATGGAAGAGGGCGCTGAGAACTTAGTCGAAAAATTATTTGTAAAAATTGCCCAACTTATTTGACTAGAATCTCTATCTATTCATTTTTAAAGTTTTAAATTGTATTTATTTATCTATTGTGGCACGTGTGTGTGTGTGTGTGTGTGTGTGTGTGTGTGGCTTTCTGGCTTAGCTGCAAACACAGTCACCTCCTGGGCCATCTCCCTGGCCCCACAGTTCTTATAAAATGGTATATATGATCATTTCAGACAAACTCAGTGACTTCTTTTTCAGAGATCTAATAAAAAGGTTCTTAATCTTTATGTGGTAAATACTTGAACATTTGTTAAATTCATATATGCTTTCCCCACAGCACATGTATAAATATTTTTCACAATACCCTCAAAATTTTTTGAAATATTCTTGTTCTTAATGTGATAGATAAATTACAAGTTCATATGTATACATTTACATTTTATTATTTTAGTGCATAAAATAGCAGGTTTTATTTTATAATATGTATATATGCTTATATACCATATATATATAATCATAACCCACTTATTTTGAATGACCTACACATTGAGTGGGTGTGAGTGTACTGTGTGTGCATGCCTGTGCAAACACATACTATGTGCATGTGTGCATGGGTGTATGTGTGTGTGCAGATTTTGTATGTAAATGTGCTTGTGCATTCGTGTGCATGTCCGCATATGTATGTGCATGTTATGAATGTATGAGTGTATTTGTGTGTATGTTAAATGTGAATGTGCTGGTGTCTTAGGTTTTCTATTGCTGTGAGGAGACACCATGACCACAGCAACTCTTATAAAGAAAACATTTAGTTGAGGTGGCTTGCTTACAGTTTCAGAGGCTCTGTCCATTATCATCCTGGTGAGGAGCATGGCAGTGTAGACTAACGTGGTGCTGGAGGAGTAGCTGAGAGTGCTACATCTCACAGGCAACAGGAAGTCAACTGACTGTCACATTGAGGGAAGCTGTGAGAAAATGACCTCAAAACCCACCCCCACAGTGACACAACTTCCTCCAGCAAGGCCACTCATCCCAACAGCGTCACTCCCTTTCAATTGGTAACTAATATTAACAAATATTAAAAGCTTTTTAAAAACCTTCTAAACTTAATTACCGGCTGGTATCTGGCTTTAAAGTGTAGCAGAAGATATCAAAATATATAAGCCTCCTTGGGCTGAAGTTATGGCTCAGGGGTTTAGAGCACTCACTGGATTCTTTTCCAGAGGGCCTAGATTCAGTGCCCAGCACCCACGTGTCCAGTTCCAGAGTCTTCTGGCCTCCGTAGATACTACATGTATGTGGTGCACAGACACGCATGCATACAAGACACTCACACACATAGAACACAATAGTAAAAAGTTGAACTTGTTGCCATCTTCCAGTCACGGACACCACCAGACCTCTGTTTGCAGCTGAGCACTTCTGGTTACTGCTTGACATAACCAAGGGAGAGGTATGAGGCCAGCTAGGGATTGGGGCTGGGTGGGGTGCTTGGGAGGAAGAGTTTGAGGGGGTAGGGCTCCTTGTCGTGCTGGCAGTTGGGGGGAAGTAGAAGTGATTCTAGGGTTAGCTGAAAAAACATTACAGAGAGGAATGTGCTATGTGTGGACTTTTCCTGAGGAGTTGACAGACAGACAGACAGACAGACAGACAGACACATCCACTCACCCCAGAAAGAGTACCCACAACAGACCAAAGTAACGATTGCACCAATTGCACCAACATCCAGCTTGGTAGCCTGTGAGTTTTAATTGGGGTAGTTAACAGGAAGATGAGTGAGGGGCTCCTCACAGGAGCAAGAACTCGGGCAGAGCTGCATCACCAGAGAGTCGCCCCCCCCCCCCCAGCCCAGAGCAGCAGCCCTGGCAGCCTCCACAGAGTTTGCAGGCAGCTGGACCGCTGATCCTGGAATCACTTCTCTGCAGATGGGCTGGCCAGTCTCCCCCATGCAGCGGTTATTGACTCCTTTTTATATGGCTGAGGAGAGGCTGTGAGAATCTTCAAAGTTTCTCTTGTCCTAGACACATGGGCTTTTATTTATCTCCAAAGTCTCTTGAGCCTCCTTCTTTGCCCTGAAGCGAATGTTTTAATTTTGAGGAAAATGTGGTGTGGCAGAGCGTAGGCAGGGGTAAGGCTTTCCCCGCTTTGGTCAGAGAAGTATCTATTACAGCTAATGGACAGAGAAAGGGATGTTTGGGATTTGCCCACGTGGTTTTGTCGGTCATCTCCCTTGGACACCCTGTGTGGGGAGCTGAAGCCCAGAGTGAATGTGTAAAGAGGAAATGAAGTCCTAAGTGAATGTGTAATGTTTGACATGGGCGTAACATGACAAGGACCAACACCTGGGTCCAGTTGGAGTGGCAAAGCCTTCCCTGGGTCAGGCTCAGCAGATAGCGGATGGCGGATGGCGGATGGCGAAGCCTTCCTCCAGTCTGAGTACAAACGTGGACATTCGAATGACTGACAGAGCCCTCCTCCTGGGTGTTTACAGCCTGAGAGCGCTCCTACAGATACCTCCTACCCAAACCAGCTAACCCTTACCTTCTGCCGTACGTAACAAACTCGGTAAGGGTCTGGGTTGTCCTGCAGTTGGTACCAGTCCATCAGAGTGCACCGTGGACCACCCAGTCCCAGTGTTTCTGTCTGTCTGTCCTTTCTTTATTCTCTCGCCACTCCAATCAGGTTTCCAGGACAGAGCCATACAGGACATTGCACTTGTGATGGTGACTTTGTGTGAGAGGTCCTCACTTAGCTGGACAACCCCAAGGCTGCAGTGTGACTGCCATCACCAGGAACTCTTCTCAAACCATCTCTCCTTTGTTGGCTGAGATGTCCGTGCTCAAAGGACCTGCCCCTTATTTGAAGTATCTGTAGGAAATCTGCAAAGGCTGTTCACTTTTCTCCTACTGCTGTTTTGAGTGTACTATAGTTGGACTAAGAGATGCCTAGGGCGGGGGTTGTGGGGCACACCCCTGGGAGAGCCAGTGAGGTCATCCATCCCCAGACTCAGCTAGGTCCCGAGGACTCTCACTAATCTGTGGATTAATCCCTTGCTGGAGCTGCAATGCTGGCTTTATTGAGAAGCAGGGATGAATAGAGGCAGGGCCTAACTGGAAGAGGTGTGCCACTGGGGACGGGTCCTTACATGAGAAAGAAGTTAAGACCAAGTTCAAGGGGCAGTGGAAATGAAGTGGTTTCTAGTGCTCTAGTCTGCAGAAGGAACCCGCATAGAGAAGAGGCATAGAGGAGCGGCATGCTGATTGGCTGCAAGACAGTTTTTAAATTTTCAACTATGAGAAATCCCTGTCCTCATTTTCTCCCAGGCTGGGATTTAGAGAACCACAATCTAGCATAAATGCCTTCTCAAAGCCTCCTTCTTATTGGTTGAGGCTACAGACCTTACTAATTAAGTAATAAGTTGGGGTTTGAGGCTGCCCCATTTTCTGACCATGGGCCAGTCACACATTAGACTGCCCAGTGAACTCTTAAGAGAGCTGCATGCTGAAAATGGACCGTGCCAGTTTCTTTCTTACACTTGGGACACAGTATCCGTGACTTCTTCCCACTTTCTGGTTCCCGTGAAGTGGGTAGCATCCTCCGTGACACTTTCACGCTGCTGTGGGTGTGTTCTGCCCAAGCACACTGGGTTATGTGACCCCAGACTGAGCCCTCTGGTACTGCGAACACCCAAACATCATACTCTCCTGCCTTGATTCTATCAGGGATTGTCTGTCACAGAGACGGGAAGACAGACAACTATCAATGGGTTTTTATGCAGAAGTTGGGATCATAGGTTTTAGCTGTCTCTTCTTTGTTTAAATCCCCCCCAAACACTCTCTGACACAAGGGTTTCATCAAACAGGCAACTAAAAGCATTTTGTAATTTCCTGTGTGATTTCTTCTTTGATCCAAAAGTTATTTAGATTCATTTCGCTTTGATTTTCAAATATTTGGGGTGGGGGAAATTGAGGTATCTTTCTTTTATTGGTTTGTGACTGACTTTTGTTTTGGTCAGGAAACATATTCTCTAGAATTTCAGTGCCTTTAAATGTACCGAGACTTATTTGACAGCATTAGTATGCATTTTATTTAGTGACTATCTCCGTGTACTTAAACATGGTGTAAGACCAGTCACGTCAAGTGGACTGACGGATGCCCAGCGTCTTACTGCCATCTTCAGTTCTTCTGTCTTCTCCTGTTACTGACAGAATGGTGTTGAAATGTTTATCTGCTTTGCTTTGCATATTTTAGAGTCCTGTTATTAAGGGGCAGTGCAGTCAGGCTTTGCGGCAGCTTTTCAAAGTCAATCGTGGCTCTGGTCTCTCACTTGACTAGCGTTTCTTTATCTGTGTGTTGAGGAAATACCCCATCCAGTGTGGAAGGCACTGCAGTTGGGAGGCGCACAGAGTAGGAGAAAGATTGCATAGACAGTACTGGGGGTGAGAGGGGAAAATGGGGGGGGGGCGTGCCCAGCTCTGACCTCACTTAAAACCACACCCACCATCTCCTGTGTGCCCCGGTGCCCTGGGACAGAGGGCAGGGCAGTGAGGGCAATTTCAGCCCTTGTGTAGCATCTGTTCTAGGAGAAGAGAGCCACCCATAGCCATATGTCATGCTCTATTTAGACGGTGACCTTTCCGGGCAGGGACACGCACAGCTCTGTTTGTGCCAAGCTTGTTTTATTCATTCCTGTAGGGCAGTGGTTCTCAACCTGTGGATTGGGACCCCTGTGGCTGGGGTCGCATATCACATATCCTGCATATTAAACGTTTACTCATAACAGTAGCGAAATAATTACAGTTATGATGTTGCAACAGAATAATTGTATGGCTGGGGGTCCCCACAACATGAGGAACCATATCAAAGGGTCACAGCATTAGGAAGGTTGAGAACCATTGTGCTTAGTCAACTTTCAATTTTAGGGAGAACTTCGTGACTTTGAGTCTGCAACAACACCCAGCCCACATGTGAGACTTCTTGAGGCTGTGTTGGCTTTGCATAGCTTGCTAATGTGTCACAGTTGGGGATGGCAAGAACCAGGGTTCCACCCAGCTCTGAAGACCCCCAAAGCCTAGGCCTGAGGAGAGTGTTGTTTCTGAATGATCTCCACCTCCCCCCCCCCCCCCGCCCCATCCCTTCTGCTCTCACTGAAGGCAGATACACAGTTTGAAGCCACTGGAGGAGGCTCCTCTGGGGGAATGGACGGTTCAGGTCCCTGCCACAAGAAGAGGCACATTTGGACAGAGTTCAGCTTTGAGGTGTGGACCCAGGAGCCTGTTGACCACAAGGACTTTTATGGGGTGGCTGTGAAATGCTCCCCACAGGCTCCTGTGCTTGAGCCTTTGGTCTCCAGCAGGTGGTGCTGTTTCAGGAGGTTATTGAAGCTTTGGGAGACAGGGAGGGCCTGGCTAGCAGATGTAGGTCATGTGGGACGGATCCTTTGTAGTTGAGGTAATAACACAGTCCCTCTCTCTCCTGGCCTAACTCTGCTTTTTGTACCATCAGGATGTGAGAGGACCTTGCCAGGAGCCCGTCACCCTGCATGCCACCACGTCTTCCTGCCACAAGCCCTCGTCACCCTGCATGCCACCAAGTCTTTCTGTCATGATGGATGAAGGCTATGAGCCAAAACAAATATCTCTGTTAAGTTTCTTCTGTCATAATAAAGGGAGGGGAAAGTAACACAAGCTCTCTGGGACTGCACCGTGAGCAATATGGCCGAGGACCAATGGGCCTGGCTTCCTCACACCTAAGCCCTGGCTGGCCTGGGGTGCTTTGGTTAGGAGAGCAGCTTGCTCAGCCAATTCCAAGAGTTAGGTTGGAAGCCTTGGTGTTTGTTTTTTTCTTTCTCACCCCCCACCCACCCACAAGTTCAGGGTGTTTCTGGAACACTGAAGAATGTAGATAAGAAATCCAGCTCCTCCCTCGAGGGAGGTGGTGGGGATTTCTGGGCTCTGTGGAATCCCAGCAGTGAGAAGATGCTACAGCAAAGCTCAGCCCTCCGTGTGGAGTTGCTTTGACCTTCGGCCTTTAGGCAAAGAGTGATCACGCCCCAGGTTGAATGGAACCAGGAATCATTTCTGGGCAAAACCTCACTCCCAGTCCAATGCAGTCCTATGTGGGATGCCTCTCCCCTCTTCCTGGGCCTTGCCTGCCTCTCCACAGCGTCTTAGGAAAGTAAGACTTCAAGTGTTCGGCAGATGTAAGATTTCAATGAGGTGACCTAGGTCCAAGTTTGCCAGAAACGCCAGGAACACTGTGGTAAAACTTAATCCAGTTGTGCTGGTTCCTCTCCAAACGCGATTTATCTTACAGTCGTCAGAACTTGGATGAAACAGGAAAGCGAGCTCCTTTCTTCCCTCGCTGGGATCCATCCATTAGTCCAGGACCTGTGTCCCGTTGCACTCCATTGCTTCTTGGCCACCGCCTTCTTCACATTCTGTATTTGTGTGATCATTAGCGTTCCTTCCCGCCTAAACTTTCATAACGTTCAAGTCAGCCTTTTATATCCTTCCCAGAAGGGCTGAGATCTCGTGAGCTCCCGCTCTAAACAGTGACTGCTCAGCCTTAATGCTGAACATGTTTGAATATCTATAAAAAGCCAGGCTCTTCAGTGGGTGCAGCCTGCACAGTTTGGAGACTCAGTCAAGAGGCTAGGATGTGCACAGATAACCCGGCCTCTCCCACAGCCTCAAGCCCAGCTGCTGCTTCTTGTGCCAGGGAAGCCTGCAAGACAGAAATGTCACCCTGAAATTAGCACGGTCAGTGAATCAGTGCCTCCGTGATCCCTAGCCCAGAGATCCTGGGCAACTGGTTGTGTTTTCTGCTTCAGTTTTGACATCTTTTTTTTTTTTTTAAAGATTTTTATTTATTTATTTATTATGTATACAACAGTCTGCCTCCATGTATGCCTGCAGACCAGAAGAGGGCACCAGATCTCATTACAGATGGTTGTGAGCCACCATGTGGTTGCTGGGAATTGAACTCAGGTCCTCTGGAAGAACAGTCAGTGCTCTTAACGGCTGAGCCATCTCTCCAGCCCCTAGTTTTGGACATCTTGACTGTGGGTTTTCTTCATGGGATGAATTTGAGAGCAGAGAGTCCCAATGAGTGGGAAGTGCAGGCCCATTGCATGTTTAACTTCTGGTCTCAGAGGGGCAGAGATGGGAGCTGTTGGCCCCTTCCTCTGACCAGGAGTCATTCACCTAGCTCAGAGTTCTTATCAAAGCTGGGTTGTCCCCGGGAGACAGGTTAATGTCTAGAGACAGTTTTGATTACTGGGATTTGGGATGTGTGTATGGGGGTAGCGATATACTTGCATTGACTGATAGGGACTAAAGATGTTGCTAAACACCATATTGTGTACAGGATAGGACTCCTAGTAGCAAGAGTTCATCTGGCCCCAAAGGTTAGGGGAGCTGAGATAGAGCAGCTCTGTCATTTGAGATATGAATTCAAGAAGTTCATTACGGTTTTGATTTTAAAAAAACCAACAAAACTAAAACCACAAAACCCCAAAAACAAACCCCTAAACCTCTGAGTTGATATAGACAGCTAGGAGGAAACATGAAATACTAAATCCAATGGTTTAAAAACGAGAGCCCTAAAAAGATGGCATTCCATTGAGAAGTCAGTGAACTGTACCAGAAGCAAACACCATGGGAAGAACATGCACTTCATGTACCCTGGGGATGAAGGACCAAGGATGTTGCTAAGCACTCTATGGTGTGTGGGTCAGCACCCAACAACAAAAGCTCATCCAGCCCCAAAGGTCAGACTGAACAGCCCTGGTCTGTCTGTGAGCTTGCCCAGGCTAATGTACTGTTAAAATCACCATGGGAATGAGCAAATATCCCTCATTCTTGGATAAGACAGTTCAATCAGTGAAGTGCTTGAGTGTGAGGACCAAAGATGGAGTCTGAGAAGCTATGTGAAAATTATCAGGTATGGCCTTGTCTGAGTTAGGTTTCTATTGCTATGATAAACAATGTAACCAAAGCAGCTTGCGGGAGGACACGGTTTATTTCATCTTACCCTTCTTGATGACAGCTCATCATTGATGGAAGCCAGGGCAGAAACTCAAGACAGGAACCTGGAGGCAGGAGCTGATGCAGAGGCCATGGAGGAACGCTGCCTACTGGCTTGCTTATACTACCTGCTTTCTTATTCAACCCAGCACCTTGCCTAAGGGTGGCACCACCCACATTGGCCTGGGTCCTCCCATGCATTCATTGATCAAGAAAATGCCCACAGACTTGCCTGCCAATTTGATGGAGGCATTTATCAAATGAAATTCCCTCTTCCCAGATGACCCTGGCCTGTGTTGAGTTGACCAAAAAAAAAAAAAAAAATCAACCAACACAGGCAATGTGCATTTATAATCCAGAACTGGAGGAGCAGAGATGCTAAATACTGGGGCATCACTAGCCAGCCAACCTAGACAACTTGGTGAGGACCAGGCCAATGAGAGACCCAGTCTCAAAGTACAAGGTGCCTGAGGATGACACCTGAAGTTATCTTTTGTCTTCTGGTACACACACACACACACACACACACACACACACACAGAGGCACGCAAGCACACACAAACACTCATGAGCCCATACAAATACATTCAGCTTTTTCTTTGGACTTCATTTTTGGCATGTGTGTTATTTAGAAGTATGTTTGGTTTTCAGATATTTTGGCATTTTACAACTATGTCGTTTTTTTTTTTTATAACCTCTAGTGCAATTCCTTTATTATAGTAAAAACCCACAGCGTGGCCTGATTTCTATTGTTTTACCTTTTCTAGGGCGCGCTAATTTATGTCTCAGAATGTGGTCTACTGTAGTGGAGGCTCCAGGCCAGAGGCATGCAGATCTGGTGTGGTGGAGCGAGGTATTCTGTAAATATCAGGAGACCCAGTCCAATCCAGAAACAGTTGAATTGCAGTTCAATTCCACTATAATTTTCTTTCTTTTTCATTGGTTTATTATTATTATTAAAAATTTCCACCTCCTCCCATTTTCCTCCCCCTCCCCTCTCCCCCCTCCCCCTCCCCTTCCCTCTCCAGTCCAAAGAGCAGTCAGGGTTCCCTGCCCTGTGGGAAGTCCAAGGTCCTCCCCCCTCCCTTCCACTATAATTTTTATCTGAGGTTTTATTTTAATCTGGCTGGAAGCTGACCTGTGCTTTACAAGGCTGTAACTCGAGATGTCCCTGGCCTTGGTGCACAGGTTCTTGTGGACACGTGTTTTCATTTTGCTTGGGTCTACACCTTGCTGTGACTGTCTGGTAGCCAGTGTGTTGTCATTTCAGGAGCTGCAGGCTCTTCTCTAAAGGGTCCACAGCACTTCATGATCCCACCCGCCATGGCGAGGCTGAGTTTGCTCTTCTCTCAGTGGCTTGGGTAGTAGGATAATTTGAAGCCCACCTGTCCTGGCTGGTTTTATGTCAACTTGACACAGGCTAGAGATCTGAGAGGAGGGAACCTCAATTGAGACAACGCCTCCATAAGATCCAGCAGGAAGGTGTGTTCTTAATTAATAATGAATGGGGGAGGACTCAGGCCATTGTGGGTGGTGTCATTCCTGGGCAGGTGGTCCTGGGTTCTGTAAGAAAGCAGCCTGAACAAGCCATAGAGAGCTAGCCAGTAAGCAACACCCATCCATGACCTCTGCATCAGCTCCTGCCTCCAGGTTCCATCTCTGTTTGGGTTCCTGTCCCAACTTCCTTCAGTGATAAACTACGATGTGGAGGCATAAGCTAATTAACCCTTTCCTCGCTGCCTTGCTTTGGTCATGGTGTTTCCTCAAAGCAATAGGAACACCAATGGAAACACTGGCCTTCCTCTTTTCATAGGTGGCACTTCTGTGGTATGAAGAGAGACTTCATGCACGTGGGTGTGGCCACTTGGCCGGGGTTTGGATTTTCAGCCGAGTCAATGTTGATGTCTGTTTGCTCCCTTCCAGGCTTTAGCTGGCCTCACTAACTCAGTCCTCCCACCCATGGCCAATATCTGTCTCTCTCCCATGGTTAGACCTACCGAGACTTCTCCCTCCAGCGAGGCAGCCTTCCAGGGCCTTCATCTTTCCCGGCCTGAGTCTTCTGGTCCTTCTAGTTCTGGTCTTTCTCTGAGCTCCTCAGAATATTCTGTCCCACCACACATTTCCTCATGGTTAGAAACATAATGGGACTGCACGGCGTCTGAAGAAGCAGCAGGTGCAGGGAAGCTGTCTGGAGTGTGTGTGGCATCTTAAAGATCTGGCCAGCTTTCTTTTCCCACTGTCTTCTTGTCTTCGGAGTTGAGAAATCAGAAGCTAAACTGAATGCCAGTTGTGCCTGCAGCGCTGTTCCCATCCAGGCGTGGCTGCCACAGCATCCTTCCACTGCAGTGAGACCTCTGAAGGCTGGATCCTCCACCAGGCACAGCCTGAGAAAAGCCGTCTATCAACAACAGGGCCCTCTCCATCCCTGCCTCCTGCGGAGACAGACCTACTCAAGAGTTACTTGGGATTTGAGGGTCGCTTTGAATCTGACCCTTGTTTTGAAATTTCTGTTGTTTTTGTTGGAGAGGGTGCTATAATGTTAACATCTCCATGGCCTTGGGGTGACCTTGGGCAACTCCAGAACCTGAGAGGAGTCAGTGTTCATGATTAACTGTCACTCTGTGGCTAATTTGCCTTTTGCATTTACATTGCTACCTGACGCCCATGGGGTTGCTGGAACGGCCAGGTGAAGTTGGGCAGTGTGCTTGCAGGGCAAGCATATTGGTATGATCAGTTGCTGACCCAGTGGAGGAGACAGAACGTGGGGGAGCCCTGACAGTCACCCCAGCCTTCAGTTTTCCCCTTTGTGTGGTTGGGCCCAGAGGAGAGGAGAGGCAGCACTCGCCACTGCTAAAGCTGAGTCTCAACTTCATCTACTCTGAATTTCATTCACTTTGACTCAAAGTGCATTAAGACTCTCCAGGAGAGCAAGGAAGCTAAGGACACTTTAAAAGATGGAGAGGGGATGGGGGGGGGGGTGTTCTATTTCAGTGTGGTCAGGGGAGTGCCAGTCTCTCAGGTTGACTGTCTGGATGTTCTAGCCCAAAGTAGAAAAATTAAATGCTGAGACCTGCAGTGTCCAACAAACTTAGGGAGCATCTGCCTTTTCTCGCAGATGAGGCAGGCCACTTCTTCAGCTCCAGGTTGAGGGAAGCACTCAACAGGGCCCTCAAGCCGTACTCACTAACTCAGGCCAATGAGCAATCAAATACGATGGCCCTGTCCTCTCACCTTCGCTTCACTTTGACTAACGGCCTTCATAAGAACCAGGATGCAGGGAGACTTGCTGCCCTGCCTGCCCCAAGCTTTGTCTTACTCCTCAAGGACTTCAGCATGTGGTCATGTGGCTGGTCCCACAGTTTCCTTCCAGCTTGACTCAAGCTCCCACATACGTGAGGTGATGAGGACTGAGGACCATGAAGACGAAGACCAACAACAAACCTTGGTCAAGGGTGTGGTAGAATGGAAACTTGCACATGTGACTAACATTGGAACACAGAGAGGCATGGTCAAACACCAAAGAAACCTGGGACTAGTCTTACTCAGTATCTATAGCTCCTCCTATTGCCTCTCATCCACTCCCTAACCTAAACCTCTCCAGGGGCTGGGTTTCCCCTCCCTTCCCAAGGCTTCCTTACATCCTGCTTCTGGTATGTCCTCTCTTGGTCCTCTGCTCTTGGTTCCTTGGCTTGCCTTTGGGCTCTGCTTGCCCCTCTTTCTCTTCTCTTCTCCACCCACCCCATGGCCTTGTTCAGCCTAGACTCTTCCAGATGGCTCTCTGGCTGTCTCTCTCTCATATCTACAATAAAACCCTTTCCTCAACCAAACCTAGGAGCCGTCATGTCCTCATTTCATTCAGGCACAGCCCAAAGTTCAGGGTTTGGCTGCACATGATTCTGGCTGGTGTGACGTGATAAGGTTCATCCATGCCACAAGCTACTCCCGTTCCCCCAAGCTGCCTCTCCCATGCTCCTCTCTGCAGACGGGCCTGGCTTCTGCAATCAGCACTCTGTCAGTCCAGGGTGGAGCCACCTCTGTGCTCCCCAGCCTTGGTTTTCCTGCTCTGAGGCCCCACCTTACACAAGTTCCTTCGTGATGTCCCCTTCCCCATTGTAAACTCCTTCTTCCCCTCTGTGTCTTTGCTGGCCAGCAGAGCACTGCACAGAGTCCTCGGTCTCAGCAAATACGTTTTCAATGGGTAGACTGACTAGGATGCCAAAAATTACAGCTCTTCTTTCATATTTGTGTGAACATAAAACTTGACTCTAAAATTGGAGTGGAGCTGACCTGACATTGAACTGAACTAATGTATATTTATAAGTTAGTATACAAAATATGGAACATCATACATTTTCATGCATGTGTATCAATGGACTCTTCTCACATCACCCCCAGCACCCATTTTCCTCTCTTGTTAGGAGTCCCATCGGTCCCCTCTACCCTGGGTTTCCCCATAGCTTTTTGAGGAACCTCTGTCCTGATTCCCATTGTGTCTGCATAACTTACATTCCCCTGGGCAGTGTAAAGGGTCCTTTCCTGTTGTGTCCCTCTCTGGCTCGGGCATAAGAGCAATAGTGGTTCATACGATGAGGCTGATAGTGTCCCTTTCTTTCTCTTTTATGGACTATTTTGAGCAGCATTGATGTTAATTATTCTTTAAAGATCTGGTAGAATTTGGTAGTAAATTTGTCCATTTCTGGGCTTTTCTTTGCTGGTGAACTATTATTGCTTTATTCTCGCTGTTGACAGTTGTTCTATTTAGTTTATTGTTAGGCCCAATGTGTGTGTGTGTGTGGTGTGTGTGTGAACACCACAATGGCAGTGCTGGTGGCAAGGTCCTAACAGAAGGGTTTTGGCCCATTAAACAGAAAGATTGTTATTGGCTCAACAGAGGCCTAAAAGGCAGGTTTTTATTTACCAGGGGCTTCCCTTAAACCGCAAACACCCCTCTTAATTCACCCCAAAGGTCAACTAGATGGAAGGGCACGCAGCTGTTGTCAACCTGAACAGCCTGCATCCACTCAAAGGCCCCACCATGCTGACCATCATATGAAATCTGTCTTGCTTTCCCTGCCATTTTTCTCTTCTCTCTGCTCCCTGCATTCAGGTAACCTTGGCAGTCTGATCCCCCAAAACCTTCCTTTCTACCCAGGGAGTGGTCTAGTTCAGTGGTTCACCACACCCTCACTTGCAATGTCTTGATGACTCTCAAAACGTCTTGATTCGATTTGAGTATTTGAGTATATTGTATATGTCCAAAGATTTGTCAGTTTCTTTCAGAATTTCGAGGTTTGTGTTTTTTAAATATGCTTTCCAAGTATTACCTAATGACTCTCTTTATCTCATTGGTACCTACTGTAATGTCCCCTTTCAGCTCAAATTTTATCAAATTGGGTCATATCTTCCTTTTGGTTGGTTTGGCTAAGGACTGAATCCCGTTTTCATTTCAAAGAACCCAGATCTTATTTCATCGATTCTTTGTGATTTTTCCTTTATCTTTCTTTCCTCAATCTCTTCCCTGAGCCTTATTACTTCTTTCTTTATACAGAATCTGGGTTTGGCTTGTTCTTGTTTTCTAAGGCCTGGGGTGTAGCCTCACTTGCCAGGTCTCTCTGTCTTTGATGGAGTCATCATGACTATAACGTCCCCTATCAACTGCCTTTGCTGTGTCCAAAGCTTACGGTCAGCTGTGCTTTTGTTTTCATTTGACTCTAGGAACCTTTCAGTATCATCCGGGACATTTTCAGTGACTCACTGGTCATCTGAGATCATGCTGTTTAATATTTGTGTATCTGTACAGCTTCTCTTCTTATGGACTCCTAGGTTTAGCCTATCACTACCTAACAAGATACAAGAAGTTACTTCAGTTTTTTTTTTATTTGTTAAGACTTGCCTTATGGCCTAAAACATGATTTATTTTTGTGGGAAATTCCATGGACTTCTCAGAAATGTGTGATTCAGAGGTCTTTTATAAAATACCCTACATATATAAGTTAAGGACATTTGATCTATTGGGGCAGCTTAACTCTGAAGTTTCTTTGCTTCATCTCTGTCTGGATGACCTATTGATGCTATTAGGATATTAAATCACCATTACTGAATATGGATCTCTGTCCCCTTATGTTTCATAATGCTCATTTTATGAAATTTGGGGTACCAATATTTGGTTCATGTGTACTTGCCATCGTATTTCTTGACATGTGTTATTCCCATTGTTAATGTGTGATGACCTTTTAATTTTTTTTTTTTTAAAAACTGTTCTGACTAATTTGGCCTGAATTTAGCATGGACCTTTGTCAGGCCCAAGCATTGCTGTTTCTATTGGTTTATTGTTTATTGACCTGTCGTTTTCTAACCTTTTGCTTTCAGTCTGTGTGTCTTTGTTAGTGAAGTGTGTTTCTGATGGTTAAGAAATAGCTTGCTCCTGTTTCAGTGAGATCAGTTAGTCTGAAGGATCAGAACTTTACCTTGTTTGATAAAGTTCCCCTAAGTCCTGACAGTAGAGCCAGGAAGATTCCCTCAGTCCCCAGATCCCAAGGGTACTCTCTCTCATTGGTGCCTACCCAAGGAAAATAAGGGGGATGAAACTCCCACCTCATACAAAGAATCATGGCTTTTAGGGATTGGGAGTGACAGGGATGGAGCTGGGCACCATGCCTAGGTTCTGGGTGCTGCGAAGCAAGTCATCAGACTAGAATTATCGGCAATGTAGAACTGTAGAGTTGGGATCTACATATAGGAAAGGAGGGTGGATCTGAATTCCTGGGGGCAAAAGGAACTCCCGAGGAGCGAGGAGATGTCTCTTGTCAGGGATCCTAACAAGAAATTGTGCCAGGAGGAAACTTCTCTGATGATGACTGAGCAAGACACTGATCTATGAGTACAGCAGAATGTCATCAGGAGTCATTTTATGAGTGCTTTTCTTTCTCAGAATAATAGTATTTGCTGTTACCCTAGGTCCCTGTGCTATCTGGTCACCCAAACAGTGTCAGGTACGGCTTCTATCTCATAGAGTGGGCCTCCGTCAATCACATATTGGTTGGTTACTCCTCCAAGCTTTGTAACACCATTGCCCTAGCATATTTTGCATATAGGACACCATTGTTGATCAAAGGGGTTGTGACTGGCTTGGTGTTTATGTTTCTCTTTTGGCAGTTTGCTGGATGCCTTCCTGAACCAAAGAGGCTAGAACATAAGGGTGAAAGGTTCTGTGTAGGCACCAACTTGACTTCTCCATGTTCAGTTGTATAGGTGTTGTCTTCAGCATGGGGTCTTCGTGTCAGTTTGCAGAGAGTAACCTATAGCCTTGGCAACAGCCTGGGTTGTTTGGGGGTTCCCATGGAAACTTTTTGGCCAGCTACTCAATTAGATGCGACCCATTCCCAGTGCTGAAAGATTCATTTGGTGACAAGAGGTGACCAGCTGAGCTCCCCTGATGTGTTAGTCAGGGTTCTCTAGAGGAACAGAATTTACAGGCTGAATATCTCTCTGTCTCTCTCCACATATATGCGTGTGTGTGTGTGTGTGTGTGTGTGTGTGTATTAGAATGGCTTACATGTTGTGGTCCAGTTAACCCAACAATGACTGGCTAGGAATGAGAAGTCCAAGGACCCAGTAGTTGCTCAGTTCATGGTGTTGAATGACTCAGCTGGTATTCAGTATAGGCTGAAATCCTATAATGTAGGCTTTAATGCCAGTGAAGAAATGAGCTTTCTATCAAGTCAAGGGCAACCAGACAAAGAGCAAAAGCTTCCTTCTTCTAGGTCCTTATATAGGCTTCCAGCAGAAAGCATGGCCCAGATTAGAGGTGAGTTTTCCAAGCTCAAAATATCTGGATTAAAGGTGTAATCATGGTTAGTAGACCTTCCCACTTCAAATTAAAGAAAGCTTCCTTACAGATATGCCCCTTCATTTTTTGGGTTTTAGTTAATTCCAGATGTAATCAAGTTGATATCCATGACTAGCCATCACACCCATTATTTGGCTATTTTATTTATGTCACCTTCATATATGTATATATGTTAAGAAACTTCTACTCTCTCAGGCTTCCATACCAACCCTCAGTGACCCTTTAATTTTAGTTGTCTATCCTGTATTCCTTCCCTCATGCCCCTCCCCTCACTGACTTATTAGCTAATAACCACATGTAAGCAAGTACATACCATATTTGTCGTTCTGGTCTGGGATACCTCACTAAGGATTTTTTTTCTAGTTCCATCCATTTACTCGAAAATTTCATGATGTCTTTTTTTTTTAACATCTGAGTATTCTTCATTGTGTAAATGTACCCCAATTTCTTTACTCATCCTTCTGTTGAGGACCATCTGGGTTGTTTCCAGCATATGGCTATGATAGACAGAGCTGCAATGAACATAGTTGAGAAAGTGTCTCTGTGGTAGGATGAAGCATTCTTTGAGTATGTGCCCAAGAGCAAAGCTGGATGGTGCGGTAGATGGATTCCCATCTTCCTGAAGAGCTAATACACTGTTTTCCACAGTGGCTGTACATGTTTTCACTACCAACAGCAATAGTGTTCCCCTTACTCCACATCCTTGCCAGTACATAGTGTCACTTGTTTTATTGATCTTAGCCATTCTGACGGGTATAAGATCAAATCTTAAAGTAGTTTCGATTGCATTTCACAGGTGGCTAAGGATGTCGAACACTTCTTTAAGAGATGCTCAGCCATTTGAGTGTCCTCTATTGAGAATTTTCTGTTTAGATCTTCACCCCATTTCTAAATTAGGTTATTTGTGGTCTTGATATCTAGTTTTTAAAAAAAGTTCTTTGTATGTTTGGGATAATAGTCCTCTATAAGATGTGTAGTTGGTAAAAATCTTTCCCATTTGTAGCTGCTGTTTTGTCTGAATGATGATGTTCTTTGACATGCGGAAGCTTCTCAGTTTTGTGAGGTTCTCTTTATTTATTGTTGATCGTAGTGCCTGTGTTATCAGTGATCTGTTGAGAAAGCGTTTTCCCATGTCAGTGTATTCAAGGCTATTCCCCACTTTCTCTTCTACTGGGTCCAACATCTCTATCCGATTTCATGTAGAGGTTTTTGATCCATTCAGAGTTGAGTGTTGTGTGGAGTGATAAGTACAGATCTGTCTGGATTCTTCTACATGAAGCCATCCACACTGACCAGCAACAATTGTTAAAGATGCTGTCTTTATTTTTCCAGTGTGTGTTTTGGCTTATTTGTAAAAAATCAGGTTTCCATAGGTGTGTGGATTTATTTCTGGGTCTTCAGTTCAATTCCATTGATCAACAGGCCTGTTTTTGTGCCAATACCATGCTGTTTTTGTTACTATAGCTCTTTAGTACAACTTTATTGGGGATAGTGATATTTCCTGCAATTCTTTTATTATTTAGGATTGTTTTAACTATTCTTGGTTTTTATGTTTTTTTAATATTTATTTATTTATTATGTATACAATAGTCTGCCTGTGTGTATGTCTGCAGGCCAGAAGAGGGCATCAGACCTCATTACAGATGGTTATAAGCCACCATATGGTTGCCGAGAATTGAACTCAAGACCTTTGGAAGAGCAGGCAATGCTCTTAACCGCTGAGCCATCTCTCCAGCCCGGTTTTTATGTTTTCAAACGAAGCAGAAAATTGTACTTTCAAGGTCTGTGAAGAATTGTGTTATAATTTTGATGCGGGATTGCATTGAATCTGTAGGTTGCTTTTGTCTGGATGGCTGTTTTTACTATGTCAATCTTACCAATCCATGAGCTGGGAGAGCTTTCTATCTTCTGATATCTTCTTCAATTTCTTTCTTTGAAGATTTTATCATACAAGTCTCTCACTTGTTTTGTTGTTTGTAGGGTAAAAGGGACAACTGGAACAGGCACTGAGCACCCTGACTCTGAACCCAGAGCCAGTGAAAGAAACACACCCTGGATCAGAGACCTGGAAAAGAAACATCTTTATCCCTGAACCCAGGACTAAAAGACATGTGCCCTGGTTCCGAAACTAGTGTCAAAGAAACACACGTTGTCCCTAGAATCAGAGCCAGTGAAAGAAATATACCCTGGTCCTAAGATTAGAGTCAAAAAGCTAAAAAGGACCAATGAAAGAAACACCGTTTGACCGTGAAATCATAGCCATCTCTGCCCCTGACCAACTAAACTAGCCAATCCCTTAGCAGGGAAAAACTAACCAATCTCTCTTCTCCCTGGGAAAACTTTGCTCCTAAGAAGCCCTATATAAGCCTCTCTGCCTGTTCAGTTAAGGGCCATGGTTTATCCCTCCCTGGCAGAGGCAGCCACTCTCCTGAACTCCTCCTTCCCAAATAAATCTTTTTTTTTTTTTTCAAAAGAGTTTTGGGTGACGATCTTCATTCTTCAGAATAGAAGAATCTGGCTGGGATGTCCCTTAGGGGACCGAGCAGAAAAACCTTGCTGAGATGCTTTCTTAGGGTGGTTGATCAAGGTGGAGCAGAACAGAAGAACCTTGCTAGGATACTCCTTGGGGTGGGGGTGCTGAGCTGAGCAGAAAAAGTAACAACTTTTCCTGGAGCCGGAGGAGATTGCTACATTTATGCAGGGGCTTCCCCTTTAGCAGAGCATTAGCAAAAGAAGAAACATCTTGGCACCAGAGAAGAAGCAGATAACTCTGCTAGGATGTTCCCTTAAGGGAACAAAGCGAGCTCAGCTGTAGTGGCTCTCCAGAAGATTATATCCAGGATTGCTATAGTCTGTGGGGAGACCATCTCCCACTGCACCCCAGCTTCAGGTAGCCTGGCTTCCCCGACAGGACACCTTTTCCTCCAGGGCTGAGCTGTCCTATTGTGGCTCCAGCCCCCAGAGCTGTCCTATGGCGGCTCTATCCTTCAGGGCTGAGCTGTCTTATTGTGGCTCCAGCCCCCAGAGCTGTCCTATGGCAGCTCTAAGTATAGTCTGGCTTCCTGATAAGTCAGGCTATCTCTACAACACTACAACTGTAACACAATCACCTACAACTTACACATACTATCATAGCTTCTGCAAATAGACTTAGACTTCTTCCTTTCCAATTTGTATCCCCTTGATCTCCTTCCGTTGTCTTATTGCTCCAGTGAAGACTTCAGGTACTATATTTAGTACGTATGGAGAGAGTGGACAACCTGTCCTACTCCTGAGTTTAGTGCAGTTGAGTTTTTCCTTATTTAAGTTAATGTTGGCTGTGGGCTTGCTGTAAGCTGTATTTATTATGTTGAGGTAGGTATGTCACTTGTATCCCTCATCTCTCCAGGTCTTTTATCATGAAGGAGTGTTAGATTTGGCAAAGAACTTTTCTGGATCTAATGAGATGATCATGTGGTTTTTGTCTTTCAGTTTGTTTACATGGTAGATTAGTTGTTTAACATATATTGAACTATGCATGACTCTCTGGGATGCAGCCTAATTAATCATGCTGGATGATCTTTATGATGTGTTCTTGGATTTGGTTTGCAAGTATTTTATTGAGTGTTTTCGCATCTGTGTTCATAAGGGAAATTGGTCTGCGATTCTTTCATTGTTAGGTCTTTAAAGGGGACCCTGCTGGTGCTTACAGCAGGCAGCAAAGTGAACTGCAAAGAAATGAGGATGAAAACTCTGTCCAGATGGACTTCATGAGCCTGGATCAAACTTGGGAAGAGTCTTAGTTTGGGTTTCTGTTGCTGTGAAGAGACCCCATGGCCACGACAACTCTTAAAAAGGAAAACATTTAATTGGGGCTGTCTTGCAGTTCAGAGGTTTAGTCCATTATTATCATCATGGAAGGAAGCATGGTAGCATGCAGGCAGACATGGTGCTGGAGAGGTAGCTGAGAGTCTACATCTGGATGAGTAGGCAACAGGAAGTGAACTGTCTACCACACTGGGCATAGCTTGAGCACATGAGACTGCCAAGCCCACCCCCACATTGATATACTTACTCAAACAAGGCCACACCTACTCCAACAAGGCCACATCTCCTAATAGTACTACTCCCCATGGGCCAAGCATTCAAATACATGAGACTATGGGGGCCATACCTATTCAAACCACCACAGAAAGTGTGATGCCAGGTGAGTTCCTCCAAACAAATTTAAACAAAGTAAAATTTGGAAAAGAGTTTCTTGGTGTAATACAACCCCTGGTGCATGAGGAAGCATAATCACATCAAAAGCTGACTCAGGGTATGGGCCAATTCTTCTAAGAAGATGGTTTCTAGAGATAGATCATCTGTACTAGTTTAAGGATCTGAGGATGGCTATGGCCTGATCTTGGTCAAACAGATAATGTAGAGGTCATTTTGGTTATTACTGGTCCAGGTTGTGGAAGCTTGGGGGAGCCTCTAGCTATACATTTAGACTATGAGGAATCTCGAGAGTCTGGGGAGCCCCTGGCTGTAAAGATCAGTTAGGTTACTAGACACCTCTGGTCCTGGTTGTATGAGTTTGATATGGCCTGGCTCAACAGATAAGGCAGACCATCAAGCTATTAATTACTTCCAATTCCCAGCTTTCTGGATGGAAGAGCAGGTTTTACATCTTTCCCATCAGAGACACAGTCCTGTGTGGTGCGTCATATTCCTGGTTTCTCTGGAGATCTGTGGGCACAAGGACTTCATGCTGTGCTCCCAATGGGTCTTTATGTGGTTGGGGTGAGCGCATGCATACAAATGCATGTGTGTTTTCTGTCTTTTCATTTTGCTGGTGTTGTGGCTGTGAGTTGCTTTGTAGGAAATTCTTCTGGGTTCCTGATAGGTGGATGCCCGGTAAAATGCATTGCTAGGTATTAGGAGCTGACATTTAGGAATGGTGCTGGACTAGGAAGGGGTACTGAAGGAGGTACCTAGGAGGGAGGAAAGCAGGGTGTTCCATCAGGGTCTGCTTAGTCCCCTCAGAGTGGAATCAGAGAATAAGAAGAGGCCATAGCAGAAGGTCTACAGAGCTGGGGATGAGGCCGGGGGATTGGACTTGGGGGGATAGAGGGAGAAAAGAAGATCTGCAGTTAGCCCACTAGTTTCCCTGGTCAGAATAGCCTGTAGATTCCCAGGGACTGTGTACTGGTGTTAGGGACTTGGGGAAAACAGCAGGTAAGGGGAGGAAGTTGGAAGGGTAGATCTGTGTGATCCCCTGGAGATGGGAGCAGGGGAAGAAGTGGACGAGACTGGGGGATTGGATTTGGAGGAGTGGAAGGAGGGGTGAAGATCTGCAGGTAGCCTACCTGCTTGTTTCCTTGGCCAGAGTGCTCTCTGAGGCATTTTGGGCATGCTTAGGAAAACTAACCAATGCTGTCATTTTTGGACAATGTGTATTCTGTCATCCTGGCCATGGAAAGCCAGACCAGACAAACCATGCAATCCAGCAGTTTAGATAACAGGTAGGAAGGAGCCCTGTCACAAGGGACAAGCCATATCCACATCCCCAGCCAGGCTGGTAGATGTGTGGTTTAAAGGGAAAGTCCGGCCTAGGGTGAGGAGACCTAAGGGGTTCAGGACTCTTTCCACCTGCTTGCACTTTCCAGGACTCAGGTACTAATCTGAAGTGAGATTAGAAATACGGGGAGATCCTTCTAATTCCATCTGACTCTGTGGACTTACGGCTCATGCAGATAGTCACAGTCTTTGGACATTTTGCCAGAAGCAGCTTCCACACCACCAATGTAAAGGGAAACAGAAGAAAGCCATGGAGCTTTCCACAGAGCTGTAGCCAAGGGAGACAGACACAGTGGTGAAGCCTGGGTGTGCACAAAAGTGGGGACCTTCCCTACCTGTCACAGAGAGGGGAGAAGGGTAAAGAGGGCCAGAGTGGGTGTCATGTGCTTCGGGCTAACGTGCAAAGCAGGGGCAGGAGTTAGGCTGTGGGCTCTGAGGCGTTAACAGTTTCCTCAACCGCCGCAGGGGATGGAGGAGCCTGGAGCCCAGGCCTTGGCAGATAAATGGCTCAGTGTGGTGTTAAGTCCTGTATTTAACAGCTTGATTAATGGGCCAGAGGAGAGCTGCTTGGCTAATGAAGTGTGCAGGTGGCTGCTGGTGGGTCACGGCTGTTACGGCAACAATGGCCATCAAGACCCACTCACGAGAGTCCCCTCCTCTGTGAGAGAACAAGGAAGCCGTTTGCGGAGAACTCACCCAGGAAGACATAAGCAAGAACCTAGGATATATGGCTCTGTAGGTGTCAGACTTCTGGAAACTCACAGCCCAGAGAACCCATGACTAAAAGTGCTATAAACATGCTTCAAAGCTCACAGGTGCTTGTCCAACGATGTAAAAAAAAAAAAAAATACCGGACTTCCCGGAGATTTGTGCAATTGATCTAAGAACTCCATAAACCTCCTGCTTCTTCTCTATGCATTTATTAATTTCACAATCCACAGGCTCTCCAGACTCTCGAGTCTAACTCGTGTCTCCTGGCCTCTCTGTCCTGTGACTCACAGACCACAGGTCTCTGGAGCATCACTGTCGTCATGTGGTCCCCCTTTCTGCCACCATGCTACTTCTGACCATGGTCTCCAGTCACCTGGATGAGAAACTACTAGTCCCTTGGCTTCCCCACTCCCCCGGCTTCTCACTACCATGCCATTGCTTCAACCTCTACCCGGAGGCTCTCTGTGGCTCCTTATGGCTCCGTGGCATTTTGAGTCCCATCATCTGCCATCACTGGCCTCCTGGTCCCATCTATCCTCCTACACAGTGCCCAGCTCCTGACACACAGCTGCCTCAGGACTTGGAACAGCCTCGGCGCTCTTTGATCTGCTGCTTCTGGCTGCTTCTGGTTCTCTTCACACACCACCTTCTCCCCGACTGCCTATCAGATACTCAGGCCTGGGATGAATCGTCATTAAGTTTGACCAAGACAGAGACAGGCCATTGGCAAGTGCTCTCAGGTAGCTGCTTCGAAGCAGAGGACCAGCACAAACACACAGCAGCTTAGCTCCTTATGTCCTGAGATCACCTAGGCTGAGTGGGAGGGGAGTCTACTTTGCTCCCTATATTTTAGCCGTGCTGAGATAGTGATGATGAAGATGAGGGTGACTTCCCAGGTCCAGAGCATCTCAGAGTGATGAAGATGAGGATAACTTCCCAGGTCCAGAGCATCTCAGAGTGATCTTGTGTCATCACTACAGTATGCATCCCACTTGTGAGAGGACATGCTGGAACTCATCATCACAGCCAGCCTGAGTCTCAGGGATGACAGCAGCCTGTGCCAGCTGCACAGCTGGAGCCCCACAGGGACAGCCAGAGAGGCCAGAACCATGCCTTCCTGGTGACTGTTTTGGGTTGCATAGAGTAGGGTGGGTGGGATGAGGGGATGGACTGTGAGAAACCATGGTTGGCTTGGCTTAGGCTCTGCTTCGCTTTAGACCAGTGTCTGAAAAGTTAATCTGTGAAGTTGCTCCTCTGTGGTGAGCACCTCTGAGCTGCCATGGAGACCATCAAGAAGCCAGCTGCTATCTCATTTGTGCCCATACATTGCTCCTAACTTCACTTCCTGTACCTCACGCTCTCCATTCATAGACAAGGAATGCTCATTGCGGGCTCTTCCTGATACCCGACATTGCAGAGTCTTCCTGTTCACCCGACACTGAAGATTCTGGCAGAGCAACACTCTCTGAACCTCCCAGGATGGGGGCAGCCCTAAGATCACAGCACGAGTGGCTGACAGTGGGAATGATATAGCCTTGTTCCGGGAAGATGGGATCCAGGTTCTTGCGGTAAAATTCTGTGCTGGTGCATAGCTTGTCGAGCGTTTTTACATCTTAAAATGAAGCATGGCCTGAGGGCAGGGGCTTCTTTGTCTGCCTAGGGGTTAAAGTCAGTGGACGAATGTTGTAAACAGTGACAGAATCCATATGAGCGCAGCGGCGAGGCGTAAGGCATCAACTAGCCGTCTTCCACGCATGAGGTGTTTTTCCCACTTCTGGCTACAGCCCCAGGCTCTCTCCGGCAGTCTCAAGCCGTGGTTCTGCATTTACCACATGGACATCTGCCGGGAGGTAAAGCAGCAGTTACCAGTCACCCACATGTCACACCGTAAATCTACACGATGACTCCATGAGGCACAAGAGTCCAGCAGCTTTACGAGGTGCCACCTCTGTGATTAATGGAGGCAGGAGGCTATGCAGGCAGGAATGGGGGAGAGACAAGAAAACATTGGCATGAATGCATAGGTACACATGTATAAACATAGCCAGACATGCATACACATTGACACATACACAAACACACATGCATATACACTCACATATATAGGTGTGTGCATATATGCATACACCTATATACGCATAAACAGACACATACATACTCGTATACACACACTTACATAAATCATGCATAGTCTATACATGTGTATTTGTGTAGTCAGTGCACATACATGCATGCACACATATACATACACATTCACATAAGCACACACAGGATTCTAGCCCTGACCACGTTATCCCAGGGACAATCACTGCACTTCCATTCAGAATTTACTTCATGGACTATGGCTTCCCAATGATGGAATATAAAATGTTATAATTGAAAGGTGTCAGTGAAGAGCCAAACGTTTGCCTTTATTTAGCTATTACATTTGTGATATTCAGCTTCCTCTGTTGGAATTTTGTTTGCAGCATTGGGTCATTGATTACGTGTATTCAGAAGGACCTCGCTAGAAATGGTGTGATAAGAACAGGCACCTGAGTGACTTATGGAGCAGGGGGGCAGCCAGAGCCCCATGGCCACTGCTGCTTGACACTGTTGTCAGGCTTAACAGTCACAGCGCCTCTCCGAACGGGGCATTGCTTGCCACATTTTCCAAGTGCAGAAAATGGGGTTTAAAGTGTGTCTGAATTCACAGAAATGAACAGTGGCGGGGCTGGGAGCCAAACCACGCTGGCGGGTGCCAATGTCTGCTTGGTCTACTGTGTCCCGCTGTGGGTAACATGTACTTGTTAAGCTCACAGTAGATCATGGCTCTGTGCCCAACAGATCCTTTCAAAAACCAAGCAGGGTTTACTGAGAATCACAGCTATCACGAGTAGGTGCAACTCTGATAGTCTTCCTTTGGTAACTTTAATTTTTCCCAGGGGTGCAGCCACACCATGGTATGGTTTCAGATCCTCCAATCTTTCACAGAGTGTGGCAAATAGGAACTGTTAGCTTGAGAACTTCCTCCGGTGTTCACCAGAGACACCTGTCGGGTGCTTATTAAAGGAATGGTGGGATGGGGGTCATGGTTGAGCAGGTGCACAACTGCCAAGTTCGAGGTTATGTGGAATGAGCCAGTGGATGCTTGAGGGCTCTTGCTTTGTCCCAGGGCCTAGCAGGCCCACAGCTGGCCGGCACCTTTCCCTGACAGAGCTTTGACCAAGCGCAGGAGCCAGGGTTCATGAAACAGAGGGGCTAGTGGGAGGAAGGAGGGCAGCATTTGTCTGGTGGGGGAGGGAGTCTGAAGGAGGGGGTGGGAGGAAAGTCACCATAAGCGCGTGCCTCCCAGATGCCTCTGCCTCTCCCTTTTACACACAACAAACTTTCTCCTCCGCCATACCTAGGAGCAGTCTTGTCCTTCCTTTTATTTCTTCTTTTTCATTCATCTGGTGCCAAGACTCGGGACCAGTCTGTACCTCTCCTTTAATATATTTTTTTCATTCCATGGAATTATTGGTTCTTCTGTTTTGCCTGTGTTCAGAGAAGTTGTCACTTCAGTTCATGACAGTAGCAGGAACTGTGGGAAATGAGGACATGTCCAAAAGGAGCATACACCAGGCTGGCAGTGCAGGCCTGTAAGCTGATGCAGGGGCATTACACGTTCAAGGCCAGCCCGGGTTAAACTTAGTGAGGCCTCATCTTGAAATGAAAAGTAAAGAGAGGTTGGGGGTGCAATTCAGTGGTAGAGTGCTTGCCTAGACTGTGCGGGGTCTTAGGTTCAGTCAGTCCCCAGTTACATGGGGGCAACACACACACACACACACACACACACACACGGAAGCATGTCTCAGTAGCTGTAGCTGAAGATGACATCTGTCCACCCTGGGTGACCCCTGCCCTTGGATTTAACAAGGTGCTTTCTCAGGACTGGAGCATAAACCTGGGGGTCTGTGCAGGCTTAAAGTTGAATGAGAGAACACCAGATCAAACCAGAACCCCCCAATGTGTGTGAATTTGTAGAACTTGAAGGCAGGGAAACTTGTCCCACTGAAAGAGATTTTTCTCTGTGGGAAAACAGAAAAGTGGAGCTACCTTGTCAGTTGATGTAGAATGTAAAGTAGATATTGTGGTTGAAGTGGGAAATGGAAGCGTTTGTGCCATTCACAGGTCTAATGACCTGTAGACATCATGGGGCTGGGAAGGGGTGAGGTGAGACTGGGAAGGGGTGAGGTGGAGCTGGGAAGGGATGAGGTGGGGCTGGGAAGGGATGAAATGGGTTGGAAAAGGGTTGAGGGGGGACTGGAAGGGGTGAGACAGAGACTCTGTGTCTCTGACATCACACTGCCTGTTTCCTTTCCTGCCTCCAGTTTCGCAGCATGTGGGCCATTGAGAAGCATTTTGTCCAGACTGTAGTACAGGGTGAAATTGACCTTGACTTGCCTGGCTTCTCTCCTCCCACTATCAACTGCTGTGACCAGAAGCACAAGAAGAAGAACGAAAAACAAAAAAGGTGGCACTTGAGTGTCTGGAGGATTCCCCTACTGCCCTTGCCAGCTTTTCTGTTCATGTCACCCCTGCCCTGTGTCTGACGCTCTCCCCAGCTCCTTTGATGGACAGCCAACTTGTAACACAGATCCCTCCTGTCGTTTAGCCTTTCTCTCGCTGACAGTTTTCTCTCAGACGCCGGTTTCTCTGTTTCCAAACTTCTCACCAATTCCTGCTCCAATCTCCTCTAAGCCACATATATGTCCTCTGGAGTCGAGCTCCTCCATCCCACGCTGCCTTCCTGTTGGGTGTGGCTGGTTCACAGCCTCATATCATTCATCCCAAATGTTAACCCCAAGACTCTAGCACGGCTTAGCCTATGGCACTGTTCCCCAATAAAGCCCCAAGCTAGGTGGCTCTTCAGACTGTTGAGAGGGTCTCCTAACTCAAGTGAGTCACCGCAGGCTCCTGTCATTTGCCCCTCCCGACACACACCGAGGCTATCCATCTGGAAACTGCCACATCTCCCCTCCATTCCAGTCAAGGCAAGCGGCTCCTCCAGGAAGGCGTTCTGTCCCCAACGGTGTTGGCTGGTTTTATGTCAACTTGACACAGCTAAAGTCATCTGAGAGGAGGGAGCCTTAATTAAGAATGCCTACATAAGATTAGGCTGTGGGCAAGTCAGTAAGGAATTTTCTTAATTAATGATTGATGGTGATTGACAGGGAGGCCCAGTCCATTGTGGGTGATGCCATCCCTGGGCTAGTGGTCCTGGGCTCTATAAGAAAGCAGGTTGAGCAAGTCATGAGAAGTAAGTCAGTTAGAAGCTCCCCTCCATGGCCTCTACATCAGCTCCTGCCTCCAGGTTCCTGCTCTGTGAGTTCCTGCCCTGACTTCCTTCCATGACAAACAGTGCTATGGAAGTGTGAACCAGATACAACCTTCCCTCCCCAATTCCCAACAACCACAGGGTAGCTCACAACTGTCTCTAACTCCAGTCCCAGGGGATCTGCCGCCCTCTTCTGGCCTCGTGGGCACCAGGTGCACATGGGGCAGAGATACGTGTATGCAAAACACTCATACACATAAAAGGAAAGAAAATCTAAAAAAAAAAAAACCTGCATCTATATATCATAATACTTCTATATAATTTTGCCCTTTTTCTGATTTTCTCAATGTTTAAAACTCTGCTTTTCATTATCAGAAAGATCCAGGCTTCTCCCCCATCCCCCTTACCTCAGATCCACACTGTAAAATAAATAGCACGACATTCCATTAAATTAGCCTCCATAAAATGGTGCAGGGTGGTTTTTTTTTTTTAAGATGATGAAAAACTTGAAGACATCAATGGCTTTTTATCAGAGAAATTCCCCTCACCTCTGAAGAAGACTGGAATTAATTTAAATAGCACCAGAAATAGAAAAGGAGGGCTCCACCAGCCAAGTTCCTTTTCAAACGGCAAAACCGAACCTCTCCAAGGTGGATGTTTCTCATAGTTCCCGTGCTGAAAGAGGTGACCTCGAAGATGCACCCGTCTGTCTGCATCTGGACACATCGCATAGCTGTCAGGTGGATAACTCACGTTGGGCGTGTTTAAAAACCAGCTTGCCCTGTGTATGGAGCAGGTCCCACTTAGAAGTCATTTCAGTTTCAAAGGGAGATTACAACCCTTTGAAATTCCCTTAAAGGAGAAATTCCACCTCTGCTTTTTATTATCCGATTGCATTAGTTCTTATATTAGGATAAAAAGAAACACATTCTGCTCTTTAAACAATAGCAAAGGGAAACATCACCCCTGGCAGCCTTTCTTTCTTGGGGGAATTCTAATCCATTCATATCCTCAAAGGCACTTTCATTCTTTGGGGGAAGATTTGAGGGCCAATTAATTGTAGCCTCTTGGGACCCACCCATGCCCTTGAAGTTTTATCTTAGTAAAGACATAGATGCTATTTAAGAAGCCGGGGGTCCAAAAGGCATAAGAATGGTGAGGGAGTCCAATGAATCACCTGGGTGGATGGCGTGTAGAGTCCAGGTCCTGCCTGCTCAGTGCTGCAACCACCTGAGAGGCCTGAGAGGTCTGTGGCTATCCCAGCCCCCCTTTCCTGACCAGCAAGGGTACGTCGGCCTGGCACATGGGGCCTAGCTGGAAGGAGCATTTCCAGCCTGGAGCTTTGGTTAAAGGTCATCCTAACCCAGTGCTAATGTCTGTGGAGCCAGGGTTTAGCTGTTAGCTTGAGCGAGGTCTCAGCGGATGCAGCTCAAAGCAAACCTTCTGGAACTTGGAAGCTGGTTTTGAGCAGGATGCTCACAGGATGGCTGCAGGAACAGAGGGTATTTCGCTGAGCTTAGCCAGCCTTCCGCTGGCAGAAATATGCTTTGCTTTTTAAGTGTGCAGCCTTCTAGAGACTGTATGTCACCTAGCAATGCTTTACGTTTTCACTGTAGTTTCTAGAAATATTCAAGCTGAATATCTAGAGTGCAAACCATGCCACGGTGGGCATGTTCTCTGCCTGCCTGCATCGTTGGCATAAACTCTATGTTTCATGACTGTGTTTTGACCTGGTCTTCGATCATCACAGACTTCACTTTTCTCAAAAGCTTGGTTCCCTACCTGGACCCTTTCTGATGAAAGTCTGACACACTGACTCAATTCCGGAGACTCACAAACAGGGCTCTGTTTGACACATAGATTCCAATCCTGGTTGGCATTAGTTAGGCTGGCTGCTCTGTCTACCTTCTGTATCAGCTAGCGCTAGGAGCGATGCTAGTGTATCAATCAACACTAAGAGTGTCAGTGTGATGTCCTCTTCTCATCACTGTCTTCCATCACTCAGAGGGCAGAGAGCATGCCTGCCTGCCCTGCCTCACCCCCCATTTCTCACCTATTATGTTTGTCATTAGAAGGACATGACCAGATCTAACCAAGAGATGTGTAGACAACCCAGTCGCCCACTGCAGCTTTTGTTTAGGGATATTACACCTAGTTTTGATACAATTGGCAAGAGAGTATAAAAACAATGTAACTTTAAGAAGAAAAGAACATAGTATCCGAGATGAAACTATCACTGGGCAATGTCAAATGGAAAGCCTATGGGTTAATGTGCCCACCCCCAGCTGGCAGTGGTAGCCTTTGAATGGCTGTCCAGTGCCTACTGGGATCTGTCTGTCATGTCTGGCCTGTAACACGTTCCTCCTTCTGCCTGTCTGCCTGTGAGGAGCTACATGAAAGACGGGCTCCTGGCTGTTTTAGCAGTCCCAAAGCCAAAGACAGCATGCTGTATGTATTCCATACTTGGAAGAACACGGTACAGCGGTTGGCTCCTACTGTTTGCAGCATTATTTAATGTAAAGGGAATCAAATTCCCCAACACAGGGCTGTAGCTGATAAATTCTGTACATCCGCAGGGCAAGGCACACTACACACACTTCAAATTCTTTTGAAGAATAAGGACCCGAGAAAATTCTCTTTATATGGTGTTAGTGGAGCTTGCTTAGTTACATAGTCTTGGATAGATAACTATAGATACATAGCTTGATCATCAGAGCTTTTTAAAGGTTCCATTCATTCACTTAGGGAATTAATTAACATCATTGCCAAATGGCATCATTTGAGGGGAGAGAGGGAGAGAGAGAGGGAGAGAGAGATTCTAGATAAAGCCAGCCCCATTTTCACAGAATTTATTTTATAAGCTATAGGCAGAAAACAAAACAAATAAGTGCACATTTTATTGGGTTTTTCCACAAGGAAAGTCATCCGAGTCAGGCAGCGTCTTCGCTCACTCCTGGAGCTATAACAAGAGTCTTCAAACTGAGAACTTTTTAAACAGCAGTTGTATAAGTCACACCACTCAAGATGGTGCCAGCTGTTAGTGGCTGGTAAGGGCCTTCTTGATGTATCTTTACATGGTGGAGGAACAGAAGACAAAGGGGTCCCCCTGTTTCCCATGGTCCTTAGTAAAAACAGAAACCTCTGTTTCAGCACTTCAATGGACCTGCTTGCTCAAACTCTGAGTCTGGAATCAAGTTTCAATGAATTTGGGGGGACACAGACAGATGGCGTATAACATGCAGCTTCCAGGGTCCTTGAAGCAGAAGAGTATTAGGGGTACTATAAGGTGCGTGAGACCAAGATGTGTGGATTCCTTAAAGATCATTCTAGAAGGAATAGGAAGACAAAGGGTGTTGAGGCCAGAGTAAGTACTGTGCGCCTGAGGACAGGCAGGCCATGTGGCTGCAGCAGAGAGATAATGGAGGGGAGGGGAGGCAGGGATGGGGCCTGGGCCCTGAGGTCCCATCACAGACAAGACCCAGTAAGATCACAGCAATGCCTTTGTTTGTTTTCCATTTTAGTCATTTATGTTAGGTTTTTTTGTTTGTTTGTTTTGGTTTTGTTTTTAGAATTTTGGATACCAAGTTTTGCCCATATTCACCCCCTTCCAGAACTATCCTCAGATATACCTCTTCCCTACCCACCCAACTTGTGTCCCTTTTGTTTCTCACCCACAAAAATCCAGCTTGTGCTACCCATATACCCACGGATGTGCGACCTCCCACCAGGACATGGTTGACCCACCAGTGGCAACTCTCAGAGCAAACTGACTGTCCCTCTTCCAGCAGCTAACAGCTGTCAGCAGCTTCCTAGCTGGGGGTCGGAATTCACATCTGTCTCCCCTCTCCATGTTGAGGGTTGGTCTGGTCTGAGCTGGCACAGGTATAGTGCATGTGGTCATAACTGCTGTGAGTTCACGCCCAGCTGCCCCGCTGTGTCTGGAGGACACTTTCCATGCGAGCATTCGCCACGTCTGGCTCTCACAACCTTCCTGACTCTCTTTCACGATGATCTCTTGGGGATGAAAAGTTGCAGGATAGATGTTCTAGTCAGGATTTAGCATTCTGGGGTCATTTACTCCCTGCACCTGGACCAGCAGTGGGTCTCTGTCCTGATCAACTTCTGCAAACAGAGCTTCCCTGGTGAGAGCTGAGAGATGCACTAACCCATGAGTATACTTTTGAAATGTTCACCCAGTGTATTTTGATTCTATTTACCTCTTTAACCTTACTACGTCCCCTAATTCCTTCTAGATCTACCCCACCCCCCAGACTCTCACAACTTTGAGTCTTCTTTTTCTTTTCCAGTTTTTCAAGACAGGATTTCTTTGTGCAGCCCTGAAAATCCTGGAACTTGAACTGTAGACCAGGCTGTCCTTGAACTCAGAGATCCACCTGCCTCTGCCTCCCGAGTGCTGGAATTAGTCATGTGCCACCACCACCTGGCTTTTCTCTTCAGATTGTATGAATCCTTCACCTTTTGCTCTTTTGTCTTTTTTTTTTTTTTTTTTTTTTTTTTGATTTTCAAGACAGGGTTTCTCTGTAGCTTTTTTTGGTTCCTGTCCTGGAACTAGCTCTTGTAGACCAGGCTGGCCTCGAACTCACAGAGATCCGCCTACCTCTGCCTCCCAAGTGCTGGGATTAAAGGCGTGCGCCACCACCGCCCGGCGCTCTTTTGTCTTTTAAGAACACATAGGGTCTAATTTGTGATGCTTTGACGCTCCTAGGCATGGGGCCATCCACTGGAGCATGATGACCTCGACTTTTATTCCCAAGCAGGACAAGACAGAGCAGAGAAGCAGCATGGATGTGACTCAGATACTGGAGGGTTCATCCTAGGGCTATGTTAAGAGTCACTGAGGCCAAGACTGTAGAGTGTCGGCACCTGTGTGCTTGCATGGACACGTGGTGGTGGGCAAGGCAGGACAAGGCATGTGGCCTTGGTGTCTTCACCTAGGATACCAGGGTTAGAGTATGTAAGGCTCTTATGGAGACAGTTTAGGGAAAGAATTTGAGACTCACAGCCCAGTACCAACAGTAACACAGCAGGGCTTAAGAGTCTAGAGTGTTCGTGACTTAGGTGGCTAGAGGTGAGGATAATTCTTCCCAAATCTTAAAGACTATACCAGGATCAAAGCCACAGTTTAAATATAGTTAGCAATTAGAGAACTCACCAGAATCTCGCTTAGTGGCTCATTCTATGTAACACCCCGTTGGGCTTTTGCTATAGGCTGCAGTGTTGGGCCTCATGAGGCCGGGGCATGAGGCTCAGTGTAACTTCCTGAGCCTAACTTGAGTTTGGAGAGGAGCAACTCAGCACAGCCTGACCTAGGCCTGCCTCTGCCCAACCACTACTGACGTGGCAGGATATTATTGGCCCTTATTCCTTACTCCACCTCACCCCATCCCAAGACTCCCGCCCACTACCTCAGCCCTATATAAGTTCCTGCCCTGATGCAATAAAGTGAGATCCTGCTTCAACAGACTCTCAGCTCAGTGTGTGTTTCTCCCTAATGGCCAGGGGGGTGGTCCGAGTCATTAGACACTCACCATTCTGCTCAGCCTCAAAGAGAGACCAGTGGAACTGGCTCTGCCTCAGCCCTATCTGCTGTAGGCTGAGTGACAGGGGGTTAGGGTAGGTGTTCAGAGGGCGTCCATGCAGCGGGCACTTGGGATGTTATTTTTCGAAGTTCTGATCCACCCACAAAGGGGTATAGAATAAGAAACAGAAATCCCCCGCCTCTCATGGTTCTCACAGCTTGTTGGCTGCGTGTTGTTTCTGAGTCAGCAGCAAAATGTGTTTCTCTCATTCTAAGGTGTTAGAAATGTTAACTCTATCTTTCCACTCTCCCTCTGCTCCCTGCGGAAACAGTGAAGGCTGTGGGCATCTTCGGCTCTTTCTGGAACATTTAACTGTAGACAGCCTGAAGAGGAAACTTAGAAGGACCTTGAGGAATCTTCCCAGGAAGGCTCATCAGAACCCCTCCATTCATTCACTCTATATTCTGCCCTCTGTTGTGGTCACGTGGATGGAAGGAGGCGCACTCATCAGAACCCCTTTGTCCTTCACTGTGTCCTGCTCCTATTGTGGTCACATGGTGCTGTCAGCCACAAGCATTACACAGTAAAAGTACAACTGACAGATCACTAGACAAACTCACGGGAGCAGTGAGGAGCCTGATTTTCAGAGCTCTGGGGACACCTGTCTTTTGAATAATCACTGTCGATTCTGTAGAAATTTTTTGAAGCCATGACTCTTCTTCCTTCCATAATGGGACTCTTCCCAAAGTACCCCAGCAGCGTATAAATCATTCCCCCAGCAGCGTATAAATCATTTGTTGCAACAACTTCTTCTTGTATGGTCAACTGAATGACCATCTCCATGTTGTGTGAAAGTATTCACTCAGCCAAACCTTTGTTCTCATAGTCAAATCTACATAAAGCTAGTCCCTCACAATTGCTTCTATTGACAAGACTTATTGACAAGAGAGGGGCCCTGAGCAGGAGGCACTGAGCAGAGAGACATGTTTGCTCTTACAGACAAATGGGTCTGGTGGTCCTGAATTCTTTAGCAGCAACCTCAGGAAAGTAAAATCTACTGACCTGTGTTTTACCCTAACAAGCTATTAATATTCTGTATTTACCCTTCACTTCAGTTTCAATTAACACAAGATCAAAGCACAGGAAATTAGCTGTTGGTACCTCTATCTCTAAAATATCCAGGAAAAAAAAAGCTTGGGTCACTAAACCAGCCCCAGAGAAAAAGATTCCTACTCACCTGGGTGCCAGCAGATGCTGCATCCTGATGCTTAGCCCAGGGGCCAAGCTCCATCCTGATCCTCCAGGTATCTGCTGGGGGAGCTACACAGCCACACCCCTTCTAAGACATAAAACCTTGGTCTCATTGTTATTTACCAGAGAATGGTTAACTAATTCTGTGTGGGTATATAAACTGGAGACGTTGTGGGATGAGGAGAACAGCAAGGAGCATCAAAAGAGGAACATCAAAGAGAAACATCATAAGCAAACATCGAGAGAGCGTTGGAGAGAACACGGGAAGAATAAATAGGACATGATGAAAGGATTCATGTGAGCTAATTTATTTCATTTACCTCAGACCTTTTTAGTCAGTTTTCGCCTGCTAGAGCGGTCCTTTTGAATTCTGAGAGGTTTAGTGGGGCTCAACCTCAACCTAAACCTTGATAATATGGATGGGAGGAGGAGAGCTCATCAGAACCCCCTCCCCCAGGCATTCACCATGTATCCTGCTGCTATTGAAGTCACATGGATGGAGAGAAGAACAGGTGTTATGGTTCTCCGGCAGCGCCATGGAACACAGAGCCCCTGCTGCTTAGCAAACCTCAGCCATGTCTACCTTGTGCACAGGGTGTCCTGATGGGTGGGTGGGCTCTCCAGCTGTGGTCTTGCGTAGGACAAATCCCTATTTTATGGTCTCCCCATCAAGTGTGGGTGCTTAGAGGATGCTCACTGAGCTTACACATTTTGACTTTTCATTGATAAATCTTTGAAAATGGTAGCTGATCTTGCCTATGCTTTTTTTTAAGCAGTTGTCCTTATTTGATTTTAATTTCTGTACTATATGGGCTCAAATGCAAGGGTGGCCTTATTAGGGGACAGCTTGGCCTTTGACTGTCCTCAGTAGGCAGCGGGCCCTTGGTCTGCACACTCTCAGGAGCCCATATGTTCTGAATGTCAAGGCATTCTGGTTTGGGTGCCCAGCTCTTGACGCTAGAGAGCAGTGCTGAAGGGGACAGCTCCCTGCTGGGCCTCTACAGATAGCAGTCTTGGGCACTCAGAAGCCAGGGTCAGGTGCAGCCAACAGCTGGAGTCAAGGGCAGAGAAAGACTCGCTGTACTAGCTCTGCCTCTGATGAGCTGGGAAGTCCCACCTGCCCCTCCCACACAAGAATGGTTTCTTACCCTTCATCTGAGCACTGTTCTCACACGGCCTTTCTTGGCAACATGTCTCTGTCTAAATCCGTGTTCAGCAATACCAGAATCTGGAAATACATATCCTAATACATATCCTCTGAACCATGATGCTTGTCTATTAGATCAGTGCGTCTGAAGTATCCAACTGCCTGGGGTGGAGACCAGAACAGGAGACAGAGGGACATTTGAACACTTGGAACTGGCTAGTCACATGAAGCTTAGACACGAGTCACCTGCCACTGGGGGTCTAGGGAAAGTGTGTTCAGAACAGTGCAGGACACAGCTAGATACTGGTTAGTAATTATGGTCAACTTCTTGGCCATAAAAGGCTATGCTAAATTCTTTTTTTTTTTTTTTTTTTTGGATTTTTCGAGACAGGGTTTCTCCATAGCTTTTTGGTTCCTGTCCTGGAACTAGCTCTTGAAGACCAGGCTGGCCTCGAACTCACAGAGATATGCCTGCCTCTGCCTCCCGAGTGCTGGGATTAAAGGCGTGCGCCACCACCGTCCGGCTATGCTAAATTCTTCATATGCCTGTCTCTTGGGACATTCATCAGACACTTCAGGGTTTAGTGCAATAGAGCCTTCAGTCTCTGCTCCATTGAGCTAAATCCAATTCCACTCCTCCCTGTCCCTCTATTACCCATACCTGAAACCTGCCTGCCCTTCACAAAATGGAACTCAAGACACATGAAAAAGCCAGTGTGAACGTGACCCCTGACCTGTATTCTGACCCATGGAGGATGGCACCTTTGCTAGGGTTATTTTGAAGCTTCCCTCCCTTCCTCTATTTCCATAGACTCACGATCAAAAGTCCCACCTCATATACATATTTCTGTACTATTTAAAGGCATCTTTCCCTTCCTGCAGCTATCCCCAAAGTAGATGGTGATGGCCTCATCTTACACAAGTTGTGGGTTTGCATAGTCCAAGGTCCTATAATCCCCTTAGGTCACGGCAGCTTTGGAAGGAGCTCTCCGCTAGCAGAAGCTTTTTCTTCCCCATCACACGAAGGAGCACATGTCGAAGGTCTCAGCACACTAGCAAAGGCTCCCATTTATCTCTTTCCTCTGTGTGCAGCAATAGTGCTCAGCCCCTGAATGGAGAACAGGATGCATTCTAAAGGATGAACTCACTTTTCCCACGCTTGACCCAGAACCAAAGGTGTGGGGGAGGCGGGTTGGGTGGAGCCAGGGGTGGCGACTGCATAGGCATGGACCAGAATTCCTGTTGGTGAGGGGATGGAGACCCTGTTCTACTTCCACAGACCACTGCGGGTGGAAGATGATGTGTCTCTGCCTCCGGTCTGTTGATGACATGTGTCGTGTACTCTCTCAGACCTGTCATCTGTGACCACTTTTAAGGAGGTCAGTTCATGAAGGACTGTCACCCCTGGCCTCCACAGTCATGAACTCAGAATGCATGTCCACCCTCCCTGTCAGGATTGTGGTAAATGTCATTTGAGCATGGGCGTCATTGTGTGCCCCCAGTGGCACCTCCACCTTGGGCTCCAGGCGTTCACAGTCCTGGGTGTTCCTCCCTGGATACGTACTTTAACAATGCGGCCTGGCCTGGAGACTACACAGTTCATCTCCACCACACCCTCACAGCATCCAGGACACCCATTCACCCTGCCTTGCTGTCCTCGCTGCAACATTGCCTCTCCTGTGCCCAGCCCTCTCCCTCCTTTTGTGGCCCTGTCTGTGCCACTCTCCCACGGGTGTGCTCCTGCTCTCCCATTTGCTTTCCCCTGTGACTGTGCTCCTGGGTGGGCAGATGCTCTGCTGTTCCTTGCAGCTCATCCCTCCTCCATTGCTGCTCTGTGAGTTTCCTTTCCTTCCTTAGCTCTTCTGCCCTTCCTTCCTCTCCCCTGCAAGCTTCCCCTTGTGGCTCTTGAATCCCTATTGTCTTCGGAAATGTCCTGCTCACTGTCTGGGCTCCTCTTTCTGCTAGTCCCCTCTATGGTTCCTAGCTCATCTGATCATTCCTGATAGCAGCATCCCTTCCTGGGCATTGGTTTCAAACACCCCCTCTCTCTTCAGTCTGCCTCCCAACTCCAGTTTGGGATACGATTTCTGTTCCATCCTGTGAATCCCCTTTCATGTTCCTGCCTTCTCCTGGGTCCCCACTACTCCTCCATCACTATCTCCTCAGTCCTGCTGACCTCCTGTTCCTTCAGGACATGATCCCTCCCTATGTTGGTCACCATCCACCCATGTAAGCAGACCTGGGGGTGTCCATTCTCTCCTGGACCTCCTACTGCCTGAAAAGTGACATCATAGCCTTCTGAGACTTTGCCCCAGCTCCCATTTACTCTGTCTCCTCCAGAAACATGATCACGGGCAGCACCCAGAAGTTCTTGGGTCCTGAACAAGCCCCCATCCTTAGCTTCCACAACATCAATGGCAGGAATGGGAAGGAGCAGAGTTATGTTTCTATTTCTGTGACAAGACACTCTGAACATGACTATTTATAAAAGAAAGCATTAATTGGACTTTTGGTTTCAGAGAGTTAGACTCCATGATGGTGGGACAAAAGCATGACAACAGGAACAGCCAAAAACTCAAATCCTGATCTGCATGTAGGAGGTGGGGGGGGGGGTACATTGGAAATGGTGCGCGTTTTTTAGAACCTCAAAGCCCACACCTACTGATACAGCTCCTCCAACAAGGCCACAACTCTTAATCTTTTCCAAACAGTCCCACCAATTAGGGACTGAATATTCAAACATATGCATTTAGGGGGGTCATTCTCATTCAAATTACCACAAGTTTCCTCATCCCTTGCCCTCATGGCTGTTTTAACCCAGCATGCTCTGCTTGCTTGCTTGAGTCCTTTGCCATAAGACAAGCTAGGACCCCAGACATCGTTAGCCTTTCAGGAATCCCCACATGGGGCAAGGTGTCCCTTCTTAAACACCAGGTGTTCCTGGCTTTCCCAGCTCCCTCTGTCCACACAGCACTTGCGATCAGCTTCTAGCTTGTTTGTTGTCTATCCCATGAGCCCAATTGGCTCGAGGACTCCCATCTATCTATTTCCTGCAGCCTTCAGGGCAGCGCCTGGCACAGGCGGCTGTTGGAAGCTTTGAGTGTTTAAGGAGAGGATGCATGCACTCTCTTACTGATGGAATGCCTTCACACTTCGCTAGCTGAGAGCTCTCACAAGCCCTGCCTTCCTCATCTGCCATGTGACTGCTGCCCCTTTGGCTGTGATGGCTTTTCTGTCACATGACTAGATTGTGCTGTTTTAGGGCTCTGGTGCGTACTGTCATCCCCCGAAGTGTCGTCACGACTCTTTACACACAGCTCGAGGACTGCGTGTGGGAAATAAAAACCTGTAGCTTTTGCTGTCAATACTTCAGTGTGTTCTGCTTGATGTCACCTCATTCCCTTGTTTCTGTCTCACATCTGCTCCTGGCAGGGAGCCAAATGACATCCTTTTTATGTCACGCATCTTCCCCTAAGTTTGCACTTTTCTTCTTTTTATTCCATTTAGTGGCTTGTAGTTATCTTCCTGTGATTGCAGCTTCTTATATTTTTTATCTCTATGAATTTTTAAATTTTTTATTTCCATTGAATATAGAAAACCCTTGCTCACTCTTTCTACTTGCGCTCTCTCTCTCTCTCTCTCTCTCCTCCATTCTTTTCTAAGACTCTCCTTGGCACTCCAACTTGAAGGTCCTTGTAGGGTGGCGAAACGTGAGAACCATACTCCACGGAAGCTGAAGACAATGACCTGGATGTTCAGCTGAGAGGGAGGGCTGAGGTGGACACGGCTCATCAGTCCTGACCACAGAGTCCCTGTGAATGCCGCATGACGGAGGAACGGATTGTGGTGGCGGCCGCTCAACTGTGTCCTGTGCAGTTTCTGTGTGACAGTAGAGCTGAGTCCTTTGCTGCTGCCCTGGGAAGAGTAGAAGAGGAGGAGGAGCCACTACCCCTGAAGTGGGAGACGTGGAGGAAGAGCAAGAGCAAGGCTGATCCTAGGAGAAAGGTGCTCTGAGTCTCTGTGGGCTTGTGCTTCGTCTGATTCCAGAAGAGGAAGGTGTCGCCAAGACAAACCCTTGCAGCAGCAGCAGCAGGTAGCTGCATGAGGTCCAGAAGGAAGACAACAGTCACCCTGTGCAGTGATCTCACAGAGCTCACATGTCTGGGACCACGGTGGTCAGTCTGCTCTGACCTCCTCCCAGCATTCCCAGTGAAGTGACCTCACAGAACTCACCTGTCCAGGACCATGGTGCTCAGTCTGCTCTGACCTCCTCCCAGCATTTAATCCTTTTCAGAAAGGAGGCGATCTGGAGTTGGTAGAGCGCTTGCCTAGCACAAAGCCCTGCTTAGACCCCCTAGTTCTGCATAATAGCAGGTGTGGTGGTCCATGCCTGCAATCAGAGCACTTGGGAAGTGAAGACGGGGCAGGGGAGGTTGTTAGACATTCAAGGGCATCCTTTGGGCTATATATTGAGTTTGAGGTCAGACTCAAGAAGAAAAAAGAAAAAGAAAAACAAGGAGGAAGGAAGGAAGCAAGAAAGAACGGAAAGACGAGATGGGTGAAGGGAGAGACAGAAGGAGGAAAGGAGGAAGGAATGGAGAGAGGTAAGGAAGGAGGGAAGGAGGAAAAAAGAAGGCCTAAAGGTCACAGGACAGGGGTTGTGGTTTACAAATAGACCCTTAGGCTCAGAGACACCACCAGCCACCTTCTTCTCCCACACAAATGAAGACTGCCTGATGGCTGAGCCCAGCGTGCTGCTGCAGAGGAAGAACAAGGCTGTACTCCTGGGCACAGCCCTTCGCTGCTCGCCCTACACTGGCCGGTTGCTTCCTGCCAAGCCTACCGCTTTCTCCCATGTCACAGCCCTGATCTCTTTATTAATGTTCATGACCAGCAAGAAGAAGGGCATCTCTGACCTCCACCTCTGCCCACATCAGTCCCATGGCCAAGTTCTAGTGCCAGCCTTGGAAACATGGACATTTCAAAGGCCCTAAGTGTTTTCAGGAGGGTTCACAGCCCATCAAGAAACTGTGTGCAAAGTCACCGAGAAGTGTCTCCTGTATGACTGTAAGAGCCATTTCCTCTTCACAGACTGGCGTGGCCACTGGGAGCAGTCCCCACCCACTTCACGTCTTGTCTGTGTCTTAAATGCTTCATAGCCAGACTGAGCTCCCTAGATACACATCTGCATGCAATGGGGACCATGTTGGACGTTCTCTCTAGGGTCAACTGTAAACAAGTGTTCCTCGTGTTCTTGGGGAAACTGGTCATGACTAAACCAATCGTGACTCTGAAGAGATCTATAGGTCCTCACCAACCCCATCCTCAAGACTTTTGGAATCCTGAGGAGCTAGAGTTACTGTCTCAAGGAGACCTATCCAGGTAGGTCTGGGAATGGCAAAACTCTATGTTTAGTGAAAGCAAAAGAGTATAGCAAGTGAGTCAGACAGCAAAAGAAGGTCAAAGGACATCTTGGAAGATGTTTATGGGGAGACAATCTCTAAGAATCCCAGTGGGCAGAAGAAACCAAAGTAACCATGAACTACGCCACAGGTGTTAGTTGCACCCTGCTGGCTTCTCTTTATCCATTCTCTGCATCACTGGCTTTTTATTCCCTCTCAGAGCCTGCAGGTCAAGGAACAGTGCTGGAGACATAGGTGCAAACTAGCCCTGGCCTTGTGGGATCCGAGGCAGGAGGATGCTTACCAGTTACTAGGAGGGTTCCATTTGGAGGGCATCGAGGATCACGGAGGTGGGAGATGCTCCCAGAATGGGAGGCAGGAAGGCATCTTTGAGGGGTAGTAAAACAGGGTCCCCAAGGATGGAAGTGGAAAATTGTCTAGGGAGATCCAGGTACTGTGAGTCCAGAGAAGAAGACAGGAGGAGAGGCCAGATCTTAGGCACGCCTGCTGAGGAAGAGCACACAGACTCTCCCCGGGGAATGACAGGACAGTTTTCGAGAGTATTGAGTAAGATGGAGATGGCTTCTCCGTTGCTAGGAGGCGGCTATCCTGGTAACGGCAGTTGGGGATGTAAACCCCAGCAGGCGAGGAGAGGATGGAGCTCCCTCTCCTTAGGCCATCCCAGGTCTCCTGGAGACACCATGTGACTAGAGCATTGCTTCCTGATGGATCTTGTCTGGAGACCCGATAGACCGGGCTCTTGGATGGGAGTATAGCATTGAGCGTGAAGAAGAGCCAGAGGACTCTGGACGTGGTTTGGGTAAAAAGCCGACAGAATCTGGGAGCTATTGGGCAGTGAGTAAGACAAAGTGGGATTGTCTCCCCAGTTTCTATCTCAAGCAGCTGACGCATGGATAAGAGACTGTTTAAACAGACAGCGATGGGCTGTGGAGTCAGATGCGTTTGTCTTCTCCAAGTGAAGACCAGTTGCTGAGGGTTAAAGGACACCGGCTCCCGGGGCTGGGATTCTACGCAGAGGCAGTTGAAGAGGTGGCTGCAGGGACCGAGAAAAGGCGGACGAGGGCAACAAGGAGGCCCCTTCCCAGGGGCGTCAGCTAATGTCAAAGGCCACAGAAGTCCCGAATCATGCTTTTCTCTAGTGCAAAAACACTAGGGTCATCCAGAGAGTCACCTTGAGCCTGGTCCATTTCCCCCGGAGCTAGACCTTGTCCATCTGGAAATGCAGCAACTGCTGGGAGAGCAGGGGTGTTCCTAGGTACTGTTAAATGCCTCCCTTGGTAGCCAAAAGCCCTGAGGCTAAGCGTGGTCTTAGTCTGACATAGGATGTCAAGAAGAACAGAGTTCTAATCCTCAGTGAGTCTAAGACCAGTTCAGAGCCTTGTCTCATTCACTAAATTGTTGACTTGACCCTGACCGCGGGAGTCTGCTATAGCCTTCAGCATCACCTGATACCCCCGGGGACAGCAGACCCTCATGCTGCACCCAGCTGGCCCCTTCTCAGAACTCTGCAGCCAACCCTTCCACAGATTCTAAATGGTAATCCCCAGCCCCAAGAGCTGGTGTTCGATGTCCTGCACGGGTCAGGGGTCACCCAGGCCAGGGAGAAGGCCTAGTAAGGCTTTTGCTGCAGCAGAGCCCACCAGGCCTCACAGTGGTGGGCAGGGAGGGCAGGTATCCATTTTTCCATTACCATGTCCAGCAGAGACACCACACAGTGAGAGCTCAGACTTCCCACTCAGGCAGGTGGCCCTGAGCATGGACGTCAGGCCTTGCAGCTGTGTGGTCTGAGTCAGAGTCCCGGCGTTGAATGCACATCTCCGATAAGCATTGAGCAATGTAACCAGACAATGCTATCTTGGGTTTCATTGGTCCTGGGGACTCAGAGGAGGCTGCTGAAGGCAGAGGAAATGACCAGAACAAGGATTAAAAAGAGACATGAGCCAGGCCAGGCCAGTAGAACCAGATGCCTATTGACCAGTGGCAGTCTCTAGTGGTTAGGGGCTAGACAAGAAGAGCTGTTGCCAGGGCTTAGAGAGCCTTTTGGAATACGACTGTAACTGGAGAAGACAAGGCCAAGGTCAAAGTTCATGTCTGGAGTAGAGAAGACCAGAAGCACTCATCTGGGGCTGGGAATGGTTCCCCCAGCCAGGGGGCTGCAGACAGGAGGGGAAGTTGCTTGTTATCAACCTATTAGCTCTAGGTTTAGAGACTACGTTCCTGAGTTACACAGAGACTCAGAAATCACATCCTAAAATTAATTTCCAAGTCCTGCGGTATAGTTTCCCAAACCATGATCTTCCTCCGTGAACCAAGTACCCTTTCTTCTTCTGTTCTCCTGGTGAATCTTCTCTGAGTCCCTGAAACTGAGGATCCCCAGAGGTTTCCCCTCGACTGTCTTCTTGGATCTCAGGTGGGAGGGTTGGGAGGCTTGAGCTACAGGATCGTCTGATGGTGTCGGTACCCAGGAGGTGTTTACTCCTGCAGTTGGTTATGACTTCCAAAAAGGAGCTTCAGCTGTGGCCAAGCTCAGCTTGAACTTTCATTATCTATAGTGCCTCCTCCACAAATAGAAAAGGGAAAGCTTCAGGCTGCTCACAGGCTCCACCCACTGGAACCTCTGCAGGCAGAGAAACCTCCATCAACACAGCTGGACTTCCGTCACTAGACTTCTTCAGTGACTGTTTCTTTTAGAATTTTCATCTTTAAAAAGCTGGTCTATTTCATCTGAGATGCTGAATGTATTTCTATAGTGTGTGTGTATGTACATGTACATGCACACAAGTATATATGTGCTATGCATATGTGTTTACATATTCACATGTGTGGTGCACATGCATGTGGAGGCCCGAAGTTGATGTCAGGTGTCTTCCTTGATCATATCATATCACATGATCATATATACTACATTATATATTGAGGTAGGGTCTCTCACTGATAGTCCAGCTCTCCAGTTTGCTCTGGGGTCCTCATGCTGGGATGACAGCCCATCTTTTGCCTGTCTGATATTTTTATGGATGTTGGTGATCTGAACTCCAGTCTTCATGCTTACACGGCAAATGCTCTAACCTCCAAAACAGCTCCAGTCCGGTCGGCATTGTTTGTTCAGTACTCTAGTGTTATTCTTAATACCTTCACTGTCTTCTGCTTTAGGGCTTGGTGATAACGTTCTGCCTTCTGTGTGCTTCAAAATCTGTATGCTGCTGCTGCACAGAGAAGTTCGTGTCGGTAAGTTAAGCTTGTTGGTGCTGTACTTTCTCAGTCTCTGTGGGTTCTGCCCTTATGTTCTACCACTTACTGATAGATGTGTATTGAAATCTCTTTGACAATTGTGACTTGCCTGTTTCTTCCTCCAGGTCTGTGTGCTTTTGGCCTACCGGCTAAAGGACCCATGAGTGGTTTCTATGATTCCACTATGTTCCCTTATATGACTTCTTAGATTTCTGCTACTCTAGTGGCCCTCTTGGTGCTTATGGTGCCTGCCTGTAAGTTGCTACTGCCTGTCTCCAGGCAATGCCACCTGCATTTCTTTGCTCCTGGGATTTATGCTAACATGGTCATTCACTGGGCTCATGCAAATGTTACAAATCCTATACCATGTTGATGTTTCAGTCAATTTTTAAAGGAGGTCAGTATAAATTAAAAGGAATGAGATTATGCTCCTAGCGTGACCACGGGTCCTCGTACCCCCATTCCTCTGTAAGGATTCGCTTTTCATTTGGTGCCATTTTCTTTCCGACACGACTTCTTGAACATTTCCTATAGAGGGATCTGCTGGTGGTAAATTCCTCCGGCTTCTTTTTTTTCTGAAACAAACAAACAAACAAACAAACAAACTGATTTTGTTTTACGTTCTTTAGTCATCTTGACATTAAAACCAGCTTTGAAATCTTCGCCTGACAGATGCTTTGTTTGTGATTTGAATGCTGCTCCCCTTGTCTCGTGGATGTTAAATTTATGCTCTTCTCACATGGTTCCCTGTATGTAAAATGTCATGCTCTACTGAAAGTTTTTCCCAGCACCATGGGGGTGTGACGCTCCACAGTACAGCTTTCTTAGTATGAGGTGTGCTGCCCTTTGGTTGAGCTTATTGGCTCTTTGAGTTTAGAGTCCGGTCATCACGTATCTCCCTATGTATACAGCCCTCTCTCCTTCCCTTCCGGGACTTTCACACCACACCGCTCAGGTCTGTGGAAGTTGTCTGGCCTTGCTTTCACTTTGTGTGTGTGTGTGCTCTGTTTTGGGAAGTTCCCACCGCTGTGTATTCAAGGTCACTGATAGCTTCCCCTGCAGTGAACAACCCACCGCGAACCCCTCCCTGCTGTGTTTGGATTTCGGACACTATAGCTCTCCTGTCTAACGGTCACTCCGTCTTTTGTGTAGTTTCTGAGTCTTCACTAAAAATTTTTGAACATATGGGGCACAGTTATGGTCACATAACTTCTCCATCTGTCAATCCAAATGTCTACATCAGTTCTGGGCTTGTTTGGGTTGATTGAGTTCTGTCCTTGTTACAGGTCATATTTTTCTGTTTCTTTGCCTGCCTGGTGATTTGTTTTTGATTGGATGCCAGATACTGTGAATTTCATCTTGTTGGGTGCTGGGTGACTTTGAACTTTCTTCAAGATGTGATTGAGTTTCTTCATGGTCTGGAGTCCGGCTTTTGATTTGTCAGGTGGGACCACTGCCGCTAGAATCTAGGGTTCTCATTTTTCTCTGTGTGTGGGGGGTAAACGCTGAGCACTCTGAATCCTGACCTCCAGGTCTGGGGGTGGGGGGAGACATCACTGTGAGGTTTATGTGAATGCCAGGTACAATTCCCTCTCCCTTAAGGAGACTCTTGGGCACTTCCTTCCCTTGCCTCTACTGCTCTGACGGCGTGAGTCTCTGCCATTTCATTTCCAGAGTTCTCTCTCCTCTGGAACTTCGCCTGGTCTCTCAATACTCTCAACTCTACCTTCTCAGTGTCAGAAGCCTGGTGGACTCAGCCTGGTGCTGTGTTCTGGAAAACAATGCAGTGATTTTGGGGGCTCATCTTCCGTTCACCATCCCCTAGTGACTGCTAGCCTTCAGCGTCTCGTCCAGGAAAGGCAAGCATGTTGCCTCATACGGTTAATCCGTTTTGCTGTTTATTTCTGTTATAGGAAGAGCGTAGACATGGCCCTGTTGCTCCATATGGGCCGGAGGGAACTGACAAGGTTTAGAGCTGTTTGGAGGTCCCCTCCATCTATACCAGACCCGTCTTTCCTAATACCCTAAAATGGCCCAGGCACTCTATAAATGTCAAATGTATGTAGGCTACATGAATAAATGAGTAGATTACTTTAGTCGGGGAGTCTCAGTACAAGTGTAATGTAACTTCCCAAGCTTCAGGTTTAAGTGTTATCTTCCACGCCGATTTGTGCATGGGTCTATTTCCCATAGACCAAATTACCGAGGTCAAGGAAGCTTTTGAGTCTCCTCTCGCAGCGATCTGGAGGCTTAGTAACTCTGTCTTGCATACACCAGGCTTTCAGTGTTTGCTTAGGGAGGAATTCCCATTGAGATATGATTTATCAATGCTTATTGTAAATTTGGACTGAAACATGAACACAATAAATTTGTCTTTGAGCCCAGCGAAGTCAGGTTTTTATTCTCAGTTCTGGTGCTTTTTGGTTGATGGTTGACAGCACAGGGCAGAACTGATCACAGGCAAAGGGGTGTTTGGGAAATGTACTATCACTAATGTATGGAATGACTATAAGTAAAGGAAGAAAAGAGATTGTTAAAATGGGCATGTGAAAAGCTATTGAAAATCAGTTACATAAAATTCCAGAATAAAATAGGTAAAAGACAGAGGCAAGACTCCACTATGCAAAGACACCAGAGCCTGCAGACACTCTGCTCCCCACTGTCACCAGGGACATGGAATTTTTAGGGCTGTCAGTCCTGCGACAGGCAGTCCACGGTCAGGTTGACAAGCAGCAAATACCAGAATGCCAGCAGAAGCAGGTGTCAGCCTCAAAAAAAGCAATCATATCTTCTTTAGGACATGGAGGGCATTCCCAACCACAAGAGTGATTGCGTCACTTAATGAAGACACAGGGGGACAAGACACGGGACATAACCCCTCAGTTTCCACCAAGGTAGAGGAGCAGCGTGTTTGAACAAGAAACACGACATTGTCTCTTCCTTTCCACGGTAATTTTGCGGTTTTCCAGTTACTTGGCCTTTCAGGAGAGGGGTAGTTGAGCCATCTCTGCTTCTAGGTCTAAAATTGCCTCAACTCTGAGCCTACCTTTGAGAGGCAGGGATGCAAGGCCCAGCGGGCTACCATACTTGACTTTTCCTTCCTGCATAGTCAAGTACCTGCCACGAAAACACCCCTTGTTTCATTGTTTGAAGTCTGTTGGGCGATCTCCAGCCGCGTCCCCCCACCCCCATCCCACCCCGCCCCGAGTGCTCTGCTCTTGAAGATGTGGGAACCGCACCCCCACCCCCTAAAGCATCTCCAGAGACAGGACCCCCGCAAAACTCCAAAACTCCGGGAGAGAACAAAGCCTCCTCCTTGAAGGCGGCGCTCAGCGTGGTGCTGGAAGATTCCAGCGTGCATCGCCCCCTTGTGGTCTCGCTGCAGATGAAAGACTTCAAAGACGAGTGGGCAATGTGTTCTCTATTAGGAAAAGGCTCGGCTGCCCCTCTTCTTTCCACATGTGTGAACACACGCAGTGACAACCAGTCAGAGAGATGGCACACCACAGTGCTCTCCTCTGCAGTGAGAAAATAATATTAACCTTAGGCTTAAAAAATGGGGATTCCAAAATCACAGGATGTCCAAGCTGGAAAAAAAAAATGTCTGAGACGGTCTTCATATTCAGGAGTAGGGTAGACTGGACCCCTAGACAGGTAGAGTGGCTATCCTTAGATCACACAGCCAACAGCTGGTGGTTTGGGAAGCAGCATTGGCTACATACAGCCACAACTAGTCCCAGGAGTTGAAGAGCCCTGAACCTTCAATGGAGACTGGACGACCCCTGGTAGAGGGCATCCTGAGATCTAGGAGGCCCTTATAGGCTGTCTGTTACTATTGCTGCCTATGGCTCCTTTCACCATCTCCCCCAGGAGCCAAGGTTCAGACCCTTCTGCCCAGCACCCAGCCAGAGAGGCTTATAGGACAGTAGATGGGGATGAGTGAGGCCAGCTTGTGAGTCTCAGAGTCTCAGGGGCCTCCTGTCTCTCAGATGCTTTGGGTCACTTTTCCTTCGCTGAGGTACTAGTCAGAAGGGACTACTTGGGAGCTTAGGAGCAGGTAGCAAATTTTCTTGGGTTTGTGTTATTATTTAGTATGAGGTTAAAAAATGTCATTTCTTTTTATTGTGATTGCATATTATATATACATATATATCGATATGTATATATTATGATATTTCCCATGCTAGTCATTTTCAGGTGCCCCGTGCAACACACTGTGTACTGCATTCACAGTGTTATGCAGCCATCACTGCTCAGAAATCTTCCCAAGTTGAGCCCATTTCCATTCAACACTAACTGCTGGTCTCCTGCCCAGTTCCCGGAACCTGCCGTTCTGCTTTGATCCTATGAAGGTTTCTCGGGACATCACACACAGGTTGCCACATGGTATTTATTTGCTTCCTCACACTCTGATCTCTTGAGACACTGTCTTAAGCATATGTGCTCACTTTAAAGCCCAGGCTGACCTCAAACTTGCAGTAATCCTCGTGCCTTAGCCTTCAGAGCTCTGGGATTATCAGCACACTCACACCTGTGACTGGTGGTATTTACTGGTGGCGTTTATCATTTGCTTGGGGCTTGTTGCATGGAGGACAGTGTCTTCTTCATGTTCCAACGTGGGGAAAAAGAGGTTCATCATTCTCTGGGCAGACATCTTCTGTTTATTGGCTCTCTGTTTGGTCTTTGAGTTGCTTCTGCGGCAGCAGCCACTGTTCTGCTAGAGTCTGTATACCTGCTCAGCAGGGTGCATGCCGGAGAGTCCTATTGCCTTGGGTCTGTGTCGTTTGCGGAGCAAGGTGTTTGGCAGGCCAGGCTTTCTCACACCATCATCTGGGGCTACAGGTATTTGGGGAAACCTAGAACTTCTTTCTGTACCCAGGGCTTTCTTGACCAGGCTGTGCCTGAGGCTACAATCCCCAAGCAGAAGAGATTTATAATCTGGATTTGAACTCTGATCAGGAAGCCTAAACTCCCTCTCTTTAGGATAGATCTTAAAAGGCAGAAAACATGCTTTTTTTTGGGGGGGGGTGCTCTCAAACTAGCAGATGTCAGAGGGAATTTGCGGGCCCAGTGTGGTTACCATTGAGGTCTGAAAGTCCAATGTGGCCCCAGACGGCATGTTCTGTGTCACTCCCTAGCTCACTCTCCACTTCGTTGAATCTTCAGGAAAAATACAAAAGCCACTCTCCATAACTGCTAGGTTTGTGCTAAACTCCCCCCCCCCCCCCGCCACTTTCCCAGGGAGCCCCAAGGCACCAAAGATGAGGGCTTTGAGAACACCCTTGCTGGTTAGTTATAATCAATGGAGACAGTCATTACGGCTGTCAGTCTTCGCTTTCCCTGTGTCTACAACCATGGTGTTTGGAACCTTTACCGACTGGAGAGCGCTCCTACAAGCCTGGTCACTTCCCTTAAAGCACAATTACAGCGCAAAGCCAAACTCAATCATGTACCCCGGCTCGCTCCCTGCCTCCTGGAAGGTTTTCTTTCTGAATTCTGGGGTGCAGGGGAGTGGGGGCAGGGGGAGCCATTTTTCCACCCAGCCAGGCTGTCTGTGTCCTTCCAGATCTGCCAAATGTCTCCTTCCCTCCAGTTTACAAAAACGGCCAATTCCTAAGTGCCCTGGGCAGCCCAGGCCAGGCTCCGGGGTCACAGGGATAGCAGCAGGAGCCAATTCCGCACCATCCTGATGCGGAGTGTCCGGTCCCAGAAAGGCAGCCGTAAAGTTCAGTGGTGCCACTCAGACCGCAAATAGGGGAGCAGTGACATAAAACGAAGCCAAGCTCACACAGCACACAGTTTTTAGGAACTCCAGCAAATCACTTCAGAAAATGAAAGTGCCATAAAGAGATATTTCCACTGGAGTCCAGGAGATGTTGTGTGAGCGCGGTGGCACCCAACTTGGAACTTTGAAATTCCCAATCTGTCCTAAATGGTTTTGGATAATCAGGGCAGGATATTTTTTTTTCTTCTGAACGATCTTCAAGTTTTTCTGCTAAGTGCTGTTCCGCTTAGGTCTCTTAAAACATAGTTTTAAAATTGAAAGTGTGCTCTGGAAACAAGTCCATAACTTCTAATAAAGATACAGACCATTTTGTAGTTAATGGAATTCTTTTTTTTTCAAATTACTTTTTAATTTTCACTTATTTGAGCCGTTAGGAAATAAAAAGCTACTAAATTGAGCCAAAATAAATTTCTTCTTTTTCGCAGCTGAGGAGGCAGCAATGCCTTCCCAAGCAATTTCACATTTAATTAAAAGTTAAAACTAATTTAAAATTATGCAGGGAAAGATAATGTTTAATCACAGTTTTCTTTCTTTTTATGGGTCCTGGGTAAAGTTTGGATCTTCTGAAATCTTAAATGCAGCTATTGAAATAAATAAAAACGCTGAGAAAGTTGATAAATCTAGTGTCAGCCTTAACGTAATTTCATTTTCGCAACCTTGCCTTAAAACAAAACAAAGAGCACACAAACCCTAAAGCTCTGGTTTTAATGAAACCTCTCGTCCGTTGCCCTCACACTCGGCAGAAGTGTTGGCAACCCCGTACATCTTCCTGGAGAGATTCTTCCGGGAGGTGAAGTTGGATTTGCCCGCTGCCTCCGGAGATAACACCTCTGACGTGGCACGGTACGTTGTTTTGTTTGTTTTGATTTTAATGAAAATCCCTGTCTCAGGGCCCTGTCTTTTCCTGAACTTGTTGACATAAAAGAGAAGAACACAAGTCCTTTCCATCTGCAATTTTCCTAGGTTATAAAGCACTCCCGGATCTGCTTTAAATTAGTCCTAGGCATCACGTCCTAGGTCTGCTGTGCCGCCGCTGCAGTAGGGAAAGATTTCTTTGCTCTAATCATTAGGCAGGTGTAACTTGTACACAATGCCCGTGGCTAGGTTTTTATGCAGACAGACAAACAAACACAACCAACCCAAAGTTAAGAGTATTTCTGAATCGCAAGCCCAGTGTTTAAACAATGGATGGGTTTGACTCATTAACTTGTATAAAAAAAAAGACGTTGTGGAAAAGCCGAGCTTGGCCGACTGAGTTCCTGCCCAAGCCTCGCGACGGGAAGTATATTGTATAATTAGGAAACAATATACAGCAGACAGCTTGAAGGAGCCAATTTGAAGCAATATTCCATGTAACAGTACTGTTTGGAGGATAAGATGCACAAAGCCAGCCGCAGCCTAACTTTTTGTGGATCAGTGGTGCTGGAGGCCCGGAAGGAATTTGTGCCCGTAGCTCAGGCCCCATCCGCTGCCTGTTCCTAGAGCTGAGTTACTGATGAAGACTGCGTAGCCTTTGAGTATGTCGCCCAAGGGTCCCCAGCAGATTTATAGCCACGACATACCTGAGGATCCTCTGCCCACACACAGCTGACCTTGCCAAGTGGTCTGTCTCCCTGTCAGCTGTCTCTGAGGGACTCGGATGTGTGAACTCCTGATGATTTGCCCCTTGAGCACTGTTCTGCCGGGTTCTGCCCGGTTCTGCAGGATCGCTGTGCCAAAGCCCCGCAGGTGTGTGGCTTGCCCTTAGGCTGTCGACAACCAATGCCAAAATTTCCGTGAAATTAGCCAGGGTTCCTGGCTCTCCTTTAATCAGTAGCTGACACCTTCTGCCCGCTGAATATCACAACGAGCTAGACTACAAACAATGAGCAATGGACTCTTGAAATAATTAAGGGCCAAACTTCTCTGCTTAGTAACAAACATAAAATCTGTCACTAGTCTGTATAGCGGGACTTTCTATAACAGGAACAAAAATATCGACACTGTCTGGTTTATGCTTTGTTCTAGCTGTGGGAATCTTATTTTGACAAAGAAACATTGTGTCTTTTGTTTGTTTTCATTCAACTGATGGAAGACAAAATATACAACAATCTTTTACCCAAGGGCAATTGGTCCTGGGCTCATTTCGGAAAATGTTGAACCTATGGACTTAAAAAAAGACTATGCCTCCCAGAATGACAGCCATTAAGTCGTAAACACGGCTTAGATGTTATTTTCCTCCAGCAAATAACCATCATTTTCTAGAAATCTTATTCTTTAGGTAATTAAACTTATTTACTTATTTGAGGACTTAAATGGGCTTTACCGTTTTAAATGCTCTTAGTATCTGTGTAAAATTCAATATTTGGGGCCGGGTGTTGCATTCCACGGCATACTGTAATTTTACCCGGCTGTGTAACACACGCTGGTGCTCTTGTAATCATAGTGTAAAAAGGTTGGTATGCCCAGGCAAAAGCATGGGGGGTGTCTTCACCAGGCTGGGGCTTTTCTTGCCCTGGAGTCCTTCAGCATCCACAGACGAGTGTCAAGGTTTGATTTCTTACAAGAGCGGCTGAGAGAGAGGGTCTCCCAGCGTGTTTATTGATACAGAATGTTGGAGCTGACAGACGGGCCTTTGCGTATGATCAAGCGACTTTCTGTGCAAATCTTATGGAATGTGGCATTCCAGACTTTAAAGGGAAGGAGAGGTCGTCATGGCAACGGCACATGGGGGCTGGAGATGGGGGCCTCCCCTTGGGAGCTCAAAGGCCAGCAGAATTTTAAGCATTTGCAACTTAAAAAAGAAGAAGAGGAAATCTGTGCAGCTCTGCCAAATATGTCTCCAGAAATGGAACACGGTGAGAGGGCCCTCAGAAAGACCCAAATAAACACAGCTCTGGGCCCCCACGGTAGGGCTGCAGAGGCCAAAGCTGGTTGAACGCACTGTAGGGCCTGGTTTTGTGCTGCTGCTGAAGGTTCTAGAAGGAAGAGACCTGGTGAGAGAGGACAGTAACCGACCAACGAGTGTCCTCGGCCTGTCCACCCCTGACCACTCACACGCTGGTCTCTCCAGTTGGAGAATACAACGTGGCCCTAGGTGGGACCTGAGGCCTGGCCGTGTATCCCTCTGTCCCCTCCTGGACTGCACCAACCTTTGGCCATGGCTCCCTACATGGCCTTAGGCCCGTTCAAGGTATTCTGTTAATGGCTAGAACTGCAAATAACAAACCAAAGAGAATCGAATATAAAAATGACCATAACCAATGCGATTTGTGGTCACATCATCTATGAGAGAGAGGGTAGCAGACAGCAGGCAACCGCTTTCAACCTCCTGGAAAGGGTCCTTATCAGAAGCCCCCAGCCCAGCTACTTCAGCAAGCCAAGGAGATAGCATTCTGAAAGTGGTGGCTGGATGGAAAGGTCACTTATATGTCACCACAGAAGCCAGACAGCAGCCTCCCTGCTTCTGTAGGACTCAGAGGGGACAGCTCCAGGGATGGACGTCCGTCTGTACTACGTACAGCTAGGGATCTGAAGGCCACCCACCAGCCTGGAGCAGGCAGGCTCCCCTTCGAGGAGATTTCACAGGAGAGGGGACAAGAGCGGTGGAATTCTCCAGATGTCAGTCAGCAGGGTTGATGGGGGGAGGCAGCACTGACTGTGTTTGGGTAAATTTGCATATGGACATGTCCCAGACATGACCACCATGGAGGCATGTCACAGGTCTCTAACAGGCAGACTCCAGTTACTTAAACAAAAGCATTCCAGCGGACAGGGCGAGCAATGGGGTGAGCCTGCAGAGATGGAGGCCTCTCTGGTATGGCTGCAGGAGAAGCATTTAGAACTTGGAGGGCCTGGCTGGGCTCCTGCCCACGATGCTCACGAGACCCTGGGGCCACTTTGCCTCTCGGGTTCTGTCTTCTTTGCTTACGGGTTCTGGTGGTATCCGTCTCACCTTTGAGGAGAGGCAAAGAAAGAAAAGTCAGTGGAGGTGAGGGCGGGAAAGGGACTGAGAAGAGTTCAGGAAGAGACCATCAGTCCTTTTCCTGACAGCAAAAGTTCCATGCGTTTCATGTGCATTTTTAAGAAAATACGGACTGTGTAGTATTCCATTGTGTAAAGATGTACCACATTTTCTTTATCCAAAATAATGACATCTTGAAATTTACAGGCAAATGGAAGGTTCTAGAAAACAAACTTATTGAGTGAGGTAACCTGGACCCAGAAAGACAAATATCACATGCACTCACTCAGGCTTTTAGACATAAAGCAAAGAAAAGCCACAACCCCAGAGAACCTAGACAACAAAGAAGACCCTAAGAGAGACATCCATGGATCTAAATAGGAAGGAGAAAATGACAAGATCTCCTGAGAAAATTGAGAGCATGGGGGTCATGGGAGAACATGGAAGGGGAGAGGGAAGGAAGGGAGGGGAGCAGAGAAAAATGTATAGTGCAATAAAAACAATAAAAAAAAGAAAGAAAGAAAATGCAGACCGTGAAAAGGCGCCCTAACACAGTGAGGACTGGCTAGCAGATAGACTCTTGAGGATTTACACTGTGATAAAAACATACAAAACTCATCATATTAACTTTTTAAATGCCCAGTTCTTGGGCACCAAGTCCATTTAATTTACACCATGCAAGCATTATGACCATCCATAACTCCCCATCTTATAACACCAAACCCTGTTCCCACTAAACCCTACGGCCACAATTCCCTGACCGTATTCCTGCCCCTCCATCCTGTTCTCCGTCTCTATGAACTGAGGACACTAGGAACCTCACCCAAGTGGAACCACTCCACGCGTGTCTTCCCTTAGCTTAATGACCCTGAGGCTCATTCACGTTGTTGTCGGCACCTGTCGGTCTCGTCTTCCTTTTTAAGGCTGAACGGTATTTCATCACGTGTGCATACCACATTTTATTGGTCCGTTCCTAAGTGGGAATGTGTGTGTGTGTGTTTCACCTCTGGCTCATGTGTTAGCATACGTGCTCAAGGGTCAATTCTGGCCTTTGGGCGTTTACCCAGAAGTGGGATTAGTGGCTCATAATGGTGAGTCTATGTTTGGTTGTATTATTTATTTATTTATTTATGGAACGGCCCTGCTGTTTTCCATAGCAGCTCTGCCATTATACACTCCCTTAGGTCTTGTACAAAGATTCCGTTTCTCCGTGTCATTGTCCACTTGTGTAATGTCCGACATCCATAAAACTCTCTGTCCCAAGGGTATGAGGTCGTAGGATCCCCTGAAGTTTAGGTTTGTTTCCCTCTGACACTGACACCATCTCAATCCCATTAACAGGTCACGGACTGCCTTTTTTGGAGACGTATCTATTCTAATCCCATATCTACTTTTTTTTTTCTTAAAAACAGTCTCACCATATAGGCCTGGCTGACCTCAAACTTGCTATGAAGACCAGGCTGTCCTCAAACTAACAGAGATCTGCTTGGCTCTGCTTCAAGGCGTGTGCCATCACCACGCGGCTCCATCATGCACTTTTAATCGGTGTTTGTTCTGCACATCTTCCCTCATAAGCAAGTGCTCACGCTCATGGTTCCAAACTGTTTTTCTGCCTCTGACTACACCCTTGATCCTGAACAGGGCATGTGGCATGTCTGAACACCTAGACCCTAGCTCAGACCAGGCCCATGCCCTGCCGGTGGTGAGGAGGCTACCCCTTGTCCACGTACGGCAGTGGGCAAGCTTGTCCTGTGAAGACTGAGTTCCCCAGCAGAAAACCTTCAGGACCAATCTGGGGCACAAAGCAGTTTATGACATTGGCAAAATTGCTCAGTGGGACCATTCTTCATGCAGCCAGTAAACCAGGGGAAGGAGACCCCAGACTCTCTGGACATGCCAATGGCTGGCGTTCATGTGGGTGTCTGAGTGAGGGGTCGCTGACATCATCCTGGGGCCTGGCATGTGGTCTCCACCATCCCTCAGTTCACTTGACCTCACTGACTCCGGGGCTCCTGGAGGTGGGCTAACTCCATCTGAGGAAGTCTGAGAAGACTGAAACCTTAGCGAGACTACGTCACTGTACATCCACACTCGCTGCCAGGCCTGGACCAAGGGACGCCATTCTTGGGGCCACGTAGTCAACATGCGGCAGCTTGTGGTGACCAGGCCCTTACTGTGGTGGTTACAGGACTGTCGACTTTTGTGTACATAAAATAAAAAAGCCTTTTACTGAACACAAATTCTGTCTTAATGAAAAAAGTGTGTGGCATGTGTGTGTGCGTGTGTGTGACTTTTCCTTGTGTTTGAGTTTCGTGTCTTTCCTTATTCAAAGGCATATGTTGATCTCTGCGGTGCTGCTTTGATGATGATGTCATGAAACAGCCTCTGAGGAAGCGACTCGCTGTGTCTCGCTGTGTGGCTACCCTAGGCTGTGGAGCATCCCTTTCCTCTCGGAATGAGTGCCTACCAGAAGCTTGGAACTGAACCCTCTGGTGCATGCCACTCTGACAGCTACCACCAAGCTCTCCTACCCAGCTTCGCAGCATGGTTCTCCCTTGGGAGTCAAAGCTTTGCATCTGCATCATGACTCCATTGGTCCTCTTAGCTGGAGGCCTCTGCACTGTGGAAGGCCGTCTGCGCTGTGGAAGAGGGAGGGTGTGTGCAGAAGGCTCCAGGGAGGCAGACGGGTGGCAGAGAGCTTCGCTGGTGGCTCTGCCTTCCTCCCAGTGCCCATCCTGCCCAGCACTGACTGTATGAAGGGCAGAGAGAAGGCTGGTCCTCAAACGCATGGACCACGTCGGCACACAGGGGGCCTGCTTCTTGGCTGCTCACGTGTCTGCATGCTTTCCCTGTGTTTCCCCGGGATGGTAACCCCTGCTCCACTGCACTTCTCTGCAAAGTGACTTCCAACTCAACCTGGGTGGGCATCCCGAGGACGAGGGGCTGTGAAATGCACTCTGGCAGGAGCCGAGAACTTGGGTGGCTCCGAAGGAAGTTTTGTTGAATTAGTGTCGCTGGCACTGTGCACACACATTCTTTCGGCTGTTCCCACATTTGGAACAAACAGCGTAAGTGGGCTGGAAGGGAACCTCGAGGCACTTTTGCCACATGGACTTCCTAAAATGAAATCTCCCTTTGGAGGACCCTCGCCTGTGTCTTCCTGATTCCAAGGCTGGGATGGGCTGGAGAGGTGATGGAGCAACGGGATGTCACGATTGCCCTGGCAGGTGGACAATTGTGTTCGTTGGCCCCAGCTGAAAAGGACAAACTTCACCAAGTAAAAAGGAGATGTAACATAAGGATTTAAATACGGATTCTATGTTTGAGCTGCCAGACACCAGTAACCACTGGCTGGCTTTTCACTTGAACCAATTCAAAAGACTTCTGATAAGGAAGTGTGTCTAAGTCTGGTTCCAGCCAAGCTGTGGAGCTCTCTCTGTCCCTCTGTCTTCCCAGTCTCCTCCCTGTCTAGGAAGAGGCTCTTCCTCCTGGAGGACATTGTTCCTGCAAGAGCCAGTTCAGAGCTGCCATCAAAGCAGGCAGCTGTGCAGTGAGAGAGGAGAACAAGGAGGGTTCCAGGTTCTTTTAAATTTTATTTTGTGCATGTATGCATGCATGCAGGCATGCATGTATGCTTGTATGTGTGTGTGCACACATGTAGCCCACAGCATACATGTGGAAATCAGAGAACAACCTGTAGGAACTGGTTCTCTCCTTCTACCATAGGGGTTGATGACAAGTGCCTTTACCCATTGAGCCATCTTGTCAACCTTAATACTGAGTTATCAAAGTACCTCTTACAACTTGGTAATAAAAAAAAAAAAAACAATAATGGGAGCATAGCTTTAGCCAGGCAATCTACTTCTAAAGTATAATCCCGGGGAATGCCCGTGAGAGTGTGCCACCACTCAGCTGGGGTGATGTTAATTACAACGGCTATAGCAGTAAGAAACCACCCAGAGGCAACAGAAGCGTGGTGCCTTGGGATGGCTGGGCGTACGTAGATGAAACATGTAGGTGTGGATGCTGTGGCTTTCAGTTTAAGAGGCAATCTGTGAAAGAGCTAGTCTGCAGACTGTCAATGTAGCTCAGGGATAGAGCACTTACCTAGCATGGGTGAGGCCTAGGGTTCAAGCCCCATCACTACCAGAAGTATATCTATTTATAATACATTTTAAATTAAAATATAATTTATCACTTCCCCCTTCCCTTTCCTCCCTCCATCCCTTCCATGCTCCCTCAAATTGATGACCTCGTGTTCTCTATTATTGTTTTATATATATATATATATATATATATATATATATATAAAGATACACAAATATATAATTACAAAGTATACTCTATGTATAGTGTCTACATGACAATGTAAATGAAACAAATTAAAGTATATTTAGCTTTTTAAAAGGTAATAAATAATTTTTTAAAAGATCTCAGTTAAAAAGTAAACAACGCACAGCAAGCAATTGCTGGCCTTTCAGTGTCAAGCACTATCAGGGCCCCTCCCCTCACCTCCCTCCCACACCTCATAGCATCTGCAGCATGCGTCTGGTCTCAGCTGACTACAGGTGAGAAATGCCAGCCTAATCAAGTAAGATACTTTGAGCAGGGAGAGAGACCCATCCACACAACCTTGGTGACTGCTTCCTGTTACAGTTACTGTGACTGTGTTTAGCATCCTACCATGACTGGTTTATAAGCTGAACTTACTGCAGGTGTATGTATAGAAAGGGCAGGCGTCTAGTGTGGTTCTGTCTTTGACTTCAGACATCCACTGGGGTCTTGGGTATAGATGTCCCCACAGATAGGGGGCTGATAAGTAAAGGAGCTGTGGGAGGGATGGTGGACACCAAGACGTGGGCAGTGGATGCCTCTGAAGTGTGAGATTGAAGGAATCTTCAAAGACGTGCCTGTATTTAATGTAACACACACACACACACACACACATGCACTGCTTTTGTGTTAAAAAGAACCATTTAAAAGTTAAAAATCAACCCACTGTGTGATCCACCTCCACTGCCTCAAGGTATGTGATGGAGGAGCACCAAAGCAATGCACAGGGAAAGCTGACGCCTGCGTGTGCACGCTCTCTGCAGTCAGGCTGTAGAGTCGACTGCGGTGCCTATCCTTGGATGGAGGGAGAGTATGCACCACATACACACGGTGGGCTTTATTCAGCCGGAGAGAATAAAATTATGCCACTTGCTGGAAAATGGATGCAAACGGAGATTATTCTGTCAGGTGATCTCATGTCATGTGTCCTGTCATTTGTGGGTCCTGGTTACACAGAATGTTGTGTGTATATGTGAGAGAGGAGGGAGGGAGAGAGAGGAGGAGGGAGAGAGGGGGAGGGAGAGAAGAGGTAGGGAAAGAGAGGGGGAGGGAGAGATGGGGGAGGGAGAGAGAGAGGAGGGAGAGAAGAGGGAGGGATAGAGAGGGGGAGGAGAGAGAGAGGGAGGGGGGGAGGGAAGGAGGGAGAGAGAAGAAGGAGAAGAAGAAGAGAGGAAGGATTACTTGTGGAAGGGAAAGGTCCAGAGATAAGACAAAAAGGAGTGGAGAGCTAAAGGGGAGGACGGGGATGTGGTCAGAGTATATGGGGCACTTGAGAAGAATTGTCTATATGAAGCCCAACACTGAAGAGTGAGCATGGCCCAGCAAAGGAGCTACCGTCACTCTCAAGACCCTCAGTTCACATCGGTGGCTGTGAAGGGGACGCAGTAAGTGCTGTCTCAGTCCACAAGGCAGCTCAGGCAGCCTGCCCTGGTTGTCCGCGCGAGTCTCTCGCCTCAGGGACTTGGTGTGTTCCTCAGTGTTTTGTTCCTTCCCACACTACTATAAATGGGACTTGTTTTCTTAATAGCTTTCTGAATGGCTCACAGTGAGTGTGTGGAACACATCTGGCTTTTGTATATTGATTTTTGTCTCTCGCAACGTTCCTGAATCCAGTCATTCATTTGGATGGGTCTGTTTGTTAGACTCGAGGGTTTGTCACATGGAAGACCAGATCTTCTGCAAGCGCATACTTCTCCTTTCCTGATTTGGATGTCATGTTATTGTTTATTTATTTAAGCCTCTGCCTTGGGTTTATAGTGCAGTGCTAAGCGAAGTGGCAAGTGTGGATACCCAGGCTTTCTCCTGATCTTAGGAGATAGCATCTAGCCTTTTACCACTGGGTACTTTATGAGCAAGTGGTATTATGCAGGTAGTTTTAGGGTTGGGACGTAGAAGATAATGAAATCTGGAGTCTGGGAACTAAGCCCCACAAAAACACTGAACTTCAGCTGGTCTTCAGCGCAGCCAGGCACACAGACTGTGCACTTACTGGTGCACAATTCTTTTATTTTCTGCTATCTCGCCCCATCCTACCAGGGTGTGAATTATTCCTCCACCTAGCAAGTCCACACTCTGTGTGTGCTGTGGGCTGTTGTCTCTTAGCAGCTTCCTGGTGATCGGACTGTCCAGCTCTCCCAGGGCTAGTGTTCAAGTAACTATTATTTTACCTAATAATGTCCCCAAAGTGCAGCTGTAGCAATGGCTGGAGGTTTCGTTTAAATCCTATTGTTACCACTAATTTATTTTATTATCTCTTAAAATGTGCCAAATTTTAAATATTTTGTTATTAGTATTTATGTGTATGGTATGTGCGTGTGCGTGGGTGTGGGGGTGGGGGGGGCTATGGAACCTCTGCGAAGGTCAGATGATGACCTTCAGGAGTTGGTTCTGTCCTCCCACTGTGGGCTCCAGGAACTCATCTCAGGTCACCAGGCTCACACAACAAGCACTTCTGACCATTAAGCTATCTTGCCAGTCCACAATCAGATTTTGGACTCAGTTGGAGGAACTTCACCAGCAACTTGTCAAAGTCTCAGGAAAGCTGTGGCTCTGAGCCATTTGTGTCTGGGACAACTGTGACCATGTGCAGATGATAGAGTTTCTAGAAAATCCTGAGGTTGGGAATTTGGTTGCTATTTGAGAACTTCCATCTGACCGTTGCTTTGACTGTACTCTGTAGCTAAGAATTATGGGCTCAGAGAAAACTAACCCCTCTATGGACACCACTCAGATGTTCGGTTACCTTATTCATGCCCATGGCCCTCTCTGAAGCCCAGGTTATGCCGTGAATTGCCACTGAACCTAGAAAAGTTGTATATGACAGGACATGGCCTGTTCCGCATTAACATCTGTGGCTACATCCTGCAGATCCTCCAGTGTTACTGGAGTATTTGAGATGGTCAGTGCTCCTCCTGAGCTTGCATGGAAGCAGACATAAGCTCTGGTGAGCAGTACTGGATTGGAAGGTAGCTGATGCCAAGACTCCAGAGGCCAGGGGCTAATAATATCTATTCCTCAATCCTGTTCTGGCCTCTCTGCCAGAAGATGGGATGTGACTGAAGAAGCAAATAACTTAGAGGAAGCAAAGTCTGAAAACTCATCAGCAGGCAACCTGGGAGATAAGGAAATGGGATTACAACTGAGAGATAAAGACATAGAGGGCATGGTGGGACGCCTGGACCTATATCTCACAGGAGCTCCAGAGAGAACGATGGCTGGTGGGACTGGGGAATAGGGCATGTCTACAGAGAACATGCTGGAAATGTCTCCAAACGTTTGGGGGATGCAGACACTGAGACTTTAAGATCCTTCTGAGTTCCAGAAAGATTAATAGGAGTAGGTGCACATGACGGCAGGATGTAGCAAACTACAGAGCATCAAGGGTCAGGAGAACCCCTTGAAAACTACGGGAGGGAAGAAAAGGCAGGAGAATCTGAGTGAGGGAAGCAGCAGGCCAGCCATCAGCACGGCCAGTGGAGGAATCTACAGGACACAGTGAGGCAATGTCTGTTGTCACCACACGGCCCACAGTGATGACAGACAGATGAGCTGGGGGGGGCAGAGGCAATCACCCCAAAAGGGGGAGGAACATGGCTATGCAGCAAATATTACAGAGTCACGAGTCCATCAGTGGTCTTCACTGGAGTCTGTTGGTTCCTCAGCAAACACCCCGTCTGCTTCACATAAGAATCATCAATAAGATGAAAGAGTTAAAAAACAAAAAAGAAGAACAATAGAAGCCAGGCATGGTGGCATACATCTGTACTGCTAGCACTTGGAAAGCTGAGACAGGAGGATTGCTATGAGTTTTGAGGCCAGCCTGGACTACAGAAAGGATACTGGAACTGCGACTGCCTAGGCTGCTTAGCAAGTAGCTACTATTGTTTTGCCTTGGCCAAGGGAACTTAGAAAAGAAAGAGTTTATTTGGGGTGATGGTTGACAGGGATGAGAGTCCATCAGGCAGGAAGGCACACCAGCAAACTGTAGGCATGCCAGTAGGAGCCAGAAAGAACAGTTCCCGTCTTCACCTGCAGGACCTAACCAGAAGTGACAAAGGGCTTTATCTCAAACCCCACCACCAAGGATGAACTTCCTCCAACAAGGTCACAACCCCTTGAAGCCTCTCCAAACAGTGCCACTAATGGGGACTAAGTACTTAAATATGTGTGCCCATAGGGGGTATTCTTATTTAAGCCAGTATATCATCTCCAAAGGGGGAAAACCCCTCTAAAAGTAACGAGAATACGGACAGCAGTATGAGCAAATTAAAGCATATTTACCCTCACTGATGAGGCTGTAGATAAGACAAGTAAGCTCTAAGCCTCATCTTTTAAAGCTCCACTGTCCTCACTGGGCTGAAGCGGGGAGAATTTGTGTGCTCTTGTGGGTTCTTGTGAAAGGGGTGGGGACATAGGCCAATTGAATGTTTTTGGAAAGTGATTTCGAAGTGTAGATTAAAGGCGGTCACTCAGCAATGCCAAGCCCACTCGTCTTCTTTGGGGAAGGGGGGGGGGGGATAAGGAAAGTGGAAACAATTGAGCCTGAAGGCATTCGTCACCACCTCATTTATAAGAAGGAAGTCTGAACACAACCAAATGTCCATCACCAGATGCGGGTCTTCAAATAAATACCAGAAAATTAGCGATGAAACCTTATACTGCCCATGTAAACTATTCCCCCAAGAGTCTGAAGTAATAGCAGAAAATGTCCCCGTCCTGTTAGCCGAAAGCAGATAAGGCTTACACAGCCCATTTGAGGAGGCAATGCTCACAGATATTTGGGGTGATTACTTTTTTGTTGTTTATATTTGTGTGGGATGTGTGCCCGTGGATGAGTGGGAGCCTAAGGAAGATACCAGGTGTTCTGCTTTATCACTTTCTGGGTTGTTCTCTTGTTGAGGTGTCACTCACTCAACCTAAAACTCACCCCCTCCCCACTTTTTGCTAGACTCTAGGGATCTTCCTGTCTCCAGTCCCCTCCCCATAGTGCTGGGGCTATAGAACCATGACCAGCTTTTTACATGAGTACTGGGATTTGAACTCAGGACTTCACGCTTGTGTAGCAAGCCCTCTTATCTATGGGTCCGGCTTCCCAGCTCCTGGTGTGCTTTCCTCTGAGTGATGGATTGTGCCAGTCTTTATTGGATAACTGTTTCTGTATTCTCCACATCTCCTAGCATGGGTATGGTCACTTTATCAAAGTCATAAATGATTAAGATATGTAGAGTCCCTGGCAAAAGGAATCAGAAAGACCTGGGGGACACCCTGCACTTTAAGACTAGCAATCAGTGTCTTGCACAGAAATGGCATCTGAAGGCAGAGGTGTCCCTGGGGAGAGACTGTGAGCCAAGGACTCTAAGGACAGAGTTTGTCCCCGAGCAGATGTTTAGTGAGTGGGTTCCAGATGAGCACAAGCTGTCTCCCTTAGCTCTGTGCCCTTGGGCCATGCAGCTTGCCACCTTCTTTCCTTCCCCAGAGGATTCAATCTCAACTCAGAGAATCACGATGGGGCACCGAGGCTGCCAAGAGGAGACCAATTAGCACAAAGTAAATATTTCTCCACCAGGAAAGTGGACCAGGGCCACCAGAGCACTTCTCCGAGGGCAGAAAACACAGGGTTTCCTGCATGCCGGGCCAGCTGCAACCAGAGATGAAAGAGACCAGAGCGTCTCTCCACAACCTCCTGGGCTAGGGCCGGCCGGGCAATTAGACCTCGGCATTTATTTATGGAGCTAATTTTGTGTGTACCGCTCCTATTTCCGTCAGTAGATAAAAAGCAGAGATAGTTGGCTTGGCACCGGCCTCCAAACTCTGAGAGCCCCATACGGGGACCGCTTGAAAAAAGAAGGGTCTTGCAGGGAAAGGTTCTGAATTAGGGTCGTGGAATTCCATTCCACTACGGCTTCAGACTCCCCTTTCCCCATTGCACCTTCCTCCGGTGGATCTAGGGAGGGGATATTTATAGGGTTCCCACCATTTATGGGAGGCACTTCTAAGAGAAAAAATAAGGCGTGGGCAGCACGCTCCCCTAGTAAAAGCTAATGGTCAGGACTGTTTACTCTCCCCCCCTGCGCCCCGCCCCCACTCCTCCCTCCAGCCTCGCAGCACACTGGGTTGGCTTCACCCCTCCCGGGTCGTCCTGCAACCTTCGAGGCAATCAGTCATTAGGAACTGGAGGCCTGCCTGCCCTTCTTACAGTAGACAGGTGTTCCCTCAGAGGCCCTCTCTGAGCTGTCTGGTGCATCCCTGCAGGGTCCCCTGACTGCTAAGTCACAGTTGGGACAACCTAGAGAGAGCATGGCCCTCTGTCGTGATCTTCTCTCACAGCCGCTGTTAACACACGGACAGAGCTGTTTTGAAGTCCACACGCTGAACACCAGCCGGGTAGCCGGACTGGTACAATTAAAGGATTCTTCAGATGGTCATATTTTTTTCTCTTTAGAAATAATACTGCCTCTTGAAACATGAACTAAAATACCAGAGAGAGAGAGGGAAAAAAAGGCACCTGATGTGTTTTCAGATTTAAAGTGGTTAATTTTAAGACTTTAGAAGTGGGTTTCCTGCTCCAAACATTCGAATGCCAGGGTCCTTTAGAAGTGCTTGGACCCATTTTTAAATGAAAAGGCACTTGGAGTGATTTGCTACAAAGTGATTTGTTAATGTGAAGAGCTGCGAGCACTTCCAATGGGGACAGGAGGGGGAAGCACCTTGTGTGGGCACAGCACCAGCCTGTGTTTCAGGGCATGGAGTCAGATCCTATAATCTGTGAGATAAACACAGCCATTCTGCAAATCTCAAAAGCTGCCAGCATAGGCTTCGCTATATAAAAAACTAAAAGGGGCTTCCAACATAAGAGTCTTAACTTGAGAGTATAGGCAGGAATGACAAAAGAAAGTTTTATTTGACTTCTCAGAGACACAAATCAATTAGTCCAGATTAGCAAGGTTAGCTTGGTCTTCCCCTGGCACACGAAGGAATCGTTCTTTGTCATTGACTCTACTCCAGCCTACCTTTTGAAACCGCAAAGTGTCTAGCTTGCTCTCTGCATTAGCCTGCCTCTGAATAGCCCTAACCACGCTGTAGTGGCTTCTGTTGCAAACAGAACCTTCTCTTTAAAATGTTGGGGCCCTGGAAGAAACATCTGTTTGGCAATCTGGTAAATTCAGAGTTGTCACCACTGGGAGCAGTCCTGACCAATACCTCTGTTTGCCTGGGGAAGGAGGAGGAGCTGTCTGTCTGGAGTACCTGCCACCTGGCTTAGGAGGCGTGAGTGCCTGTGCTGAGTGGGCATGGACTCATCTAACCCCTGACCCTGTGGGACTCCATTGGCCCTGCAGAGTTGGCACTGACTCTTTAAGCTCATTCTTCTAAATGTTCTGCCAGGGTCTGGTGAACTGTTGGGGGGCGGGCAGAGGAGGCTGAGGTCTCCCACAGAACCTGACTTCTTAATCCTACAAGGCTGCAGCCCTCTGGAGTGTGGGGATTGGCTTCTGAGCAGAGGTGTAGGAAATGGGCCACCTGCAGCAGAAAAATCCCATCCTAGGAGATACCAGATTGAACAGTTGTGGACCGTACATCTGAGGATGATATTGGGTGGCACACAGCACACTCCATCATACTTCCAGAAGCAGCTTAGTCCAGTGTACCGAGATTCTTGACGGGGGACAAGGGGTGATGCCTGTTGGGGTGGAAGCCACATAAATCTCACCAAGAAGGCATAGGGCTCACCCCACCCAGAAGTTAAGGGAGCAGGGAAGAGAGTATCAGTGGTGTAGCTGGTCCACAGAGGCAGCTGGTCTATAGTGGAACCAGGCTGTTCCCTCAACCCTTAGAGGTAAGGACACTGATGGATGCTCAGGGGTGAGGGCACTTCAACCATAAGTGCTGCCTGAGGCAAGTGGGTATCCTGCCTCTTCCCTTCTCCCATCTTCAGACTCCAGCTGATGAGAGAATGGGCAGGGTTTCCCACCAGCTAATCAGAGCAGGAGACTTCCTGTAATGCTCTGGGCAGGTGGGGACCAGGCAGGGACTTAATTAGGGCAAAGGAGCCTGCCTAATCCTCTCCAGGCCTGTTCTTCTCTTGTCCCCAGAGCAAATAACCAACATTTCTAACTGCAGTCCCCTTCCTCCCTAAACTCTGGGTCTCCTACCTGACAAGGTGGCATGGGAGGGACTTTTGCCAGCAGCTGATGTCAGCGGTTCCGGAGAGCAGCTAAGCAAGCGGCTGGAGCAGTGGTTCTCAAACTGTGGGTGGTGACCCCTTTGGTAAACCTCTGTCTCCAAAAACATTTATGTTATGATCCATAACAGTAGTAAAATTACAGTTATAAAGTAGCAACAAAAATCATTTTATGGCCGGGGGTCACCACATGAGGTATTAAAGGGGCTGCAGAAGGAGGAAGGTTGAGAATCACTGCAGTAAATTTGCATCTATGGGGACTTGAAAATTTATTCTTTTTTGAAATTTCATGTGTATACGTGCTTGCCTGTACATATGCAAGTTCATCACATGTGTGTGCCTGTTGCCATGAAGATCTGCAAATGGTGTTTATTACAGATGGCTGTGAACCACCATGTAAGTGCTGGGAACTGAACCCAGGTCCTCTGCAAGATCAGTGAGTGCTCTTTTTTTAAAATTTATTTTATTGTTTTTATTGAGCTATATTTTTTCTCGACTTCCCTCCCTTCCTCTCCCCTCCCTTCTACCCTCCTGGGATCCCCATGCACCCAATTTACTCAGGAGATCTTGTCTTTTTCTACTTCCTATGTACATTAGATCCATGCATGTCTCTCTTAGGATCCTCCTTGTTGTCTAGGTTCTCTGAGATTGTGAATTGTACGCTGGTTTTTCTTTGCTTTATGTCTAAAAGCCACTTAAGAGTGAGTACATGTTATATTTGTCTTTTTGGGTTTGGGTTACCTCACTGAATATGATGTTTTCTAGATCCATCCATTTGCCTGCAAATTTCAAGATGTCATTATTTTTTTCTGCTGTGTAGTACTCCATTGTGTAAATGTGCCACATTTTCCTTATCCGTTCTTCAGTTGAGGGACATTTAGGTTGTTTCCAGCTTCTGACTATGACAAACAATGCTGCTATGACCATAATTGAGCACATGTCCTTGTAGCAAAATTGAGCAATTTCTTGAATTCTTTGTGTATTTTGAAGATCAGCCCTCTATCCAATGTGTGGTTGGTGAAAATCTTCTGTGGGCTGCCATTTTGTTTTGTTGACCATGTCTTTTGCTTTACAGAAGCTTCTCAGTTTCAGAAAGTCCCATTTATTAATTGTTTCTCTTGGTCTCTAGGCTACTGGGGTTATATTTGCGAAGTGGTCCCCCATGCCAATGTGTTTAGTGTACTTCCTACTTTCTCTTCTATGAGGTTCAGTGTGGTTAGTTTTATGTTGAAGTCTTTGATCCATTTGGACTTGAATTTTGTGCATGGAGATAAATATGGATCTATTTGCATTCTTCTACATGTAGATATCCAGTTATGCCAGCACCATTTGTTGAATATGTTTTTTTTTCATTTTGTATTTTTTGCTTCTTTGTTAAAAATCAGGTATTCGTAGGTGTGTGGATTGATATCTTCTGTTCAGTTCCATTGATCCTCCTGACTGTTTTTATACCAATACCAGACTGTTTTCAGTACTGTAGCTCTGTAGTAGACTTTGAAGTAGGGATTGTGATGCCTCCAGAAGTTCTTTTATTGTACAGGATTGTTTTGGCTATACTGTTTTTTGCCTTTCCATATGAAGTTAAGTACCGTTCTTTCAAGGTCAGTGAAGAATTTTGCTGGGATTTTGATGGGCATTGCATTGAATCTGTAGGTTGCTTTTGGTAAGACTGCCATTTTTACTATGTTAATTCTACCTACCCAAGAGCATGGGAGATCTTTCCATTTTCTGGTGTCTTCTTCAATTTCTTTCTTCAAAAATTTAAAGTTCTTGTCAGACAGGTCTTTACTTGTTTGGTCAGAGTTACTCCAAGATATTTTATGTTATTTGTGGCTATTGTGAAGGGTGATGTTTCTCTGATTTCTTTCTCTGCTCAATTATCATCTGTGAAAAGAAGGGCTACTAATTTTATTGAGTTAACTTGTATCCTGCTGCAGCAAGCACGCTTACCTACTGAGTCACCACCTTCTAGCCATCCCTACTCTGCTCAGTGGTGGTTCTAAAGGGAGGAAAATAAGATTTGTCTACAAGCTTGAGCCCAGTTGTTTGGAATGGTGCCTGGCATGGGGTGATATCACAGCCTAGTACACATCTGGCCATGGGGTAGCGTTGTGTGTGGAGGAGTGGATGTGATCTGCAGTTCTTAGGAGGCCAGCACCCAGTCCAAGCAGAGCAGTGGGATTTCCCAGCACATACAAACCGGCTATACCTAGCCACCAGGGTGGCCAGCACCCTCAAAGCCTGCTCCATTGTTACATCTTCTGAAGCTCTCAATGATGGCAGCTTAACAATACAGACGGCTAGGGTTGCCCAAGTTTTGATTTATATAAATTAAATCAAGTAGTATAGTTGTTTGCACGTTGCTCCACTGGCTTCACATTGGTAGGTTTGGCACGTGTGAGCACTCAGTGCTTCATCAGGATGGCCGGGGCTCCCTGTGAGCACATTCCACGACTCATACAAGGCTGCACACCTGGCGGTTAGGGGTCCTGTTAGCGTTCTCACTGCGGCAACAGGCGAACTGGCAAGAGCAGCCTGAGAAAGGAAGGCTGTATGTATTTCAGCTCACAGTTCAAGGGGAGCACCCACCATGGCAGCAGGAGCGTGAGGCAGCTGGTCACGTGGCATCCAAAGTCAGGAAGCAGAGAGAGATGAATGCTGGTGTCCATCTCCCTTTCTCCTTTCCATTCAGTCTGGAACCCCAGCCCCGAGGAATAGGCCACTCAGATTTCCCCCACCTTAGCCCAATCTCAAAGGGCCTCACAGACAAGCCTAGAAGTTTATCTCCTGGGGATTCTAGATCCTGTCAAGTTGATGACATTAACCATACAGGGCTATCAGCTAAGCATGCCCACATATAACTGAACTTATCTGTCATTTTTTAAAAAATGAATATAAAAGCTGGAGAGAAGGTTCAGAAGACTGCTTTTCCATAGGATCCAGGATAGATTCCCAGCACCCACATGGCAGCTCAAACCATCTGTAACTCCAGGTTTAGGGGATCCAACAACTTCTTCTGCCCTCCATGGGCATACAGGCATATATGTGGATCAGATAGTCATATACATAAATAAAAAAATAAAAATTAAAGAGAAATGAACATAAACCGCAAATTCCAAATTTACTTTGCAACTAAATTATTAACTAAATATTCTCACTGAACCAACATTCCCAGAACGGTGTCCTATTATTACACTGACAATCTGCATTTAAGTAAACCATCAACTGACTTGGACATAGCTTTGTTGTCAGTGAACTGTGTAATTGCTGTGTGTGTCCATGTGTGGTTAAAAACAATATACATTTGTGTCTTGCAGCGGCTGTGAACCAAGAATCTCGACACTGCTCACCCAGGGTCCTATCAGGTGACTGGATTCTTCCCAGCTCCTTCAAGTTGCTGGTGGGATTCCTTGCAGCTGTAGACCCTTGGCTCCTGGAAGTTGCCTCCCATAGTCATCTGCAGGCTTCTTCCAGATCAGCAAGTGAATACCTTTGACCTCTGAGCCTCATTACAGGGCACACCTGATTACCTCCAAGCCACCCACCATCCTCTCCCTTTGACAGGTGCTGTCAGCTCCCAGAAAGAGAGGGTCTGCCTCATCACTGCTTCCTGGAAGAGGAGCTCTGGTGCTCTAAATTGAAGCTCTCTGACACACCCTTGGTTAGAGCCTGGGTGGCTACATTTCTGGTCTGGAGTATCAGGCCTCCAAAGTAGCCTGTCCGGCATTTTGGTTCTTTCCACGGCCCTGCCTTTCTGGGTCCCACAGGCCTCTCACTCTCTGTTAGAGAATGCCCCTTGACATTCCCTTCAGATAGACTTGCAGGCAGCACACACTTGAAATGACTTTTCTCGGAAGCACATTTCCATTCCAGAGCATTATTCCAGGCATGGCGCTCAGGTTTGTGTCCTGGCATCTACAGAGAAACCCACTTTCTTTCAAGTTGCTCCCTTCAGGAAGTACCGCTTCCTGTTACTGATTCCAAGGTGTGTGTGTGTGTGTGTGTGTGCATGTTTGTGTTCTCACAGGCAACCTCAGGTATCATACCCCCAGAGTTGTCAGTCCTGTTCTTAGAAGCATGGTCTCTCATTGGCTTGGAACTCACCAGCTCAGCTAGCCAGTGAGCCCCAGGGATCCATATGTCTCTGCCTTCTCAGCATGCGCTGAAAGAAACAAGGCTCACTCAACTTTTTAGTGCTGGGACTGGAGACTGAGCTGGGGTCGTCTTGCTTGCAAGGCAAGTAGTTTATGGGAGCCATCTTTGCTGATTAGACGACTCTGCATGTAGAGTTCATCCCATTTGGGATTTCTTCTCAGATGTATATGTTCATGTCTTTGGGCAAATTTGGATAACGGCAGTCATTATTCTTGGAATACTTTTTCGGGGTTTCCTTTTCTTCCTGAGACTTGGATGCACACAGACCTCCAGTTATCGTCCTCGGGTCCTGAGACTCTGCCTGTTGTTTTCTTCAGTTCTTCACTGAGTCTGTCCGGTGGTCTTGTTGCTTTCTTTGTTTTATATTTCAGTAGTATTTTTCAAGCGCCAGTTAATTTTGGTTTTATTTTTATTTTGCAAAGACTTCTAAGAAGTTGCCGTTTTTACTGTGTCCTGACCCGTATTTCGGAGGCACCCATCCCGTAATGCCCATTAGTGAAGTGATACCACACACTCTTAGGGAAAGCGTCTCACACTGCAGCTTGGCAGGTCCTGAAATCTCAGCGTAGACCAGGCTGGTATGGAATTTAGAGATTCACTTACACACTTTTAACATTCTAATATCAGACTGGGAAATACCACCATTTGGAGATCATGGGCTCCATCCAAAGAGGAAGGCTCAGGACTGAGAGCCCTTGACCCCCTGTATGTGTTTTCCATATGGAACTTGGGATCTCTTGCCTTAGGTATCCTGTGAGGCATGGGGTCCTACTTCCCTTTCTAGAGTTGATCCTAGTTTTGCAATCCTAAAACCTACTGCCTCGTGTCCTGGGCAAGCTATTTTTTGGGGTCTTGGTGTCTCTCCCAAAAGAATAGTGGCTTATGTGAGAAACTTCTCAGTCACTAGCATCTTTTCCTATGAGAGTTGTGGGTCTTAAAGATAAAAAAAAAAAAAAAAAAAGCCAGGGTAATATCTTTTAAAAATGTGTGTGTGTGAGAGAGAAAGAGTGTGTGTGTGTTTGTGTGTGTGTTGTACATAGAGATCAGAGGTCAGTCTATGATGTCATCCTCAGGAATACCACCCACCTCCTTTTTGAGAGAGAGTCTCAGGCTGCCCTCCTTCCCCCACCGGAGCTCACCAATCAGGCTAGACTGGGGGGGGGGGGGGCAGAGTTGAGCTTCCTCTGGCTGAGAACCTGCCCGCCCCACCCCCTCCAGCTCTAGGCAGTTGGCTGGTTGGTCACAGGGTCATGTTCCACCTTCCACTGGCATCTTCTCTTATGTCTCTTAAGAGGACACTTGTTATTTGATTTAGGGCCGAGTAGCGCCATCTGGAGATGTTTCATTTACTTATACGAGCAAAGACTTTTCAATAAGGGCACAGCACAGATTCTACCTGGGCATATCCTTTTGGGGACCACCATGCATTTCACTGTGGGGCCAGAACACCGGAAAGGGCGGGGCCTGCACCAAGACCTTCTTGAGAATTAACAGGCAAATTCAGAACCAACTCTCCAGCACTGCCCTGTCTTCTTTGAGGATCTTTTTTGTTCAGCCCTACCCCAAAGACCTGGCAGGATAATGGCCAGCTTCATTGAGGCACTGCCCGGTGTAGCAGGAAGTTTGGACTCGCCTAATACGGACAAGAAGCCAGTGATGGCTGCGCTGCCGCTTTCAAGCCATCTGGAAGCCAGAGCAGGAGTTTCTCAGCTGAGGTTGCCACATCTGGGTGCGGGTGATTCACAGAGATGCAGCTTCGCTCTGGTTTCCATTTCAACTGATGTTTACAAGGAGTTTAAGCTGTTGCCTCTCGAAGAGTCTTCCTTAATGTACACCCGCCCGCTCCCTTCTCACAGAGGCAGTCCTGTAAAAGCGGAATAACGTTTTTCCACAACTCTAGCTTCAAAAACCGTCGAAGGGATTAACGGATTCCTTTTGACAAATCAAGTTCAGATCTGCTAGTTCGCAGGTTTGAAATGCTGTTATTTTATTTGTTAATTAAAACCACTGCCCTGAAATGTTGCTTCCCTCCCTAATTTAAATAACAAAGGGAAACGGAGATAGAATCACATCTGTTGAATCTTCTCAAGTATTTCTGAATTCGGGGCGGAGGGAAAACATGAGCCATCCAGCGCATGACGCACAGACCCAGAGAGAAGCCGCGGCGTGCTGACTGGCGCGCTCAGTCAAGGCAAAGGGAACAAACGCATTTCTATTTCTGCTCTCAATTAAGTTGTCAGCTCCCCAACTTTTGTTGGGCTCTCTTTCATGACAAAGCTGAGTTTGGGTTATCCTGGTCTACGTCTGTATTTCAATATCCCCCCTCCTTTCTTTCATCCATTCTCAACTCCAAATTCAAATTGGTAAATGCTGACCATACCAGTGCCCAAAGGCCAAGGAGCCCAGAAAGCAGGGGAGGCAGAGGGATGATGAAGATAAACTTATCGTAGATTTTAATTATATATGTGTGGTGGGGGGCCTGTGTGAGGGGCTGTGCATTTGAGTGGCAGTGCCTGGGGTAGCCAGAGGTTTTGAATTCTTCGAGAGCTAGCATTACAGATCGTTGTGAACCACTCAGTGTTTAGCCTGGGCATTGAACTCAGGTCATTCGGAAGAGCGGAGTGTAAGTCAAACCACTGAGCCATCTCTCTAGTCCAACAATGCCATTTTCGAAGGTTCTGAAGCAATGCAATTTGTGATTTCCTGTTGTCAGAAGGCACAGCAGAAACCCCCCTCTCACTGTGCCCATCCGTCATTCAGCAGGCTAGACACCCGGGCTCTGTTTGGCTGCATGTCACCGTGTTATCCACACCTGTCTGGATAAAGACAGAAAACTCCACAGAGCTGCGAGGGACCTCACGTAACCCTCGGCTTCTCAGTTCTGCTGGACACATCCTGAGTTTCTTCCATGAGGAACCATCCTTCTGTCAGACAGGGATGCTAGCCCAACGCTCTAGTGGTCCATCACTTTGTGTCTGAAAGCTTGAAGGAGTTCTCTCCGGAGATCCACATCTCTGGGGTGACTGCTGTAGGTTTGGGTTGTGTTTGGCCAGTTCTCTGGGTCCTTCCATATCAGAGGAGCTGGAGCAGAGGGGAACACTGGGAGAGTGGGGGGCTGGAGGGTACAACAGGTCCATGCTGTCTTCAAGAGACTCTGTATTCTATGGGCAGAAAGTCCTGCCAACACGAAAGCCTACTAAGGTGCAATAAGATTGGTCCATGTTTGTCCCTGCTCTGCCACTGTCTTCAGTAAAGATGTGTCCGTATTTGGCTCTTTCATCTCCTCTCCATTTCCCTCTAAGGACCCTGGAGTTCTAGCAGCAGGGATCAATAATCCTTGTGTTGTGTGGTGATGTTTTGATCCACCTCAAGTAGCTCCCAGAATCCTTCTGCTGTGAGGTGATGCTATGATCCACCTCACATAGCTCCCAGAATCCCTCTGCTGTGAGGTGATGCTATGATCCACCTCACATAGCTCCCAGAATCCCTCTGTGTTGTGAGGTGGTGTTATTGTCACATGCTGAATACTAAGTGGCAGGTAGGTAGGGACAGTGGCCTTCTTGCCTCTTTCCCACTATGCTCATGCTTCCGGCTCCTTGCCCTGTCTCTTGGTCAGGCCCCAGCCATGCTGTGGACTCCTTTCTTCATAGGTTGGAGTAGCACCATTGGAGCCTTCATATCTCCTAGCCTAAGTCCTCCATCTACCACACCAAAACAATCCTGCTCATTAATCTTTAACCTTGAAGCTCAAAAATCCCTGACGAAACACCCATCTCTCCTCAGACTGACCATGCCCTGCTTCCCCCCACATGCATCTCCTCACATCTAGGACAGTGTCCTCTTCATCCGGGGATTTCTCCCCTGCCCCTTCCAGTATGCACTGCTGAGCTTTCTACAGAGCCTCACCTTGTCCCTGTCCCCTGGACTCCCCACCATGTCTTCCCACTGACATCTTGCTACCTGGGACCCAAGTATACCCATTTCCCAGAGGAGTCTCCTCATACACAGGGACACATTATTCGGGGCACATGGATGAATTGAAGGCATCTTACGACATGCCTTATTTTTCACCCCCAACTAGACTGGCAGCTTAGTGAAGTCAGGCCTGTATCCCTCTCTTGGCTCTCCCCACAGCACTGTCTGGCCCTGTCTCTGACAGACTGAACTCTTTTCTCAATGTTCAATGTACTTACAAGACTCTTAGCAGGGAACTCCTTAAGGGAAGGGCCACAATGGCTGGCTCCCAGAACACTTATCTCTTTTTCTAACTAGCCCAATAATTGTAAACTATGCTTCTCGAACTTTCTGTATTCTATGGGTTCTTCCAAGGAGCAGGCATGGGGCCCATGCTGGCAGTGTTCTGCGACTCCAGCTCCCATTCCCAAGCCCCAAACAGAGAAGGAAGCTTCATCCACTCCATTCTCAGAGCAGGTAAGCATCCCGGGGCTGAAGGAGAGCCTGTTTCACGGGCCGCCTTTGATTCTGGATGTCACCCGTCTCTTGGGCACCTCATCAACCCTCCCTGAAAGGTACCAGGCACGTGGAGGTGGCAGAGTACGCTGGGCTGTGTCTTTGTGCTTTTTGTGCGTGGATGGACCTGGGAGACTGGCTTGGCTTCTACCATCCCTCCCGCTCGCTCTTGGAGTTCACAGACTCTTGGAGGTTACAGCGCGTCCTTGGCAGGAGTTCTGAGCCAGCTGCAGGCCAAGTCAGCGGCGCTTCCTCCTCTACAAGCTATGCTGATGTGTCCTAGGTCCCTGTGGAAATCAAAATCAGCCCCTCCCTCTACAGGCATTTCGCACTGGGGCAGCCTATGAAAGCACACGGAGCGGCTCTCCTGTCCACACCTCAGCCTGCCGCTTCACGAAGCTACCTTGAGCAACAGCTCCTAAGCCCATGCTCTGCGTCATAGGTCAATGTCAGTACTAGAACGAGGTACTGAGCCTAGCCTCTCTAGCTCCAGCCGCCGTGATCTGCCTGGACACCCATGGCTGCTAACTAGCTGCAATCTGTGTACCCAAGGCAAACCAGAGGGGCCGACATCAGCTGAGTGCTAGGCTCCCCCAAGAATCTGATGATGAGAAGTTGGGATGAAGCCAGACATGTGTACCAGCTGGAGCAGGTAGAAGAACAAGTCAACAGCAGATTCCTCTTGGAGCTTAATAAAGGAAGTTTAGACTTCAAGCAGAACTCACATATGAAGTAGGGCAAGCGCAATGGAGAAGGAAGCAGTGCTCACATTGTGATGCTGTCCCAGGATCGAGGCGGGAGCACCAGTGAGGGAGGACCTATGCTTAGTGGGGAGGACCCAGATTCCCTGCCAGAATCCAGACTGTTGATTTGTTATTTTTGTTTGCTTGTAAGATTTAATTTTTTTATTTTCCCAATCTTTTAATGAAATTTTTTATTCCAGCAGTCAGGTTTTATTTTTCAGGGGTTCTCTTTCACTCCCCATTCCTTTTCCATGTCGTCTTGTTCTTGTTTCAAGGGTGCAGAGAGCATTGAAAGCTGTACGTTATTTTTAGCATATTCTCACTCTTTGATTATCTCATTTCATGGTCGCATCTTTGTCCTTCTCTGTTCCATCTCCTCACAATAAGCCAACATTTCAAACTGGAGTTGGGGGCTGAAGAGTCAGCTCAGGGGTTAAGAGCACTTGCTGTCTGACGAGGGCCCAGGTTAGAGACCCAGCACCTTCAGTGTTACTCAGGACCACCTGTAACTCCAGTTCCTGGATATCCAGTGCTTTCTTCTGACTTCCGCAGGAACAGCATATACTTGGCTCATATACATGCCTGCAGGCAAAACACTAAAACACAGAAAAAAAAAAGTAAACCCTAAAAATCTCTGTAGTTAGTATTTTTATATTTCATCGGCAAATGTACCTAGTTTAACAAAATAATACATGTCTGTAGCATGATTAACTGGTTTTCACAGTAGTGTTTTTATCAGTAGGCTGTGCCCTAAGATGCTTCCCCAGTGCCTAGAACGTTGTAACCAGATACATAAATGTTCAATAAATGATAATGATTAGAAATTGCGTACAATAGGATGCTAACAGCAGTAACTAATAATAGCAAAATTAAAAAAATTGTAAATGTTAATTCCTGGAATTTTCTATCTAGTATTTTTACATTTCAGGGAAACGAAATAGAACAACACTACTCTGGGCAAGGAGGGCTTCCTGTATGTGTTCTAGATCTAGGCTTTCATGGTGAACTGAGCTGGGTTACCATGGCTGCCTACTAACGGGGCCAAAGACACTAACATGTCAAGATAGGGTGCACTGTCCCGTTTCCTGCTTCTCAGAGAACACACAGCTTGCTCTATCCTGTCAGGTCACAGGGAACATGAAGCCTTTCATGGGTCTTGGGAAGTCCTGGCCTCGTACCCTAGCAAGCCCTCCCTGTTCACTCAGAGACCTCCGGGTGAGGTGCTCTTGGGGGAAAACTGTGACTTGGACAGAAGGGCAGAGGGCAGAACTGTGCAGAGAGAATGGAGGGCAAAGCGATGTGCAGTTCTTAGATTCAACACTTGATTTTGCAGGTGTGTGTGTTATGTTTTATTTTATATTGCTTTTTAGTGACAGGGCATCATGGTGTAGCCCAAGCTAACTCTGGATTTGCGATCCTCTTGTCTCTGTTTTCCAAGTGTTGGGATCACAGGAGTGAGCCACCAAGCCCAGCTCCTAAGGTTTTCTCATGACATGAGATGAGTCAGTGGTACACTATAGACACATTTTTCCTACTTAAAATTGTGATGGGAGCCCGGCATCTTGGAGAACTCAATCCATAGCAGTTCTAGCTGGGACAGGCTCCACAAGTTGGGAAACTGACTGGATCGCCCTCTCAAACCTTCCCACAAGACGTCTGAACCGGCTCACCTTCTCTTTAGAGGTGATGGCACCAAGCAGTGACCAGAAGAAGTGGTGCATGAGAGACAATACTGGACAGGCACCACCTCGACTTCCTAATTCTGATCCTTCTCCCCACCCATGCCTCCTGTCAGGAGCAGCACTTCCCCCTGAGGAGGCTGGCAGCGCCTGGGCAGGAAGGCAGAGGTTGCAGCTTGTTTCTGATTTTCTCCCAGCTGCCATCCACCTCTTCCACCGTCTCTTCAAAGCAGACTTTGAAAAGAATGCTTTGTGGAACATCATTCTTTGCCCAAAGTGGAAAGAGTGATGTCATCGGACCCCGAGCTGTGATTTCATTCCAGCTCAGTGGGAAGGATAATATAGCTCCCTGGAAACAAAGCCCACTAAACACATACATGTGCACACACACACATACTCAGAGAGTTGGCAAACCCTCCACCATTCAACTCTCCGAACACGCTTGCAGCTCTCCCCACATGCTGGCTTCCATGAAGAATGTACATCTGACTTCCTTCCAAGTCATGACAGTTTGACAAGCATCTACATGTGGTGAGTGTCTTGCTCCATTTTGTTGCTGTGTAAATATGCACACATGTAGCACAAGATCCTCACTTGCTTGACCATTGGGAAGCATAGCAACCTTGGTAGATGATGCCTGGTGTCTATTGGGCACTAACTGTGGACTGGAGTCCATCGGCGGCACGATTCAAGGAACCCATCAGTGTATTACTTACATTTCTCGTTGCTATGCCAAAACTGAGAAGTGTATCTTAAGGAAAGAAAGGTTTATCTTTGGCTCACATTTTGAGGTGCAGTTCATCACAGCAAGGAAGGCAAGGCAGCCAGAGTCTGCGGCTAGACTCCGCAGACTGGTCATGTTGTGCGCACAGGCAGGAAGCAGAGAGAAATGAGTCCTGGGGCATTCAGCTGGCTCTCGCTCTCTTTTTTACATCTGAGGCCCTAGCTCATGGCGTGTTGCCTCCCACAGATACGGGAATTCTTCCCTCTTCAGTTAAATCTTTTAGGACTACCCTCCTAGACACACTTAGCGGTCTACCTGTGTCCAGGGTGGTATAAATCGCACTCAGCTGTCAATGAAGATTGCCTATAACAACCAGCATCCGTAAGCATCCTATCAGACTGATACTGTTTGGTGACCTTAAGAGGATTGTGGCTTGACTTACGCATGGAAATCTCTACCGTGTCATTGAGCCCCGGGGACAGAGTAGGGAGTTGGTGCACACATGGCCTGAAAAGACTCTCTCACAGGATTTTCCAACTGAACATTTCAACTCCTCAGTGTGGGGGACAGCCTGAGGACACCAAAGCTAAACTCTGCATCCCCATCTACTCCTACAGAACCTTCGCTCAGCTATATTCTCCAGACCTCCTGGTCCCTCTGCAGCTTACAGTGTGCAGCATCTGTGTAAAGGTAAGGACTCCATGCATCTGATGAGTCCCCATGGCAACGTCCCTTCCCAAAGACTGTGTTCATCCAACTTCACCGTGGGGCAGCCCAGCTCTCTGCAACCCAGGCGGAACAAGGCAGTGCCTTTTGCCTGGTTGTTCTCTAATATTACTTTAATTGAATCGTCAGTCTCTCCTGATGTGAATGAAGCGCTTCTTCCTATTCCTTCATTTTCATATCAGACAGAAGCCCACAGCATCAACACTGGAGCCATTCAAACTTCCTCCTCAATGAACAAACCAGCCAGAATTCTCTCTGACAAGGACGGCAAAGCCTCCTTCACCCCAGGCCTGAAAATACTCTCTATTGTTACAGAAATTTAGCTGAAGGGGTGAGCATTAGGAGAGCCCACCAAGGAAGATGTCAACAGCACTTAAATGGCCTGAGCCCAGTTCTCCTCAACCCTCACGGGGACACCACAGCCCCAGGGTGCCGCGTGCTGGACCAGCCACATCCTTGGGGAATGTGGGGGGTTTGTGGGTGCGAGAACCGGTCTGGATTTTAATAGGGCTCCCCACACATCCATCAGAACTGTTGTCACATTCTGTCACAAACCTCATGTGGGGTCCCTGAGGGGGTTTGGTTTAGCAAGAAAATTAAGCTAATACATGATTAAGCAAATTCAGGCGGTGCACAGGGTTGCACAGCCGGGCTTAATTTCGGAAAGCAGAGAGTCGCATCATGAGGACACCACATCCCAAGCCTGAGCGCTATACCTTGTGCTCACTGGGGGCAGCTAGCCAGACGGCTGCTGTGTAGTGTCCTGCCATAGCAGTGTGGACTGGCTATGGTAGGGTAGAGAGCTGTGACAGTCTCTTCGGGGGGGGGGGGGTTGGGAAGCACTAGACCACGTCCATCTATTCCTGGGCGCCATAGCTCATCTTTGAGCTCAGCTCTCCACCCTGCCCCACCTCAAGACCCTCATTCATATGCGAAGAGACCTCTTTCCATGCAAGGCTGTGTGTTCATAGGTTCTGGGGATCTTAGGGGAAACTTGTTCTACCTCCCCAGGAGCATTGTCTAAGTTGAAGTTCCTGAGAGAGGGAGATTGTAGAACTGAAGTTCTGTCCCCACAGGCCACTCCGGAGTCACTGGGAAAGGGGGGGGGGTGTTAGAGGAAGCCTGGAAGACCCAAGTCATCAAGGTCCCTCCTTGTCCACCATCTCAGTTGTCAGGAAAGCTTGCCGGTGTGCCCTGCGGTTGCCCCATTTATAGAACCAAGGCTAGAAAGCATCGAGTCACAAGATCACAACTCCATGGACACTTGTCACAGAAGTGAGATCTGTGGGGCCTGAATGTCCATCTTTGTCATGATTTTCCAACAGGAACAACCTCGTGAAGGGAGACGGAGACAGGCGAAGTGGCAGGTCACAATGCTTCGGTTTAGAACAGTTGGAAAGTGTGCAGTCTGGCTGCCTACATCCTTCAGACCCTGGTCCTCAGTGGACCTCTTGACATGAGTGGTGGATGCCAAAGGCAGAGTGAAACCGAGAGCAAGTGACCACTGTGTGCACGCTCCATGCGGCGGTGCAGTCCCCAGATGCTCAGGACTGAGGGACCAATTCCCTCCAGGAAGAGACAGCTCTGCCAAATTAAAGGAGAGAGAGCCAAAGCAGGATTGACTAAGTGTAAATATGTCCATGACCCCAAAAGATAAAGTGTGCTCAGAAGCCAAGGGTGAAAGGCAATCAGAAACCACAGCCAGCCCATGCCATCCCTCCACCTGGAGGGAAAAAGGCACACCTGTGGCTCCCGGGCTCCACATTAGAGTCACTGTCCAGCCTCCGTGTACTTGGGTCCAAATAAAAAGGGTTTCAAATAAACAGGGAGATGTGTGGACTTTGGGCAGCTGTCCCAGTCTAGACCTGCGCTGGAAAATCTCTGTCTCTCTGCTGTCCCCATAATGACTGGGCCAGCCCCATGACTGATGAGGATTAGCCACTATCAAGGAACTCAGCATCCATTGCTCCCTGTGAAGCATACGAGAGGTGGGCAAGCGTAGGAGGGAGCCCAGAGGCAGATCCTACACCCGGAATCTCCAGCACATGCCAGGCACTGACTCCAGGTATAAGGAAATCCAGCTTATTGTCCAAAAATGTCCCCCAGAGTGAAGAGAGGACTTTATTATATCCACACCAGACTGTGTGACTCATAGACCCTGTGGGGTGGTGTCTGCTAGAAGAATCCCCAAAATCTTCAAGATGGCAGTTTCTCGCAAGTCCCATGCAGAGCTGATGACACACGACCATCAGGGGAGCCAAATTACCCATAGTGCCAGGCTCCGGGAGGGGCACAATGGAACATGGGTTCTTTGGCAAGGCAGAAAGAAGAGCAAGTGTACAGCTGAACTTGAAGTTGCAAAGTCTAGGTGTTCAGGGTGGAATGGTCATCCCCAAAGGTCCATCCACATCCCAATCCCTAGTTACTCTATCTGAATAAAAGGCTGTTGCACACACCATGTGACCAAAGAGCCTCAAGTGAGGAAATCGCATGAGTTATTTAAATGGGTACAAAAATAGGATGACCTCTGCCCTGGTAGGAGCTGCAGAGGTGACAAACACAAAGGGAAGGTGGTGTGAAGACAGAGGCAGAGACGAGAGGGAGGTGGCTGTGTGTCAAGGAACCACCAACAGCCAAAGACCAGGAGAGGCCAGGTGTGGTGCATAGGAACTGTGAGGATCCACCATGACCAGTGCAACTTGAAGAAGAAAACATTTAACTGGGGACTTGCTTACTGCTTCACAGGGTTAGTCCGTTACCGTCATGGCTGCACGCAGGAGTGGTGAGAGAGAAGCTAAGAGCTTACATCCTCACAGGTGGCAGATGGAGAGACTAGGCCTGGTGTGAGCCTTCTGAAACCTCAAAGCCCAACCCCAGGGGCATACCACCAACAAGGCCACACCTCCTCCAGCGAGGCCACGCCTCCTCCAACAAGGCCATGCCTCTTCCAATAAGGCCATGCCTCCTAATCCTTTCCAAACAGTTCCACTAACTGAGGACTAACATATGAACCTGTGAAAGCCTTTCTCATTTAAGCTATCACCGCATGTGGTACTTTTCTCATTGCTCAGACAAAATACAGGACAGAAGCAACTTAAGGGAGGATTTGTTTGGGTTCTTGGTTTCACAGAGCAAAGTTCACCAGGGTGGGAAGGGCATGGTGGTGGGAGTAGTTCAGTTCTTAATGATGGGTTTTTGTGTTCACACGGAAGAACAAGAGAGCCCAGAACTTGAGACCTCACCTCACACAGACAGTTGGATAAGACAAACTGAGAGCTGGGGTGCAGCAGAAACATGGAGAGAGTGAAGTCATAGGACATCTAGGCCCCAAGTCAACCTGGGCAGTAACAGTCTTTCAGGGCGGAAACATGGAGCCCAGTGTCTACAGTGAGAGGTGCAGGTGACTCTCAGTAGATCAACTCAGCATCCGTACCAACAGCCTGTCAAAAGAAACACATGCTTCCAAGGGGTGTGGTAGCTCTTGTTCAGTAAGCAAGCTACAAAGTGCCGAGAATCTATAAAAGATGTCTAGAGAGTTATCAGGAGCTAGGCAGTGGGGTTGTATGCCTCTAATCCCAACACTCAGGAGACAGAGGCAGGCAGATCTCTGTGAGTTCAAGGCCTGCCTGGTCTGCAAGAGCTAGTTCCAGGACAGGCTCCAAAGCTACAGAGAAACCCTGTCTCAAAAACCAGAAAAAGATGCCGGGTGGTGGTGGCGCACGCCTTTAACCCCAGCACTCGGGAGGCAGAGGCAGGTGGATCTCTGTGAGTTCGATTCCAGCCTGGTCTACAAGAGCTAGTTCCAGGACAGGAACCAAAAGCTACGGAGAAACCCTGTCTCGAAAATCAAAAAAAAAAAAAAAAAAAAAACAGAAAAAGAGAGAGTCATCAGAGGAATCCTAGCCGGAGCTAGCATCATTGTTAACCAGCAGACGGGACAAAGCATAACAGAGGGCAGAGGGCAGAGGACTAGAGGCAAGAGAGGCGGAACGCATGACAGATAAGGTCTCCCAGAGAAATAAATACTACATGCAGGGGTACAGATCAGAATGCAAGGGTTGTGTTTCTAATCAGCAATGAATTGCCCTGACAAGTTTATCAGAAGCTGAGCACCTCAGAGATGGGGGTGAGCGGCTCAACTTGAAGTTGAATCAATGTAAATAATGGACCGAGGGTGTAAGAGCGTGGACACTGTCAAACACTTTCCTGCCTGTCTTTATAGTCTCAAGAGCAGAAGAGGAATAAGAGAGACAGACAGAGAGACTGAGAGAGAGAGAGACAGACAGACAGAATTTGTGTGACCATAGCTTATGCTTAATCAAAATTAAAGACAAACAACCAAATAAAATTCAGAGAAGCCTATGATACCCAAGGTAGAATCAATAAATACAAAAAATTACAAACACCACAACTAAAGCAGCCTGGACTGTGATTTTTCTGGATAAAGACAAACAAGAAAGGTGAATGAGCGGGCTGAAGGCTTAGTCCCAGCAGGCTCTTGTCTGTAGGGTGGTCCTGGCTGCATGCTAGGGACAGCAGGACCCTGGGATAATGCAGGGGACAGAGTCTCTGCCCCTCCCCCTCCTCCTCCTATTCCTCGTCTTCCCCCTTCACTTAGCTGACCATTTTTCCCACATTTGGGAGTAAAGAAAATATCAAGTCCTCCACACGGAGGGTGCTGCGAGGCAAGCTATTTTCTGTCTCCAGGAGTTACCGCTCTAAAGGACAGTGCCTCCTTGACTCCGGCAGCTACCCTGAGGGTCATAAAACACAGAAAGCCAGAGGCCTGACTGAGAGGCCACCTCCACCAGTTCCTAGCACCCACCACCTGCTTCCTCTCCCCATAGAGTTGTTATCTATCTGGAATCTTCCACACATATGAAGGAATGCAGGTTACGTGTACGTCTGTAGGCTCTTGTGCCCGACTTCTTTCATTGAACACACGGTTTTCAAGGTTCAATTATAGCCTGTGCTCTCATTATAGCCTGTGCCAGTCCCTCACCCCTTTCCATGGCTCGATGGTGCCCCGTTGCATAGCTATGCCGCATTTCGTTGACCCGTTCCCCTGTCTGTGGGCTTGTGAATACTTGCTGTGATTGGGTGCTTCTGAATGGTGCTGCCATGAATGAACGCACGAGCTTTTGTTAAGCACTGTTTTCGATACTTTTGCATAGGTATGCACCCAATAGTAGGGTTTGGGGGTCACATGGTCATTCTATGTTTAAGCTCCTGAGGACCCACCGAGCTGTCAGTCACAGTGGCTGTGCCATGCTTACTTCCCTGACCAGCACTGGGGGGAAATGCCAGGTTTTCCAGCTGGGTGTTTTATGCCCTCATTTATTTGCTAAGGCCACCTGAATCTAAGCAGGAATGCAAAACGGGCTGGTTGTTTGGGAAGTAGTTTGACAGTTTCTTCTAAGGCTGGGCAGGCACTTCGTAGGACCAACCGTTCCACCCCTGGAGATGAGAGATACCATATGTATCTGAGAGAACAAACACAGACAAAAATCATATCCGAGACAAAAGTCGTCTCAAGCCGAGGAATGTGTGAATTGGCGTGCCAATCAACAGAGCCCTCAGGAGAGACACAGAGGCCTCAGATGCTCACATGGGGGTGAGTGTGGTGGTCTGAATGAGAATGGCCCCCACAGGTCCATAGGTCTGCATGCTCAGTCCCCAGCTGATGAACTGTTTGGAAGAGTTAGGGGGTGTGGCCTTGTTGGAGTGGGCGTGTCCATTTTGGAGGAGATGTGTTGCTGGGGGTAGGCTTTGAGGTTTCAAAAGCCCAGACCAGGCCCAGTCTCTCTCTCTCTCTCTCTCTCTCTCTCTCTCTCTCTCTCTCTCTCTCTCTCTCTCTCTGTGTGTGTGTGTGTATGGTCTCTCTCTCTCTCTCTCTGCCTTCTTTTGCCAATGTAGCTCTCAGCTACCTCTCCAGCGCCATGTCTGTCTGTATGCTACCACGCTTCCCACCATGTTGATAATGGACGAACCCTCTGAAATATTAAGCAAGACCCCAGTGAGATGTTTTCTTTTGTTAAGAGTTGTCTTGGTCTTGGTCTCTTCACAGCATTAGAACTCTAAGACATTGAGTAAATGGCAGAAACTTTGTTCCCAATGCAAGAAGGTGGGCGTGAAGCCCTCACCTCTGTGGTTCTGGTTATCTGGAGCAGACATCAGATCAGACTAGGACTTGGAGAATTTCCTGAAGCCCCATGGTGCTCTCTGTCTGTCAGATCATGAAGTGGGTCGGATTTCTCTCACATAAGCCATGCCTTTGAAAACTGGTTGATTTTAAGCCAAAGTCTCAGAAGCCCAGGTTCCTTCTTCTGCACTGTGGAGGGATTTGAGCTCCTGCTGTCCACCACAAAAGTGGGCCCTCAAGACCACAAGACAACAAGAGGAAAATGAGTCAACTCTCCCGTGGCTGCTCGTTTGGTACCAGGTATCACCAAACCTTGTCATCGACTTCCTGTCGCTGTCCCCTCTCTTTGCCCATCTTCCATCTTCCTCCATCTCATGCTCTTCTTTTCTCTTCTCCTCTTTCCCCCTCCTCTTCTTCCTCTTCCCTTCAATCTATTCTTTTCACCGAATTGACCATTGTGATAGTTTGAATGTAATTGGCCCCCGTAATCTCATAGAGAGTGGCATTATTAGGAGGTGTGGCTTTGTTGGAATGGGTATGGTCTTGTTGGAAGAAGTGTGTCATTGTGGGAGCAAGGCTTTGAGGCTTTTTATGCTCAGGATACTACCCAGTGTCTCAGTTGACTTCCTGTTGCCTGCAAGATGTAGGACTCTCAGCTACTCCTCCACGTTTGCCTGCACGCTGCCATGTTCCCTGCTATGATGATAACGGATTAACCTCTAAAAATGTAATCAAGCCCCCTCAATGAAATGTTTTCCTTCTAAGAGTTGCCTTGGTTATGGTGTCTCTTCACAGCAATAGAAACCCTAAGGCAACCACGTTCCCTAAGTTTAAGCATAAAGGAAAGATCAAGTTATTTGAAGGGCCCCATGCTGGCACAGCTGTTGATTATGTGCCATAATACTAGCTGTGGAATCTGTGTAGAAGATCATCCAGTCCTGGTCTTGCATTAAAACAGAAGAAACAAAAAACTAGTGCACATGCCTCCTTCCTTACATAGCCAGCCTCTGCAGGCCTCATGCCTCTCTTACTCTTGCGTGCCTCCTCTGGAGTGGTAGAGGGTTGGCAGTCCAGCCCACCGACAGCACTGAGATGGAGACATTGTGCGAGGGAAATCACCTCATGTGGCCCAGAGAGTTAACAGAATTCTCATCGTCCAAAATTGGCATCCACGAGTGTTTCTGGTGTGTGAGAGCATCTGTCAAAAGATGGGGATAGCTGGTTTGAATTTATTCTTATATTTTCAGGCGGGTGTGTGTGTGTGTGTGTGTGTGTGTGTATGTATATTTGCACACATGGATGTATATGAAGTGTGTGTGAGCGTGAGCATGTTTGTGCAGGGGAGTGTGGGTGTACACATGTCATGACGATAGTCAGGGGACAACCTCAGATGTTGGTTCTTCAGTTCCACCTTGTTTGAGGAAGGGTCTCTTTGCCTTTGTGTCTGCCATGCTAGCTGGCCCCAGAGCTTCTGGGAGTCCCTGTCTTCACCTCCTATTTTGCTGTAGGATTCACCCTACCGTGTCTGGCCTTTACATGGGTTCGCTCACAGCAATGCTGTGCCCATTAAACCTCTCCTCAGCCCTAGTTTGACTTTCTTGTCAGAAGTTAGTGTCCCAGGAGTCAGGTATGTGTTGGAGTTCAGGTGTGAACAGTTTCTGGAAGAGGAAGCAGGAGGAATCATGGGTGGAAGAGCACAGAGAGCTGACAGAAGCCTGTGGCGGGCGGGTGCCATCATCCCTGGAGGAGCTTCCAGTGTGAGGAAACCCAATGCCGTGGATGTGGCTATGGGCCTGAAATTGGGATACTCATGAGCTGCTACTAATTCTTTTCCCCCAAGAGAAATAAGAGAATAAATCAGTAAAACAGAGTCACGTGAATTCCTAAAGTTTTTCTGAAATAAAGATGTAGTCTAAGATCAGGGGTGAAGGCCAGTGGTGTGATTCTATCCCCAATACGAGAGGAAAACAAAGGGAAATGAATAAATTAAATAACCTGGATGCTGGTGAGATGGATTGTTGGAGGAAAGCACCTGATGCACAGGCTGATGGCCTGTGTTCACTTCCCAGGTCCACGTGGAGGAAAGAAAGAATGAACCTCCACATGTGCACTGTGGCATCCATGCACACACACAAAATGGCAAAGGTGTGAAAATGTAAAAACAATCCAATATGTATGACCTAAGGAGGTTAAATGTCCCCACAGTTCTTTCCAAAGCACACACACACACATACAAACATGCACATACGTGAGTACACATGAACACCATACATAGATGCAGAAAATGCACATACATATGAACATAGATATGCAAACACACACATGCAACACAAGCAAACACATGTACACACAAACACACAATCACATGTGCCTGCAAACACACATATATGCAGTTTAACTAAGGACTGCCAGTTGTGTCTGTCTCTGTCACTCTGGAGCGGCCCGCAGGGCATGCTTCGCTGTGCTGGTGACCTCCATAAAAGAGGAATTCGCCACATGCCTAGAACTGTTCCCCTACAAATGTCTTTGGTATGTTTTTATGTTTGAGATACAATCAGAGTTTTAACACACAAATTTAATTCCAAGTTCACGGCTTTCAACATGCCAGATAAGTAGTGAGGGCTGCTCCGGTCACATTTCCAACTTGTGAATTTAACATTTTCTGATGACTGTTTCAAAACATGTATAAAGTTTTAATTTAAGGTCTGCTAAAGCTCAAAATTGTCATGGGGAAGAGAGACCATAATTTGTAATTATAAATTATAGGGGATGATAAATTCAAATGACCTTTTCAGGAACATTTATGGCCAGGCCACCTTGGAGCAGGACTTTATGAGGTTTGAGCATGTGAGGCCACCAAAGCCCCCTGCACATATTCAGAGTAGAGGGGGTCATACTCTGTTCCCTCGATGCCTTCGGGTCCCCAACATAGGTCCCCATTTCTGAATGAGGAGGGGGTCTTCATTGTGACTGAGTGAAACTGCTTATCCACATTAGGCTGTTCATTTGCAGGGGGTCACTGAGTCCCCTGGCATTGAGTAGACTAATCCAAGGTCACCGCAGGCAATGACAGTGGCAGAATCAAGTCTCTTGTGACTGCCTTTCTCTGTAGCCAGCATTGTAGCTGGTCCTTGTTAATTTGTATCCTTACATGCTGAAACAGTGTGTAAATTGCGTGCCTTCCTGTCCCAACTAGTTTAAACCAAGCCACAAAGATATTGTTGCTGTCCTGTGCAGGATGAATGTGACCTCGCTCTAATCCAAGCCGAGCTTCAGCATCCTTGTCACACCAGGAGCAATCAGTCCCTCATCCTCCATACCTCGTGCAAGTACATGTGTGCATATACCTGCAGATACACGCTCCCCTCCAACATACACATGTGTGTGGTCACACATATATGCATGCATAAACACGAGGGCATATGCTGTATTCCTCTCCCCGACATGTACACACAGGTGCACGTGCTCTCTTTTCTCCCCCTTGCACACATGAGTGTGCACACCTGCAGCCGTTCCTTGGCTGTCTTCTGCAATAGCTTGCTACTTGGCAGCTGCCTTCAAAACCAAATCAATTATGGCCATCACTTCCTTGGGACATCTCTTTGCTTCCCACTGCCACCAGCAGGAAATCTAAACTTAGTATGTGTTTCTGTGTGAACCTCAGGAGGCTTGCCCATCTCTTTCCGTAGTTTGTAAACCTACATACATTGTTCACCAGCCCAGTGTCTCTTCCTAAGGACCTCCTCACCTTCAGGACACCAGCCTGACCTCCTGTCTGTCTTTCACAGGAGCAATCACAGCCCTTCACCCTGAAGTCAGTCCTCACCTTGGAGGTTCAGGCCTCTCGGTTCAGATGTGAGATCTCCACACAGAGCAAAGCAGCACTGAGACACAGAGGAGAGGCCAGGGATAAAGTCATTGAGTCTTCTGGATCTAGTTAAGCCTGAACAAGCCCAAGACACTCACATAAATGAGTTAATACATTCTTACTTCGCTAAGCAGATTTGAATGGGTTGCTCTTCGACTGTCTGAAACCAAGAATACCAGGCCCTGAGCTCCTGCCACAGGTACTATCCCAGTGCAGGGTTTAAGCACCCTTTAGCCAGTGACATGGCTCCAGATACAGCTGGTCTTACCCACTGGTAAGTAGTAAGTGCAAGGAGCCCTTTGGGAACTGTGCAGAAGGGGCAGAGTCAAAAGCGCCATGTGTCACCACTATACCCAGCCATTTTCACCATAGATTTCCTGGAACTGGCCCCCAGGACGCAGTACTGGGAGAGCTGGTCTATTTATGAGTCAGACTGGGGTGGGCTGCTTCTGTCTGCCTTCAGTGCTCAGACCCATTCTCCCACTAGAGCTCGGCCCATGGTGCTGGTGTGACCCCCACCATGCTGGGGTCCTCACCCATTGAGAGCATCCTTAGAACGGGCCATTTTCTCAGCAACTGCTCAGTGACTTCGAAGCATGCTTGGTAAGAAAGCCTGGCTACATGCTTGTCCCTGCCCTCTTATCTAGCATTCCCAGAGCTGTGGGCCAACGTCCTAGCAGCACCAGTGGTGAGCACTGAAACTTGTGTTTGACTGACATTGCGATTCATGGATTTGATTGTATTGTATATGCTTCTATCCATGGCCATTATCCCAAGACCTTTTATCTTGCCCTGCTCTGGCTTGTGGAACCATGTCTAGACTCTTCTCCCTTTAACATTACCAAGTAGGCTGGGACAGATTCCTGTCCTCACCTTCCCCTATAAAAAGATGCTCCAGTCTGATGTGGTAAAGTTTGGCTCCAGACCTTGACCGATGGTCCATTCCTGCAGAGAGCAGAAAGGTCAATAATCTCAGGTATTCCATGGGTCTGACCAGGATGCCCATCGATAAGAAAATACAGGATGAGCCCCAGTGCCACTAGAATCAGCACCACTACTTACCTCCTCTCAGATAACATCTGTGTCTGTTTTCTTTGTCTCTGGAAACCCTGACTCCCAAAGACGTGAAACAATTATAGTTAAGGCTGCAGAGAAACATTGCTGATCTTGTCACTGGAAACGTGACTACTGACAGTATCTTAATGGTCTTTCTTATCATCCTGATGGAATGCCTAGCAAGAAGCAACTTAAGGGAAGAAGGGCTTCTATTGGCTCATGGGTAGGAAGGCAGAGCAACTGGAGTGGGGGTGGTGACCGATTCCATCAGGAAGCAGAGAGAGATAAATGCTGGTGCTGGGCTCACTTTCTCCTGTGCCATAGTCTCACCCCAGCCCCTGGAATGCTGCCACCTACATTCAAGGTAGGCTGTCTCTTCAGTTCAACTTCTCGGGAAAAGGCAGGTGTTATCAGGGGCTGGTGTTTCCACAAGCCAAGGCAGCATCAGATCAAGAAGAAATGGGAGAAGGAAGGTAAGGAGGGCGGGGATGTTTCTAGCCTTGACAGTGAACTAAAACCCTGGTAACACCAAACACAGCGGTAAGGTCACAGGACACATCCACCTGAAGGAGTTTTAAAAGCAGAATCTTTCTGACCTAGAGTGTACCTTGGACATGAGTTCTAGTCCTTTGAGGTGTGACTTCAGTCTCTGCTGCCACTGTCATGGGGATGGGATTGGCTCTGAGGCTTTCTTTCTGGAAGACACCAGACTCATCCCTAGGTGTCAGTCATTCACTGGAAGACTTTCTTAAGCCTGGGATCTTAGAGTGAGAAGTAAATGCCTCTTTAGCTCCCCAGTCTGCCCATCAGACGCTCACACGAGGAGCGTTCTGAACTAGGCAAATCCATCTAGGAAGGGCACCGACAGTGGCACAGGGTATTGTCAACAAGCCAATAGCATATGATCCCCCAAACAGTTCTAACATCCAGCCAAGCAATCTAAAGACTCCTACGGTTTACAGACAGGCCACCAGCTTGACACAATTCTCAAATGTGGGAATTAGGGCTCCCATAGATAGAGTGTCATGTTCCCTGGCCCTGTGTCTGAGACAGATTCAAAAGAAAGGTACCTGGGTTCTCCTGCTGTTCAAGTCACTGGCAAGCTGCTTCTGAGAGCAATGAAAGAGCCAAGAGGGCATCTTCATCCTCTTGAGAGATGTCCCAGGGTCTGTTGCACAAATACTGGCTTCTGTCATCTGCTTAAGTTTTGCCTCACTCAACTCAAGAGGAGGTGACAACCAACCAGCTCACCAGCACGTACACAAAGGAGCCCTGCTAAATGCCTGATCTCATCTCTCATAGCTTTACTCGGGGAGCCTTCAGGAGCAGACAGGTATGTTTACTGTACCTGCCATTCGACAAAAGGTAGCAGCCGTAGCATTTGAACGCATATTTATTGCTTTCTATACAGCTTCTGAGGGATTGTAAAAAACATTTCCCGAGCAGCAAGCACACATTTTATTATCCCAATAAAGCCTAGGAGCTGTCTGATAATGTCCTAGCATTGAAGACCATCTCCAGGTGACAGTTCCATACTGTCACTAACACCCAGCCAGCAGCCATTAAGTTCATTGTGAAAACAGGGCTCCTGGTGCAGAGAAAGCTATAGAAGAAGCTTTCCAAACTTCAGGTCATATTTTTATTTAATAAGTTGAGGTTCCGTGAAACAAAGCACACATTTTTACACACATGAAAAGAAGCGTTGACATGATTTTCCAATTCGATAATGAATAAATATACCAAAAACTGCATGTGTGCCCATGAACCCTTATTGCGTGATATTTCACACATGTCTGAGTGAGCCTGGGTGGTCTGGGGGGTATCCACACACAAACACATTTTGTTCCTGGGTTATTAATACTTTGGTTTTATTAACCTTATTAAAAACTTGGTTTGTAAAAGGAAAAAAATTCAGGCGATATCAATAGCCAGAATATTATTTCCCAATCCGGTTCCTTTTTCATTAGCATTTCATTTTAACCAACTTGAGAGAAAGAGAAGGCTGAATGTCACTTTGCCATCGCCGGGTTCACGACACTGGAGTGACTGTGGCATTGTCGATGCCATATATATATATATATATATATATATATATATATATATATATATAGTATTTTTAAGTTTCAACTAAAGCAATGACTGAGAGAGAAGGGTGTTTCAAATTCCACCAGCAAGGGTTTTTCTCCGACTCTATACAATTTTGATTTGTTAAGTGTTTAAGATAGAAAAACCCCCACCACACACTGAAGAAGAGCAAAGACCTAAGTGAGCTGCTGGCTGGGAATCTACAAAAGGCTGGACCACCATGGCCTCGGATGAAATGCCCAGCTCCTGTGTCAGTGGTTCTCAAACTGTAAGTCAGGAACCCTTTGGGGGTCGCATATCAGATATTTATATTACAATTCATAACAGTAGCAAAATTATGATTACAAAGTAGCAACACAGTAAGTTTGTGAGTGGGGATCACCACAACATGAAGGACATATTAGGAAGATTGAGAACCACTGTCCTAGTGGTAAACTGTCTTAGGAAAAGGGAAGCCTCATCTTTAGTGGCAACTCTATGTTCCATGCAATGTCCCCATCCCTCATCCTCAGGCTGAACTGAGCCCTGGGCTGCTGGAGACCTGTGAGGAGGCTTCTCCCTTCCTCCTCAGCTATGACCTCTGCCTCCTGGAGGAAGGGAGGAGGGGAGAGGAGAAGACAGAGTGAGAAAGAGAAACACACAGACACAAAACGGGGGAGGGGGCTGGGCTGGACACTGGAAAACACCCTTTGGTTTTAGGGAGTGGACAATACCACCTGATTTATTTAAGCCAGACTTTAAAGGGGGTTCGAGGTGGGGGTGGCGTGGAAGGGGGACTCCTCACCCTGGGTGATATAAGGTGGCAAAATTGACCTAGTTTTTCTGTACTCTTTCACCCGGAAGTCCCCAGAAAAGCCACCCCAGGCAGGCAGGAACCTGAGGTCCGGGTGTCCTCTTTTGCTCCTAAAATTAGCTGTAAATTTTTAAAAGAAGAAAGCAGGATAGTTTGGGGCATTGAATAAAATATGGTCTTTCCAGAAGGCAGGACAGAAGGCACGCAGCCTGGGTCCGGCTGGGCACAGTAACTGAAACTTTAACCAGCCTGTGAAGCCAGAGAGCGTTTAGGGAACTACACGTAGCTCGGTGACCCTCCTCTGCAAGTGGGCCTGCTCACCATGGAGCATTGCTCCCCGTGCTGCCGGTGGTGGGTGCTGGATGTTCCAAGAGCAGAGAACCAGGTCTTTGGTGAGAGGGCAAGAGGTGCCATACACAGCCCTTTCAGATTCCTAAGACAGTGGTCTCAGCCTGCGGGCCCCACCTCGTGGCCCGCCCGCCTGCCCCCAGGAGCCGCTGAAGCTGAGGAGTCTCTGGCCCCAGGTTCAACTTCAATAAGACCTAACCAGCCCTTGATCATAGGGCTCCTCTGACAGCCATGCTCAAGCCCGGCCTAGTTGAGCCCAGGTCACCTGGGAATAGGTTCAAAGGCAAGGAAGCTGTAAACCACCTCCAGGCCCCAGCTAGAGCGGTCTGGCGAACAAAGAGACCCCAAGCACTTCAAACGCGCTGGTGCTGAGCGTCCAGATGGCAAAAGGGCCGGGGTAGGTGATGTCTGTTCACCAAGGCCTGGCAAAATGTTCTGCATCCCTGAGCCCCCCTGCCGAAGCTACCCACCAGTGCCCAGAGCAGGGGACTTCAGGAAGAGCCTGCCTCGCCCTATTCTCCGAGTTCTGGGTTCACCACCCGCCTGCAAACGAAGCAGAGAGCACAGGCAGAGGCTGAGCCCTAAACCCGGACCCAGCACTCAGGCATGGCCAGGCAGGCGGGCGTGGCGGGCACCCGGCGCTCCCGCAGAGGCTCGCTGTGGTACCTAGGCTTAAGGCATTTAGAGGTAGGTTCTGAAAAGGTGTCCAAACCGATGTTCACCCAGAAGGTCGAAATTAAAAAGGGTCCCCCAACTCGCATTCTGGCCCGAGAGGGGCGGCGTCTCTATGGACCCTAGAGGCGAGACTGTGTAGTTGGATATCTCTGCCGACACGCGAGTGTCTGCCCTGCCCGGGGTCGTGGCTCTCTGCTTGCCTGCACAGCTCCACTCACTGCGAGCAGGATCGCGTTGCTGACGGTGAGGTCTCAGTGCGCGCCCCAAGAGGCTCCCAGCTGCGTCCTTGGTCCACGGAGCACATCTGGGCTTGGACTCGCCTCCTCCACCTCTCGTGGAGATCCTAAACCCAGGCAGGGACCAAATCTGCTCCACGAGGCTCAGACAAAGCCGGGGCCGGTTGAGTCTAGAATCAGCACCGCTGATTAGCGGCCCGCGGTTTAGGTAGCAGCGCAGACTGCACGCGCAGACCCGGCCTCCGAGATGCCGGCCATAGTCAGGGCCGAAAAAGAGGAGACAAAACTGAAAGTGCCGCCCCCCCTCCTTGGGGGGGGGGCGGCCGGCGAAGGCCCCAGAACTTGTCCTGCCCCTGGCCACCGTGGCCAATCAGCGCGCCGCCCTCGTTCCTGACAGCTATTTAGCAACCCAGCCGGGATAGAGTTTCCAAAAAAGTTAGAATAACTTCCTCTCCCGGAGACCTCGGTTTTGCACAAGCCGGCCTCGAAATTAGAGACTTTTCAGGCGACCCAGGAGCCTGTGCTCCGCGGTCGCGGGCTTGGCCAGTGGCGTGCGCTCGGCGCCCCCCAGCCCCACGCGCGCCGGGCGGGCGCCATGGAGGAGGGATCCAGCTCGCCTGTGTCCCCCGTGGACAGTCTGGGCACCAGCGAGGAAGAGCTGGAGCGGCAGCCCAAGCGCTTCGGCCGGAAGCGGCGCTACAGCAAGAAGTCAAGCGAAGATGGCAGCCCGACCCCAGGCAAACGCGGCAAGAAGGGCAGTCCGAGCGCGCAGTCCTTCGAGGAGTTGCAGAGCCAGCGCATCCTGGCCAACGTGCGCGAGCGTCAGCGCACCCAGTCGCTCAACGAGGCCTTCGCCGCGCTGCGCAAGATCATCCCCACGCTCCCCTCTGACAAGCTCAGCAAGATCCAGACGCTCAAGCTGGCCGCCAGGTACATAGACTTCCTCTACCAGGTTCTGCAGAGCGACGAGATGGACAATAAGATGACCAGCTGCAGCTACGTGGCTCACGAGCGTCTCAGCTACGCCTTCTCCGTGTGGCGCATGGAGGGAGCGTGGTCCATGTCCGCCTCCCACTAGCGCCGCGCCACCCACCTCCGGACCCGCACGCCAGGGTAGGTGCTGCGTGTGATGGGCACCCACTACGCACGAGATGGTGGGCGGGCGGGCCAGAGCATCCTTCATCGTGGAGATCCCTCAGGCCACTGCACGGGAAGGGTTGAGTTTCTCTACCCTGCAAGGATTGGCGGGAGATGGGAAAATTCCTCTGTCCCGGAGGCACGTCCGAGGCCTTTTACCAGGGGCATCAGTTCGGAACCCTCGGGCTAGCGGCTCCCAAGCAGGGTCCTAATACACTTCTTGGGCAAATGGTCACACTTCCCATTTTTGGTGGATGAGTGTCTGTGGGTGACCCTGTGGGGAGCAGCTGTCAAAACGTCTTCTTCAGGCCAGCAGAGACCGGGAGATGCTATGTCTTCTGGGTTGTGGCCCACTTGTTGCTTCGCGCGCATTCTGAGGCGCCACAGAGTCCACGAGTGGTGCAGGCAACCAGCTCTTTCTGACTGTAGTTCCGGCCCTCGCCTCGGATGCTAGAGCGTTCGAGCCCTGTTTAGACCGCCCATTAGGTACAGTGATGCTGGCCGGTGTCACCGCGGAGTTTACCTGAGAAGGCAGGGAGGTTTCTGTCCTGCGCTGGGGCTCCAGGGTCACAGCCATTAGAAGCAAATTGCTGGGCGCCAGGAGCGCAGGAGAGCCCAAGCACTCAGGCCTGGGTTTATACAACAACATGGAGTCGCAGGATGCAGGCAGGCAGGTGATTCTTATCTAGAGTTGGGTGCCTAGCCTACCAGTCTTGAACTTGGAAAGACATAGAGGGGTCTTGCCCGCGCCGCAGTAAGCAACCGCAAGGGATCCAGCGGGGTAACACGTCTGAGCATGGTGTGGCGGTGGAGGTGAAGAAGCAGTGAGCGCTAGGCCCTGCCTGAGGAGAAAGGCACTGGACACCGCCAAGCCCTGGAAGGTGTGTTTCTCTCTGGAAGAGCATTTAGGACAGAACGTCCTGCGCCAGCTGCTTAGCAGACTCTCTAGGCAGCCCCAGAGGCAATGTCTTTCAGGCAAGGCTGAGGGGCTCCCCTCTCTGGAGGCCTTGCTGCGATCTTTTGGGGGAGAGAGGTGTAAAAAATCCTTCCTTCTTAATTTCCTTTCGTTTTTTCCCCACACATCTTGTAATATTTCTTTTAAATGAAAGGCTCCACTTCACACAGAAGAAATTTAGATGAATCACGATCCGCATGGCCACCCATTGTCCTAAACATTTATTTCTATTTTTATCATTTTATAATATCTTGGAAGTTGCTGTTCTGGCTACAAAACGTTGGTCTCATACAATGGGTTTTTTTCCTTCCTTCTTTCCTTCCTTCCTTTCTTCCTTCCTTCCTTCCTTCTTTTCTTTTATCCTTTATTCTTATCACCGAAGATTGTTTTGATGAAATAACCCCCAGAATCATGACCATTTTATAGTCCTTAAGAAGCGCTTTTAACCGAGTCACTTGTGGGAATCTTCCCATGTCTGTCAAAAGCAGATGGGAATTGTCTCAGTCACGTATTTCTCTAGGAAAGCAAGTTTGGGTTGGCCAAGTACACGAAGCTATGGAGGGATAATACATTAATTCTGGTTTTTGCTGCTTAAATTATGAGCATCCATTAGTTAACTTCCACTCACGCTTCATCCTGCCGTGGTTCACAGCACGCCTGAGGAAGTAGGAGCAGATGAAATACGCCATCTTTTTTATACACACACACACCACATTTGTTTAAGGAGAATGTCAACAGTATTATTGCTAAGATAGCCCTTCGGAAAATTATTGAAAGTCAACACCGGGAAATAGATATTACCCTGATGCAAGAATTTAGTGGAGACATTGAAAATTCAGCTTAAGATAATTGCTCTCTTCAAAAGCTTTGACCTAATCACACACTGCAATCAAATATGTTTTAAAACCCAAAATGCAGTATCTGTAATAAACAAATGAAAAATGTTAAGAGCTTATTTGGACAAAAAGGCATTAAACTATCAGATAACACATTGAGCTGGAAAGCAAAATACAGGCATGTTTACTTTTCTATAATCGAAGACAACGACTAGTCAGGTAAGTTAGTGTCTGAATTCACAGAGGGCTCCTTCTAAATTTGATAGACTGATGCTGGAACTGCCTTCGCTGGACCTGGCTTTGTCTAATTTATTACAATTTATTACCGTTGTTAAGGAATACCTTTGTGTTCTTGCTGTTGATCCATTCCTCTTAAGGAGCATGAATACAATTGTAATTACTTTAGTCTCCTGGAAATGTTGCTAATTGCAATTAGTTATTTCTTTGTAACATTTCCAAGAAACATTCATTGTCTGCCTGGGGGCAGAGTGTCCCTAGATATTTCGGTAAAGTGTATATACTTTTAATGTTTATTGTGACATATTTCCGTTAACAACACAAAGCCTAAATTGTCCTTGACCATGGAGAGAAACATGGCCCAGTCCATGAAGCCCAGCTTATACTAAAGTTTATTCTGTCTTTCCTTGGCTGGGTGTTCAAAATAGGTGCCAGCAGTCTTTCCAGTCGGAGGGACTCGACTAACTGAAAGAAGTCTCCGAAGAGGCCCCAGAGTGTTTGTGAGATGCTGTAGACCCCTGAGCAGGGTCACTGTCACCTGGCCTGGGACAGGGAAACACAGCCATTTCTCGTCCATAATTTATTCTACGGTCTTCATCATGATTGTCTCCTATTCTGCCAACTCTGTATGGGTTTTCATCTTCAACCACTGCACTTTCTTCCTTCTTTCCTTTCTTCCTTATTTTCTTTTCTTCCCGAGCAAGTTTTGCTCCTATGGACAACACGTGTGTCCCCCAACACCTTTCAACCCATGTCAGCTTCTCCCGAGCTCTGGAGGCTTGCTTCGTGGAAATGTTTGCTGCATCCAGATAACTAGTCAGTCTCCAAAGAAAACTCTTCCTGGAGAGGAGCGGAAATGCAGAATTGCTGCGGGGCTTTTGTTTGTGGAGTAGACCAGACCAAACAGCTGAGTTACCTGAAATGCCAGTGAGGCTGTCTTAAGGAATTCCCTACAGTGAGAGCTGCTGGGGGGAGCTGAAGTTCTTAAAGAGCAACAGCATTTCCCTGCCTCCCATCTGGATGGCGTGAGGACTGGAAGAGTGATGTTCTGAGGTCCTTTGAAAATGTTGTCCTTTAGGGCGGTTGTCTGAAAATGCCTCCCTTTCAAACAGGTTGTAAGCCTGGAAGCATTGCGTCTTTCCCGAGTAGAAGAGGCACAGATGCGGGGCTAATTTTGCCTGGCAAAGACATCATGAGGTCCACTCTTTGTGTGCAGGGCACTATAACTCATAGCTGGAGTTTATATCTAGACTTTAAAAAAACTGATATTTTAATAAGCCAAGTATAAGGCTGCGCTCTGTGGCAGGTTTTCGGCTTAGTATCAGCATCCATCTAGTCTCCCTGGTGTCTTTAAGAGCCCAGTGAGTGGGGCAGGAGTGCCGGAGTGTGTTTGTTTTTTTTCTTGGGGAAGTAGAAGCGTGCTCCAGAAAGCAGAGTGAACACAAAGCTCTCCCCCAGCCGTGAGTTCATTAAGTAGGCTATAAAATTCAAAGAGATGGATAAATTATTGTAGCCAAGAAACGGAGAGGTGACTACAGAAGGAACAAGATGGAAGGGACACACGCATGGCTGTTTTCAAAAGTCAAGATGAGGCTCAGAAGTCAGACACTGCTTCAGAAGATATTGGGCATGGTCACCTGAGTCTACACATGTCATAAAACTGCAGGGCACTGAACACCACACACACACACACACACACACACCATGCACACACAGGAATAAAATAATAACACCTGAAGGTCGAGGGGCTACGAAGTTTAGACTTTGAGAAGACGCCATCCTCAGGAGAAATGAGTAAAAGCACAGAACCTCCTGAAAAATTAAAGTCATCGCAAAGTTAAAACATTTTAAAGTATTTATTGGCATATAATCATTTTCCATGCAATGAGTTTCATGAAGACACTTTCTTTCAAGTGTATCACATCTTTGGTTATATTCATCCCCTGTACCCTCCCACTTCTCCCAATTCCCCTTCCCAGTAAAAAAAAAAATTAGACATATTCTATAAAAATTAATCTCTGGGCCGGGCAGTAGTGGCTCATGCCTTTTATCCCAGCATGTGGGAGGCAGAGGCAGGCTGATCTTTATGAGTTCGAGGCCAACCTGGTCTACAAGAGCTAGTTCCAGGAGAGGCTCCAAAGCTACAGAGAAACCCTGCCTCGAAAAACAAAACAAAACAACAAAAAAAAACTAATCTCTGAATTTAAATGGTCCAGTTTCATAAGGAATCATTACTATGTTTTATCTCTGAGTAATAAACTAAAAATTTATACAAACATACATTTTCCTTATTTGTGTTATTGTACTTCTGTATAGAACTTGAGGTCTTGATATAGTTTCAGTATATAATTAATTCGAAGTTTCCAAACAAAGAGTGGCATCTCAGAAATGTGAAAGTGAACATCAATTCCAGCAGGAGCTGACTTCCAGACGAGTAGAGAAAGCACTTTACAAATAGATTTGTGGACAATTTTGTCTGAAAGGGAAATGTGTCTACTTTTGAAGATGCTAAGATCATATTGGCTCAACATTATATTCATCAAAGTCACGTAAAATTCTTAAGGCTATCAGCTGGGCAGTGGTGGTGTGCCCAGCATATGGGCAGCATATGGGAGGCAGAGGCAGGCAGATGGATCTCTGTGAGTTCAAGATCAGCCTAGTCTACAGAGCAAGTTCCAGGACAGGTTCCAAAGCTACAGAGAAACCCTGTCTCGAAAGACAACAAACAAACAAACAAACAAACAAAATGTTTAGGGATAATTTAGAGCGATTCATCAAGATTGAAGTTGCAGAGTTTGTGTGTGAGAGAGAGAGAGAAAGAGAGAGAGGGAGAGGAAGAGGGAGAGGGAGACAGAAAGAAACAGAGACGTGGGATGAGATTTCAAACCATGAACTTTGTCTTGAGAACACATTCATGTTTCCATTCTGCAGCAAGCCTTCCGATGTGGTTTAGCTATGTTTAACTTGCCTTAATTTAGTGTTTATTTGGATGAGAATGTGATGCTAGGGCTGTACTTTTCATGCTGGTGTAAACTGAGGCACAGTTGAACCCCTCCTTCCCAGCCCCCCTGCCCCCCCCCCGCCCCATCTTGGTGATTACCAATGGTTGTAACATCAAAGGGAACCTTGGGTCAGAAGCTGAAGAGGTTAGCATGTGACTTTCCTCCAACACGCAGGAAAGCTTTGGTGCTCCTGGGAAGCTGTCGTGTGAACAGCGTTGGAGCAGTGGTGGAAGGTTTTGTTATTGTTCCCTAACTCTTGTTCTGAATCTTGCCAAGTCCTGTGATTATGAGTGAGACAGAGCAGGGCTGAGAACCCCAGGTTCTGGGTCTATGGAGCCGCTCAGGGCTCAGCCCCTTCCCTGATGCTTGCCTTCATCATGTGACCAAGGGAAGATGGGACAACCCAGTCTCTGCCTCTTTAGAACTGTGACTTCATTTCTGGGATCTCAGGAGAAGCATCTTTGACCTAGTTGAGCCTTTGAATTCTGTGGTTCAGTTTTCTGCCGCTTTCGTAAAGTACGGGGTGGAACTCCGAGCTCGATATCAAACCACAGGTTCTAAACCTGCCTGTCTAGCTCACATCCCACCTAAAGAGCATGTCTATCAAAGGTACATTTCGGGGAAAGATCTTCTGGAGTTCAAGTGTTTCCAGCTTATCTGGGGTGTGACTGGGAGGGGCTGGACTTGAAGGAAACCTCGACTCTCAGTAACCATCTTCCCGGCTCAGAAAGAAGGCAGGCCCACACGCTCGCTGTGTGCCATTTCCCGCTGTCCCACAGGCAAGGGCCACCCTCTTTTCTTTTATGTCTCCTTTTGTATAATTTTATTTTTACTTTACGCATGTGGGTTATTTGCTTACATGTATGTCTGTGTACCACGTGTGTGCCTGCTGCCTTTGGAGGCCAAAAGAGGGCATCGGATCCCCTGGGACTGGAGTTACATATGGTTATGAGCCACCATGTAGGTGCTGAGACTCAAACCCGGATCCTCTGGAAGAGTAGTCAGCACTCTTGACTCCTGAACCTTCAGTCTAGCACCCGTGTACCCAGCCTTGCTGTGAGCCCTATTCAGAAGGTCCCAGAAAGTCTTGCTTGCTTGAACAGCAAGAAGGGGCTGCCTTGTAAAATAAACAGACTCCAGAAAAGAAGCATAACCCGCATCTGATAAGCTGGTGCTTTGCTGTCCCGTGGGCGCCTTTGTGTGCTCCAATCAGAGCTAGCACTCCCTGAGCGGAAATGCTGGCAGCCAGCGTTTTCTTTCCACCCCAACTAGAGACGAAGAGTCCGGTCATCCCTTTGAGGTCTGTAAGCGGACTGATTTAGTTGGGTGTGCCGAGAGATCAGTAGTCAACAGCCAGTTGCCCACCCTAGAAGATAAGAGTGTCAATGGTCTTTCTCAGACTCACACCCCAGGGGTTAAGAGGGGTGACCCCAGTGAATCAGACCAGGTCACTGGCAGGCCTGGCAAACTCGACACTGACTGGGGCGCTTTCCGGAAACTTGTGCAAACTTTTAATCTTATTCTTAAAAAACTTGCTTCTCTTGATAAGTAAAAGTGCTGTTACTATTTCTGTGAAAAAAAATGCCTAAATGTCTGCAATGTGGGAGAGAAAGGAGGAGGGGGAAACATTTTTATTTTAATTGAGCATCAGCTTGACTCTGTTGATATGCTTGGAGTTGATATGTGATCTGCATCTTCACTGGGGATTGCTTTTCCTGAAATCAATTGGTTTTGAATCACAGACTGTGTGTACACTGGCTTCTAACTATGACAATCCATTAGTGCAGGCCCGGCCACCAGGGTTCTCCTCTTCAAGTGCATCTGCTTCTGCTGCTACCTGTAGGTGGGGGCCTTCTAGTGAAGGATCTGGCTACTGAGTCTTTCTGCCTGGCGAGCAGTCCTTCTGGAAATTCTGTCCTTCCTCCTCTGACTCAGGGCTCTGGTTCACACTTTAGTTAAGATGTCGACTTCATAAAAACGATTTACTGAGGTCCAAGTGAGGGTCCCCATCTGAAGGCACTAGAGGAATGCGCAAAGCCTGATCTTAGGTCCCACAGAGTGACAAGGCCACACTGGAGTGGCAAACATGCCTTCTGTAAGGGTCCCGTCATTCCAGAGTCCTGGGAGTTCATGCAGTGTGGACTGCTCTCCTAGACCCCAAGACCCACATGCGTGCTTGGAGGCCCCTCTCTTTAACCAGCGGCTGCTCTTGCTTTCTAGAATGTTTTTTCTAACTAGAACAAAATACCCCCAATCAGATATCTATACCCATATCCAAGAGACTTTTCTCTTCCAAAACGACTTGCTTCACCTAACCCCAAACTGCACAGGGGACCAGAATGTCCCTACCGGGGCGTGTGGCAGAACAGGTAACCCCCTCAAGTGGAGCTGAGTTATGGAGTTGATCTTTCCTGTGCCTCCAAGGGCACGGCCGTGTCACGTACGCAAGCTAGAGGTAGCGTGGACTTTGAGGGGGTGTTTCTCCAGTCGCCAAATCGCTGGTGATTTCAGAACTCCCCTCTGAGCCATCTCCTTAGTACCCTCTAAAGAGCCAGGGGCATCAGAGTCCTCCTGCTCACCCCTCTGCGTGTCTCCGATACTGGTCTTAAGTCGCAGCCTCTCTTTGTGTATTACACTCCAAAGGTGGGCAGTGCTGTGTGATTTCAGTACAGGACAACTTCCTTCAGCACGGGCCCCAGGGAACTTTGTACACATTCATGGACCGTTTATGATTCGTAATAGAAAGAAGCCCCCTTTCCCAAGAAGAACAAAGTTGTGAAGGAAACTGGAATATAAGCGGGGGCGGAGGGGGGAGAATACGCACAGAGTTCAGTGAGATGGGTTCAATAGGGAATCGGAGGTTCTAGGAAGAAAGCGGAAGACTTTAGGGTGTGCAGGCTCCCCTGCACACGGTGTCCCATCCTCTCAGCCCAGAACTCCTCAGAGCAGCCGCTCTCAATCTGTGGATCATGACCCCCTGGTGGGGGGACGCACGACCCTTTTATGGGTGTCCCATATCAGGTATCCTGCATATGAGATATTTACATTATGATTCATGATGGTAGCGAAATTACTTTGAGTGAGGTTGTGAAGTAGCAACGAAAATCATTTTATGGTCCGGGGTCACCACAGCGTGAGGAACTGTGTTAAAGGTTGAGAACCACTAAGATTGAGGAGACAGAAGTCTATCAGAACAAGCCTCCCCCGCCTTTCCAGAACAAGAGCAGTACAACGCCTCAGCAGTCCTGTGGGTCCAGGCTGGTCCAGGATAGACCACTTTACAGGGCCCAGAGCCTTGGCCTACTGTTGGCTCCCGAAGGGAAAACTACAGCAGTCGTCCTGTTTCTGAGACCCTACCAGAACCAAAGGCCTCGAGATGCCAGAGAAGGCTGAGGTTCTCAGAACAGGAGATGGGATCCTGGGAAGAAGGCTTGAGTGACTAGGGGCCCGAAAAGACGCTTTGTAGACAATGGAGGCAGTGAGAGTAAGATCCCGAGGGCTGTGTACAAAGAGCTGTCCCGCTACCCTGGCGTCATCTCTAGGGCCTCGAAGCCATGTGAGACAGCGGTCCCTCTCTGAGTGTGAACCCAGAGCTGTCAGCCTCCACAGAGCTAAAGAGAGGAAGCGGGAAGTAGTTATTCAGTTTACTGTTCTCTCCCGGATTTAATAACCGTAGGTACAGTTCCACGGTCGCCGATGCTTCAAAAGCCACTGTGCATTTGAGGGCAGATTGTAGAGGAGACCCTGCCAGGTGCCGCCGAGACTCAGAGAAAGCGGACCCAGACCACCCGGTAGAGCAACCTTCCTCCTGTGCTGCAGGACTTGGGGTATGGCAGAAGGTGCCACGTGGAGGCTTTCCTAAAGTCTGGCCACTTTCCTGGTCGAGTGGCCCATGTTGCGCAGCTCTCAGTATTTACAGCGCTCATTGTTCAATGCCAATTATGTAGTTTCACTTTTTCTGCCCAGAAAGAGGGAAAGGGCGAGCAAAGACAAAGCAGATCTTCCCGAGTGTCTGTCCCTGGGTACCGCCTGGGCCCCTCCTGCGTGGTGCCTGCCCAGTGTGGCCTCCGGGAATGAATGCTGCGGCTGTGTGTGAGCGTCGTGACTCCATACAATGGATTTTGCAATTAATTTAGGTCACTGTTTCCAGAATAAATCACATGTGATTCTTTCCCTTCAGAAACTTCTGACGTGGTATTTTTCTAATTTGGGAGCTTTTAATTAGACAGAAACCAAAGTCTGTTGCCTTTGTGGGAAGCAGGCTGATTCCCCGGGGGCCTTCTCAGGCAAAACCGTCTGCCTTATATCTATCTGATGGATCGAGAATGAGACAACCAAAGTCAGGCATGGAGTAAGGGATCCTTTTCCGCTCCCAGGTGTGCAGTTTTCTGAGGTGTCTCTGTGTATGTACGAGGGCTTTCTGGGTCTCAGTTTCCCCATTTGTAAAATGGTGGGAGTTTTTGATAGCCCTCCAACTACCAAAAACTCTTAAGTGCCGGACTCGTTCAGCAGCTCCATCATGGATACATGACGCGGAGCCTTGAAAACAGGTGTGCCCACGGAAGCCTGTGCGTGTGTAGAGATGTTCACCACAGCTGGAAGGCAGAAACAGCACCCGTGTCTATCAGCTCCGAGGGGATGGATACTAGGACTTCCACCTAGACACAGGAAGAAGGCCAGACTGCGAGGGTTCACCTTGAAAAAATGTGAAGCTCAAGAGATGAACTGAAAAGGCCACATCTTGTACAATTCTGTTTATACGAAGTGTGTATAAAGGCGGAAAACTGATTGGAGGCGGCCAGAAGCTGGTGGCAGGGAAGTGAGGTGACAGCTCACAGGTGTGAGATTTCTGCACGAAGCGAGGAAAACGTTCTGGAGTGTTCTAGTGATAGTGTTTCCACAACAGGGATGCATTCGACCCTATAGTTATGGAATATTTAAAAGTGTTTCAAATCACAGATTTTATATTCTGTGTATTTCTCTCTGCCACCCCCACCGACTCCTATATCAGAAATGCTGGTAGCATACTCTCCTTTGTCTCTGACTAAAGAAAGATGTCTGCTCACAGCTCTCACGGCCTGACTGACTTCCTGAACTCTGAGGGCTGGGATAGAGTAAAGCAAGTGTGTAGGTAACTGCTGACAAGAGTAGGGAACTTTTTGTGTGTTGGTGGCTGAAGGTGGCCTCACCCACCTTAGTGACAGGACAGACCCACGTGGACTAGGCTGTCCACCTAAAACCAAGACCACTTCAGACTGGTGTATATATAGATGGAGACCCTCCAAGCCTCGGTGCCAACAGCAAGGACGTAAGATCCCTACCCATCCTCTGTATAGATGCTGTCCCCAGAAGGGAGGGACACCAGGAAGGCGGCATCATGTCACTCAAGGCAATTAGATTTTCTTTCCTTTGCACCTTTCTTTCTTTTTTCTTTCCTTCAAGACTGGTTAATTCTGCTGTGTTCCAAGTGTGTCTTTGAGACATTGTTACAGCCATCCAGCTGGTCAAGAGGAACTCTGCATTTTGGTAGACAGGGTTCAATTCTTTAAAAAATTATTGTATTTACTATTTATTTATCTACTTCTAATCTATCCATCCATCCATCCATCCATCCATCCATCCATCCATTCTTCCATCCATCCATCCATCCATCCATCCATCCATCCATCAATCTATCCATCCACCCACCCAACCATCCTTCCACCCATCTGTCTGTCCATCCATCCATCCATCCATCCATCCATCCATCCATCAATCAATCTATCCATCTACCCACCCATCCATCCGTCCACCCATCCGTCTGTCTGTCCATCCATCCATCCATCCATCCAGCCAGCCAGCCATCATCATCTATGTACTGTGAGAGTGTGCCACAGCCCATGTGTGGAGGTCAGAGGACAACATGCGGATGTTGATTCTCTTACTCATCATGTGTGTTCTGGGAACTGAACTTAGGTTCTCAGTCTTGATGGACAGTGCATTTACCTGCTGGGTCATCTCACAGGTCCGCAGTCTTGATTCTCTACAAAAGCCATCACTTTGGTAGTACCACTTGGTGGTACCATGCTCTATAGTGCAGAGATGTTTTTTGAGAATCTGGGTAGGAAGGACTTTCCTGCACATCCCCAGGAGACTGCCAGCAGACAAACTCACCTCGTGTGACACTGCTCCCCCCACCTCCATGATCCCCCCACCCCAAGGGAAGGAGAGATCTGAAAGTACAGGTGGAACAGGAGGAGTGGCCTGAGACCCTGGTTAAGTTATGACGTTGGCTTGATGAAAGAACTGGGTTGTTCTACACTATAGACACCGTATGGTCTTGCACCCCCTCTGCTCCTGCCTAGAATCAGCTCCCGTGCATCTGTGGGACTCTGAACTACAGATGGATGCATTTGGTTTGCTGCACACTGCTTACCTGCACGGCCAGGGCACACACTTGTTTTCTTAGGGACGCTGCCCGTTTCTCCATCCACTTTAGCTTTTCAGTCACTCAGCAGAGACTCTGTCACACCTGTCCCTGCTCACATGCATCTATGTACCATCACCCTCCTCCTGTGACTTCCAGAGATGCCCTACAGGTCAGCACGCTTGGGCTGACAATTCCCCCTCCTTCTTTGCCCCAGTTCATCACTCTCCCCAAGCGGAGGACTGGTGGGAAAACAGCCACTCAGTCAGCTTTCCCCTAGCATAGCTGTTCCCAGAGAACTGAAAGCAAAGTCAGACTTGCTGGGTGGTCCCCAGGGGGCACATGGATTTTGTCCTGTGGCTGCACTTGGTGGGGATAATCACCTGCCGCACCATAGACACATACAGTTGGGACATTGAAGCTACTGTCCTCCAGGTCCCCACGGTGTCTGTGCAGGGTGGAACTCTCTGGCTCCTAGTTTCTCTAGCTGCCCATCCTAAGTGTAGCAGGTCAGGTACCAAAGAGTGACTTCCACCCCATCAAATCTTAGCCTTCTATAGGCCAGAAACTGTGTCAATCACGTCTAAAACACACCTAAGGTCTTCAGACAGCTGTGGGGAAAAGCTGCCGGAAAGACAGAAGGTGTTTTCTCAGCATTTCTGTCCAGGAACATCCCCTGTGGTTTACTTCACAATTGGTCCATTTTCCCAGTAGACATTGGACCAGCAATGGTGACTCAGAAAAGATTAGCAAAAGTAGGCATTCACAATAATTAAAAAAAAAAAAACTAATAAAAGTGCAAAAATTTCAATGATAATACAGGAAAATGTAAATAAAATAGGCAGATGTTACGGTTCATTTAGATGAAAACATATGGTCATTCTCAGAAATGGTAAAGGCGGGGAGCGGCCCTTGTTTCCCATCCATCACTGCCCTGGAAGATAATCATGCAATTTGCCTTAGAAGAGTTTGGTGTTTTTAGGTTGGGAATATCTGTTTTCAAAGCCCTTTCTGAATTATCCACACTACCGCTTTTGCACACCGCTTTGCAGCACTGGTGGTGGGAGTCAGGACCTTGGAGCGTGAGGCAGGTGTTCTGCCCTTGAGCCGCACCCCAGCTGGAGAACCCTATGAACCAGCAATACTGTTTCTAGGAGTCCTGCTAAGTCTGTGGTTCTCAGCCTGTGGCTCTGGACCCCTTTCAGAAGTCACATGCTTACATTTGGGAGTAATGTTTACATTACAATTTATAATGGTAGCAAAATGGCAGTTCCGAAGTAGGAAGGAAATAATTTTATGGTGGGGGTCGTTACAATATGAGGAACTGTCTTAAAGGGTCACAGCGTTAGGAAGGCTCTAACCCCTGCTCTAAGTGAATAACGGCAGGTTTGCCCAACAACAAAGAAATCCACACAGTGTTGTTCCCACTGGCGAGTTCTGAGATGCCCTGGATCACGGTCTAGCCGCACATCAAGACTCTCCACATCCACTCAAGAGACTTATGTTTTGAACGGAAGCCAGTTAGTATGAAGGGACTGTTTACAGGGTGGTGATCGTGTAGTCTCAGACTGGAAATTCTAAGCATGCTCCAGAGAGAGCTGCCAGATGGTGGGGGATGGGGGTAGGGGGGGTCACTGGACAGATACCGGAGGAGATATCTCCCTTTCCTTCTGTTTTTCCTCACAGCTGATTTCCCTGTCTGCGGGGACACAGCTGAAGTCCCTGGTGCCTACAGATAGTACGAGATTCCATGCACACCGCTTCCTCCTACCCAAGGCACCCTAGGGCTTCATTCATAAATTTGACACAGCGGGGGAAGTAATAATAATCAATAACAAACACAGAACAGTCATGTGAACCCCCTCCTCCATCTTCATTTCTACTATACAAAGTAGCAAACCCCTCCGGCTGCCATACACTGAAGTAGCCTGAAACCATGAGCAGTGAGCCTGGGATGCAGACCACCATGCTTTATAATGGCTGGCAGATACCTTGTATCACTTTCCCTATCTGGGAGCACAGACCTAGAGTTGGTCAGTGGTTCTTACAGACGGAGGATGCCCACTAGCACCTCTTCCTACAGAAGAGGCTGGCCACCCTCTTTTCCCACCTCCACAAAGCAGTTGTGCTCAGCACACCATCTCAGGGGATGGGTTCTCACTAGAACTTGCTCTCAGCATCCTCTCTGTATCTACTGAAGTGGTCCAGGAAGGTGGCTCAGTGATGGAGCGTGGGCGAGCATGCTGCAGGCCTTGGATGTATTCCCAAGCTGTACGACAAAAATTAGAAAGTGGCCTTTTGAGAAACATTGTCACGTTTTCCTCAATCCACGGGCGACCCTGTACAAGCCCTCGCACAATGACTGTGGGGTTAATCTGGGGGCATTCCCCTGCCTTAGGTCACCAACATAGCTCACAATGTCCCCTTAACCACAGGGGCTGCAGTTTTGACTACGAGGTTGCACCTTGAGCTCCACCTGCCAGGGCCATCTGCTCCTAAGTCTTTGACTGGTGTTCAGCTGTAGGACAGAGATGCCATGACCCCACGTGCTCATCTTCTCACTGGCAGACTGACCTCAGAACTCTGGTTTCTCTCTGCAGTCTCTACTCTTCTGTGTGCGTTAATCACTGCAGATTGTGGAAAGCAGGCCAGAAACAGGAAACAAGCACACCTAAATGAACTCACTGACCACTCCCCTGAGCCATGCTGGGAAGAATGCTCTAAAGCCACCTCAGTTAGGAGCAGGAAGGAAGTCACTCACCGGTGGGTGTTTGTATTGCCATTCCATAGGGTAACAAGTTAGCCATCCAGCACCCAGGACCCAGCCTGGTATTCTATGTGGCAGGTGCTTAGGACCTGGGAAGGCTGGACACCATGTGCACTTAGCTTCTGACTGGGGACTGGGCCCCCCCGTATATGTCCATTTTCTTGGGGCCTGTTCTCTGCAGCCCCTGCATAGAATGAACCACCAGCTCAGCCCTCCCCCCGGGGGGGGGGGAGCTGAATCGTCTCCTTTTGGAGTCTTAGTTGTATTCTAATTTTTGTTATTCCTATTTTCTTTCATACATTTGACGCATACTCCTGGCAAATTCTAGGGTCAAACTTGCCAGATGACCAAATCTTTTTCAGAGTAATGACTGACATTTTTGTGAGTTTCCATCAGCAAGACGGGAAGTGGCCAGAGGTGAGGGACAAGCTCTCCCACGCTCAGATCCCCCTCTGCCATGTTCGCCACCATAAATATGCCAAGGCTCCCAGGCCTGTACCTTGGTCCTTGATCTAAAACCACGGGTTACTTTTGTAGAGACTTCAAGGAAGCAAGAAGTTAACGGCTGGGGTCAGTCCCCTGCAGGGGCCTCGTCCATGAATCAGAGCCCTGGGAGCAGGGTGACTCAGAGCAGGAAAGTCTGACTGATCCCGGGGGTGCAGGGTGGGAGGTGGCTCCCAGCTCTAAGGACGCCCCACCCAGCCCAAGAGCCAGGTCAGCCTGAGGAAGGGATATCAGGGTGGAAGGCTGGACCTCACTGGAACAGAAGCTGAACATGGCAGAAACAGCAGTGGGTACTCGGAAGCCTGCTATCTGAGTGAGCAGAGGTCTTATGTGAGGCACCTTGAGGTGCTCTGATAACAGACTACTATAGACATCTGCTCTGGGGTTGTAGATGCCTGGGCTACACAGACACATAAGCCACCCCTCCTGCATGTGCCTCCCCAGTCCTTCTACCTCGACCGTGGGAAACACTGGCTGCCCGACCCCTTTCCTGAGCACCGAATACCAGAGTACCATGGTGGTGAAATCTCCTCCTGTCTTCTCCCCCCTCCCTCCCGACAGCATCCAAAGCATGGGATTGGGATGAGTTTGGGCCTTTTCCCAAGCAAGATAAAGGCTTCTGGAGTCTCCTAGCATGCAGGGTCAGAGGTCCTGCCTGCGAGGTGGCCGTGAGTCCCTTCTCTTGGATGGCTCCCGGGGACACAGCAATCTTGCTCTGCAGAGTCCGAGGGCCAGAGTGGGCGCAGTAGCATAGATGGCCAGCACTGTTATAGCGCGTTTCAGTTCAAACAGGCCCAGGGATGCTGGGGCTTCCTCATTCCACAGATAGGGAAACTGAGGTAGACTGTACTTTAAGCAGATTGCCTAAAAATTCCACTTTTCCTCATGAAATATGTCCCAGGTTCTGGTGAGATACGTTTTACAAATGTGAGACAACTCCCCCTCCCAGCTGTCATGTGTAGTCCTTAAGGGTGAGAACCTGCCTGCGTCACAGCTGGGACCTCGCTGGCGTTTCCTATCATCTTCTCAACTGCTTCCAGCTGACCCAAAGTGTTCACTGCCAGGAGGAGATAGAATGTGTGGCCCAGCACTGGTGTCACCCCCTGTGTCCATGGCCCCGGAGATGTACCCCCCAAGTCTGCAGATTGGGCCTTTATACTCACAGGGGTCAGGGGAGAGCAGAGCACAGGGTAGCTGGTGTGTGCTGTCCGGGGGCTTGTCTTCATGCTGTGACGTGAGAAATCAGCTCCTTTCCCCGCCAGAAGCCCTTGAAAGCCTCGGCAGCAAATCTCCTTTCCACGTGTAGGGTAAATACCAATTCGCATGTCTCCTTGACAGGAGCCACGTCCCGCTGTTGTGCCACGTTGTGCCACATTGCGTTTGTTTCTCGTGGCTGTGACAAATGCCTGGCAAGGCAGCTTCAGGAAGGAAGGGCTCGTTTTGTTCACTGAGGGAGGCTGCACTCCATCATGGTAGGGAAGGCATGGCGGCTGGAGCAGGAGGTAGCTGGCCTCATCGTATCCATAGTCAGGAAGCAGAGAGATGAATGCAGGTGCACTGTCCCCATTCTCCTTCTTATTTAGCACCCCCTGACCCTCATCCGAAGAATACTGCCACTACACTTAGGAGTTGTCTTCAACGCTCAGTTAGAACTGTCTGGTAAAGCCCTCACAAACATGGAGGTGTATCTCCTAGGTGACTCCAAGCACAGTCAAACTGACAAGGAAGATGTCAAGTGTAATCATCATGCCCCTCCCAGTTATGAAGTGTTTCCAGTTGCCCTGCCTTGTAGTGTTTAGCAGGGACAGGTGATCTCCTTCCTGACCCTCTCCGGCTATTCCTCATATTGTCCGCCTGTACACAAGCTGACTGGACTCACACTGTTCCTGGAGTAATAGGAGCTATGTGTCCCACAGGGTGTGTGGCATTGCCTACTAAATGCTGGTTCCTTTACCCTCATGCCCACTGCCCAGCAGTTTGGCCAGCCTGACTGACCTTGCCCCGTCTTCCTTCTGCTCTACATTGAGTCTGACTTCTCCACTGTGCCCAGTGCCCATGAGAATAGAGTGGCAGGGATCCAGGTGCTGGTCCCTAAAACATGGCATTCTCATGGTCTGTGACTTTGATGTCCTGCCACTTAGCTAGAACACCCCTCTGGCCCTCTCCAGCATCTGCCTCCACCCATGGGGGAGCTCTAGTCATCCTGGTTGGCACTTATTTTAACTGTCTAGGCTTTCTGGTCACAGAACAACCTCTAGTGATGGTCCTTAGCCATGACATCCGGGTGCCTCTGTCCGAGTCATTGTGAGTCCACGTCTAGCTGTCTTCCCAGGCAGTGAGACATGGACAGGAGAACATTGAAAAGGTCAGTGCATGCACAGAGAATGGCTGAATCCCCCACACACAGACTGGACGTGTGTATGTGTATGTTTGTGCGCGCGTGTGCACACGTGCTCACACACACGCATGCGCAAGCACACACACACACACACACTCATGTGAAGCTTCACCACTGGCCAAGAGCTGAGAACTAGAAACTGACGAGGCCCTCTGTAAGGTGGGTGGAGGGTTGTGGCTCAGGGAAGGCTAAGGGAGGCTTTGGGCAAGGTTCTGGGATCAAACAGAAGGACAAGCGAAGGCTGCAGAAGATGGGCCAAAGTTGAAGATTATCAGCAGCAAGCAGTGTCAGAGACCCCATCTAGAGCAGCTCAACGAACAAGCAAAGGACAGATGCAATAGAATCGAATTCCCCAGGAAAATCCAGGCTGTGAAGACAGCAGACATTGTCCAGTCACCGTCCTGTCTGTGTGGTGACCACTGAAGAATCGCTGTCCGGCTGACACCTGCCCCTGGAGTCCGCGTGTGCTGGCCTAGCTGTGGCTAGGTGTGCCTGGCTCCGGACCCCCTGAAGGAAAGGCCCTGAGATCTTATCAAGCACAACAGTCTAGAGCAGAGCTCAGGGAGGACCTGACATCAGAGGCCCCATGCTTCCAGCATGCTCTCCGGTGGGTCGCTGTCCTACAGTGGTACACACTGGGCTTTGTCGAATTTCACAGTCCAGACAGAATTTGAAAAGAAAAGTGCCCAAACCTGTTTACTAAGTCCAGAAGCAGACCAGGGAGTCTCAGCAGGGCAAGGGATTCAGCCCACAGCAGTCAGAGGTACAGCCACACTAGCTGCCAGTCACCTTCCAAGCTACCCCCCAGGAAACCCAAATGGCATTTTCTGGGGTTTGAGGGAGACGTGTGGGCATCTAGACAGTGCGGGGTGACTGCCGCAGACTCAGTGTAGCCTTTGCTGATGTCACGTCCTAGAATGTTCTATGCTAGAGTGAGCTTCAAGAGGCAGAAAGTAGGTCTCCAAGTGGCCGCAGGCATCGGGTGTCCAGGCCACAAACCAGGACAGGATCAAACTTTCTGTGTCCCATAGGGTGTTGTCGAGGCTTGTGTCACCGTAGTGTTTGGGAATGTTTGGGATAAAGAAGGAGAGCATTTGATGACTTAGCCTGGCCTAAGGGTTCTGGTGGGATTAGCACCCTGAGAGAAGGCTATGGGGACTTAAGGAATGGTGAAATGGCAGGTCATCGGGAGCAGCGCACAGCAAGCAAACGATTTAAGGATTTCCTTGCAAAAGATGAGTCTGGGGAGGACAAATAGAGAGAGAACTCCAGCAAAGCTGCCCTTGGAGGTCTGCACGGGGTGGGAGCTGACTCCTAGCGTGGCGAGGAGCAGTTTACAGAAGGAGTTTTGGGAAATAAAGGACTGGTTCAGATTGCTGCTGCTGCTGTCTGTGTGCTGATGGGGAGACAGAAATTCACATTCGCTAGAAGAGCAATCTGGGCTCTCAGCTAAACTGACAGAGGGCAGGGAATAAAGGCAAAAACAGTCTGCCACCATGAAGCCTTAAAACTGCATGGGAAAATCTGAGAACAGTAAAAATGCCACACGTGAAACGGGAAGAAACATTCACCGGTCATGGGTCTGATAGAGTTAATACCCAAGGGGCTGGGGAGATCCCCAGCAATCCCCAGCACCCACATAAAAGTCTGAGTGTGGGGAAACACACCTGTAACCCCAGCACTGTGAAGCAGATGCAGATCTCACAGCTGAGACAGGGAATTTCAGGTTTGGGGGAGATTGCATCTCAAACTGTAAGGTGGAGAATAGAGGAAGACACCAGGCATCATTCTGTGTCCACACGGGTGAGTGCACACATGCATAGGTACACACATGCACACATGTACACACAAGACACACAATACACATATGTACATGCATAAATACACACATATAAATGCACAAGTACACACAACTACACACACACATGAACGTGGGTTAATATCCAGAACATATAAAGAATTCCAAAGATTCAACAATTAAAATCAGACAATCTGAATCAAAAATGAGTCAAAAATGTGGATAGGCATTTCCCCAAGATGAAAAAAAAGACCAGCGAGCCCATGAGATGCTCCACACCATGGCTGACATTCAGAGAAGTGCAAATGCAAACCACCACGAGATTCCACCCATCCCCGGGAGGAAAATTCTAGCAAAGCAAATAAAAGAATCATTAGCAAGTGTTGGAGAGATGACCTGGTCATGGAGGTGCCTCTTCAGGTACCCACAGAAGAAGCAGCTAGCCATGGCAGTCACCACAGACAGGCACCTGCTGGCAGGTGGACGGATGGGTGTGAACCAGCATCCTGGGCAAAGTCATCCAACCTCACAGGAATCACCCCAAAACTTTTAGGCACGGACATCCGGGCCCAAGGCAACATGTCCCACAATCCTTCCCTCCTTAGTGTTTTCTGCTGTTGTGAAAGAATAAGATGCAACTAAATTGGTTGTTTCAGTGTCCACAAATGTGGAAGTGAGGAGGGGTGGTGCTCGTGAAACTGGGGTGCCCGCAGCAAATGTAGAGTGTGCCATCTGCTGATGTCATAGCTCTGAACTTGTATACGGTAGTGAACCTGTCTCCTGGCGGGCTCCAGAGACAGCAACATCAAATGTGGGTCTTAGACCTCAGCTTCCCTTGAGGGAGCAGAGAGCCACGTCTTTCTAGTCCCCATCCTCTGACACCAGGTTTGAAGAGCATTCCCAACAGGTCCACTTCAGAAGTCTCTCAGAGACAGGAGGACCCAGAGCCCAAGGCTCCACCAGTAAGACCAGCCTTTCTAAACCATCTCCAGTGTGGACCCAGGCCATGAGCTCATGACGTGAAGGTTTCTGTAGACGGGGCTAGCATGACTGCTTGTCTAGCTAACTATCAGAAGTGTTGCGAGCATGTGATGGGACCCATGTCTTCTCCCTGAATATGCCTGTCTTCTTCGTCCACCGGTACATGCTATTGATATAGTGCAGCAAACAGCACACCCAGCCCCCAGTCACTGTGGAGACTCAACCTTCTCCCTTGGAAAGCTGTAGTTCTGCTTCAGGTTAGAAATTACTAGAAGAGGCTGGGCGGTGGTGGCGCATGCCTTTAATCCCAGCACTCGGGAGGCTGAGGCAGGTGGATCTCTGAGTTCGAGGCCAACTTCGTCTACAGAAGCTAGTTCCAGGATAGGTTCCAATGCTACAGAGAAAACCTGTCCCGAAAAACAAACAAACAAAAACAAAAAAAAGTTGCTAGAAGACCTGATATGCATACGGCATACATCTAAGGACACTGTCCTGACCTACCAAACCCCACACTGACTTGGCTCCAGCCTTGGCCTACAGCACAGATCATGACCTAGTGAGATCTTATCATGGCAGCCTATAATACTACTTCCCTGGGCTGAAGTTCAGATGGGTGAAAGTAATGGCCTTCACCTGGGCTAGCCTTGGCATTCAAGGGCACAAAGTTGACCCTGAACACCTAGAAGTGACCCAGGAACTCTGACTGGAGACGCTCGGGAGATGTGATGTCAACAGGTCAGAAAGGCAGCTGTTGCGGAGACCCTGCCCGTGAGTCATCTGCCTCCTAGTGTCCATGGCAGGGACATCTCCTGTTCTGTTTTTTATAAAACACAGTATAAAGTTTACCACCCTTACTGTGCTTTAGGTGTCTGGTTCTCTGGCACTGGCCACGTTCATCCTTTTGTTTTCAGTGTGTGGTTCTATCCGTGGCACCAACCATACTCATGCTGGGTTTTTTTAAGGTGTATAGTTCCGTGGCACTGACCATACTCACTCTGTATTTTAGGTGTGTGGTTCCGTGGCACTGACCACATTCATGCAGTTTTTTAGGTGTGTGGTTCCGTGGCACTGACCACACTCATGCTGGTTGTTTTTAGGTATGTAGTTTTGTGGCCCCAATCATGCTCACTCTGTAGTTTAGGCGTGTGGCTCCATGGTATGGACCACATTTGTACTGTTTTTAGGTGACTAATTCCAATCACAGTGTTAGAACCATCAGCACCGCCCATCTCCACATCCTCATCCCCACGGTTAAAACTCAGTACGCATTAAAGACCAACTCCCTGTCTCCTGCTCTGGCTCCTAGTACCATTCTACTTTCTGCCTTTGGGGACCTCATAGGACAGAAATCCTGCGGTATTTATTTTTTTGTGACTAGCTTATTTCATTAACATGTCCTCCAAGTCCACCCAGCTTACAGCTACGACAAGATTTCCCTTTTCAAGGCTAAATGATGTTCCATGTAGTACAGCCTTATGTATAACCACAGGTCTGTGAGTGGACACTTGCCTGCTTTTGACTTCTGACTTTGAATACTGTGACTACAAGCAAGGTTTGCAAATATCTCTTCATAGACCCCTCTCTCACACTTTTTATTTATTTATTTATTTTGGTTTTTCGATACAGGGTTTCTCTTTGTTTTTGGAGCCTGTCCTGGAACTAGCTCTTGTAGACCAGGCTGGTCTCGAACTCACAGAGATCCGCCTGCCTCTGCCTCCCGAGTGCTGGGATTAAAGGCGTGCGCCACCACCACCCGGCGCCCCTCTCTCACACTTCTTCACGCCCACAAATCTTGTTGTATCACGGGATGACGTAGGGAGATAAACCAGCTGGGTCCCCGTAGCACCAGACCCCCACCCCCCGCCATACCACACTTTCCAGACCTGAGCGGACTCTCATAGCTACATTCTGGGTTTTGTGTTCTCTCGGCCACACCAGTCCCCTCCTTGTGGCCAGCCGTCCTCACGTAGGCTCTATTCCTGACTACGGAGAAGCATAAACACAGATCATCAGGGAGGACATCGGCTGGAGGACAGAGAACCAGGGCCTATCACGGCCTGAGCGGACTCACCATGTTCCTGCCACTAGAAGGCTCCAGAAACAATGCAGATGCTACGAAACACAGTTGTTGGAATCCCCTCCTTTAAATTGGTTTGATCTAACTGGGCAAGCCGGAGAGGGAGGCGGGACAGCTGGAGTCGGTCACTCTCCTGGGCCTCAGAAAACTCAGTTTTCTCTGTGTTGAGACACGGTGGCCGGCAGCCAGCTCCTATAGGAGTTTTCATGGCAGGAAAAGGGGGTTTCGCTTTCAGGACTCGGCAGAAAAGGGGGTCACCTCAGGACCCCTCTGACTGCACGACCCATCGGGACCACAAGTTCCGGCAGCTTCCTCGCTGGGTGAAGGTGGACTCAGCCAAGAGATGAAAGAGAGGAAATTTGGAAAACTCCGTGATGCTGGCCAACATTCCCAGAGAGGGTCCTTGTGACTTTGTACTCCATGTAACTATGGGATCTCACATCATCTCCAAGGGCAGGGCATCCAGGGGCTGAAAGGCTACAAATTCCTGGTGACACAGGAGCCCTCCTTCCTCCACCAAGAGACACCGTGAGTCAGGCCATGCAAATTCCCATGATGTCAGTCACTGGCTGAGTTTCTGGGAGTCCTAGGTCCCTGTGCCTTTCTCCCCTGTCCCCAAGTAGCAAAGCAGAAGCAAACACATGGAAAGTTACCTCAGATCCCTGGCAAAGCCCTCTGGCCTCGCACAGCCCTGGCTGGGTGAAAGTTTACTTTAGAAGATTCTGATGCAATAAAGGAAGAGAAGACAAAGGAGGTGGCTGGTCACGGGCTTTGTGGACTGTTGGGGCTGGAGGGAAGTGGATCCAGGAAGGGCCCAGGCCCCAGATCGGGGTTCAAGTCTCCAGCCGCATACCTGGCTGTGGGGGACAGTTATTCTGTAAAGAGAGAAACCTAGGCAGTGACAATCTGTGTCCTTAGAGACTACAGTCCTTACGGCCAGGAAACCCACTATTAGAGGCACAAGCCAAGTATGGGGTGTTCACTTGCATTCCCCGCACTGCAGAGGCAGGGACAGGAGGATCCATCCCTAGGACTCACAAGTCAAGCAGTCTAGCCTAACCAAGAGATTCAGTGAGACGAGATGGGATCCTGTCTCAAAAAATAAGAGAGAGAGAGAGCAAGTGAAGAAGAAAACTCCGCCCCACCCACCTCATATACACGTGCACACACAACTGCACGAATTTATGGGCACACAGAAACACCCCCAACTCAATTACATAGTAAGGTCCAAACCAGCCTCAGAAGCAACGAGACCTTACCTCAACACTAAATGTAGTGGTTAAGAGCACTTGTTGCTCTTGCAGACGATTGGAGTTCTGTTCCCAGCACCCATGCTAGGCAGCTCACAATCACCTGGAACACCAGTGCCAGGGAATTCAGCGCCCTCTTCCGGCCTCTACAGGCAACTGCACCCACATCCACGTATGCGTACACATAAACCAAAATAAAATATTTTACATACATACGTAAGATGCATGAAGCCTGAGAAGATGGAGGAGTACCATGGATGGGGGAGACATCCCGCTGGACAAACTTGTATCTAGCTAAGTCCTGCTCCCTTTACCCCCATGTGCCCCATTATTAGGCAGCAGCAGTGGCTAAGACAAAATCCTCATCTATGAAATATCAACATGACAAAAAACAGATCAGAAGAAAAGTGTGCGAGCCCACAGAGCATACCATGGTTCACTCCAAGGTCACTGAGAGACACAACAAAAACAAAAGAAATCAGCTTCCCCAGAAGCTTAACTTCTAGGACATTTGCAAGAAAAATGAAATCTTTCTAAAGAGTACATCATCAGGAAAAGGAGGTTTTATTTATGGATGTAAAGGCAGTTTAACACTAATGTATTTGCAAAGCTTGTAACATACTTTGGTCAAATGTGCTAAGGAACATCAATCTCTTTGTGTTCTTCCAATTGCTTTTGTCAATTAGCATGTCTCAGTCACGGTTTTTATTGCTCTGAAAAGACACCATGACCACAGCAACTCTTAAAAATTAAAACATTTAGTCGAGGGGTCTCGTTTACGGTTTCAGAGGTTCAGTCCACTATCATCATGAGAGTCATGATGGTGTGCAGGCAGATGTGGTGCTGGAGGAGTAGCTGAGAGTCCTACATCTTTCAGGCAACAGGAAGTCGACTGACACACTGGGCGATATCCTGAACATAGGAATCCTCAAAGCCCGCCCCCACAGTGACGCACTTCCTTCAACAAGGCCATACCCCCTCCAACAAAGCCACACCTCCTAATAGTGCCACTCCCTATGAGATTATGGGGGCCCGATTACATTCAAACCACTACATAGCACTTCTATGGTCAGAAAAGCGCATAGGTGTGGTGGACTCAGTGGGTCCTGAAGCTGTGTGTGGCAACAATGCTTCTGGAACAATCCCTCTGCTACTTGAATCCTCCTAACAGGAGCCTCTTCCTGTCTCAGAGCTGTGAGCAGCTCTGTGTTGAGTCAGCAGGGGTGTCTGGTGAGACTGTTTTTGTCTTTGAAAGTAATTCCACAGGGGATGGCAAGGGAGAAAGAGAATCGACAAAGCACACTTCCTTCAAAAATGCCACAGTGGCTTCAAGGGCCTTGCACGCTAATTTGAAAAATAATAAGATAAAGTAATTCCACAGGAACGAAAAACAGGATGGCTGAAGAGTACAAGAAAAATAAATATTTGTAGATGATAAATTGTCTGTCAGGAGCCCTGCTCCCCACCCTATTACCGTGATGAGAGTTGTTCAGAATCAGTAGGACCCAGGAGCAAGCTGTGATGGAGCTCAGCTCTTCCTAAGGATGGAGTTCAGCATCCTCTCACACATCAACAATAGCCTCCTGTTCTCTATTGCGACCAAAAGATGCTGGCCACAGAAACTAAGACAGGACTAGCTAGAGAGATGGCTCAGCCAGTAAAGTATTTGCCTTGCAAGCACGAAATCCTGAGTTCAAATCCTCGGAACTCACAAAAACAAAAACATAAAGAAGCAACAACAGCAAGCCTGGTGGTAGCTGAGGGTGTGCCTGTAATCTCAGTGCTGGGGACAGAAGCAGGTAGAGATCTCTAGGGTCTGCCAGCCTTGCCTGTTCCTTGATCCCAAGACCAGTAAGAGACCCTCTCTCTAAAGAAAGGTAGTTGGTATCTGAGGAAAGACCCCTGAGGTTTCCCTCTGACTTGTATGCATGCACACACATGTGCAAGAACACAAGGCAATGCATCCCAAAAGAAAGATTAGATATGACCTTATATATGCCTAATGAGAAATGTAGCAGATCTCCCTACACGGAGAAGTCTCAGCTGGGGAGCACAAGAGCACGTGGCTTTGAACGATCGGTTCTGCTTACAATGGGGGTGTGTGGAAACACGCCGCTAAGCGTGTCATTTCTTTACCTGATCACATATGTAAGTTTCAAAGCTGCAAGGCTCTGCTCTCAGGTAGATGTGAGAGTTGGGACAACAGAAGTATCAAGATTTATGCAGAGAAGTAAGGAGGGGTCTCCACATGCTGACACTGTTTCAGAGGTGCTGTCTAAAACATCTGGGTGCATGCTGGGGAGCTCACAGGAAATGAATGGTGTGAGCGGGGCGCCCCCAAGAGCAAGCCAGCACTTGTCACATGCATGGGTGAGGCGAAGGGGACCGTGCAAACCCCTGGGTAGGAAGGCCTGCGTTATTCTCAGTATCATGAGCTCGTGCTCAGTAGAATGAACCGTGAAGACAGTAAGAGAAGGCAGAACACCAGGGCCTGTGGTCGAGGCTGGTGTATTGGGAGTCCTACCCAGAGACATTTCCTAGTTCTTGCCTCAGCTGTTTGTCAAGAATGGGCCACCATGTGCCCCGTCAGAGCTCACCTTCCCTGGCAGAATCAGCTCCATGCTGCACCTTCCCTACAGCCCTCCTGTGTCAGTTCTGCAGTAGCCAACGAGGGCACCCTCAGAGCATCCTGAAAAGCAGAAACAGTCAGCCCCTGCCTGCCCCACTGATCCAAACGGTCCAGGGCTTATTAAGGCCCTGGGACTCCATGGATCTGCTCAGTGTACGGCAGCGTTCTGGGGACTGTCAGAGCCCAGCTGGGAAGGATCTGGGTCCACTTTTGCGCTTGGCTTTCACAAAACAAATAGCAGCCGGGGCCCGATCTTTTTCCCAGGTGCTCTCCACCCTGCTCTGGAGTCTGCACCTTCAGGAGATGCCACACAAGGAGCATGCTCCGAACAATAGTGGCTATGTGGAGTTAAGTCTCAAACAGTCTCCAGTAGCTGCCTGTGACGGCTGGGACAAATTTAATGGAGACAGAAGGATGTGGGCCTCATAGTGGAGGGGGAGGGTGTCTGTACCCCTCTCTTTATAGCAGACCACCTTCTGGAGCTGACTGTCTTTGAGTGTTTAAGTGTGAATGTTGCAGATAGTGGTAAGGGTGGGTGTGTTTAATGTAAGAGCATGTGACCTCACTCTAGGGCCTGAAACACCCAGTGCATAGAAAGTGAGGTCATGATGCCACAAGAGACTTTCATATGATCAAGCTGCCCTGAGTGCTTTACTCAGAGAAAGATTCCCCAGACACAGAAAAGCCCGAGTTGACCCATCCTGAGGCAACACAGCCTGCCTGGCTTCTTCCTCTCACTGGGAGCTGATCTTGCCTTATCTGACTTGAGCATCTTAAGGGCTTATGATTGGCCTTATCTTGGTGAAATAGGCAATTGAAAAACCTGAAACTGGGGTCCCCACTAGTGAGGAAAAATCTTAGCCCATTCTCTTAGAACTGAGCATGCTCGACCCTCAGAATCCCCTTCCTCTATAGGGCATCCCTCACCCAGGCGTGCTCTCCCTGCCAGACCTGCTGCTCCAGGGCCTTAGGCATGCCTTCCTTCCTCTGCCCCATGGTCCTTGCTCTTCACCCATACGCTCTGCTGGAAAGCATCCGAGGCTCAGTTAGTTGTGGACTGGAGGCTTGCTGGTGGTTCTGTGTGCGTGTACAGCATTGGGGAGCTGTTCCATCAGACAGTGCTCACAGGAGGCCCTCTGAATATGCAGAAGGGAGGATGTTGCATGGGTGCTGATGGGATGTGGAGGGGCTTGCTAAGGGGAATGGACAGAGATGGTTTATGAAGGACTAGCTAAGAACAGAGTCTGTGATGGACAGAAGTGGGTTCTCTGGGGAGGGGCATGCTATGTATGTAGAGAGAGGGCCTCAGCTACAACCCGGGTCACTGACATATTAGATAATTATTCATAATTAGCATCATATGTGTGAGTGTGGGGCACTGGTCAGGCTCATCCGGGCTTCATCTCTCAGCAGCCCCAGCTTGGGGAACCTGTCTTCTATCACCTGTACCTGTCGCTGCCCCAACCACCTGCCCACTCCCTCCCTTGCTCATGTGTTCAGTCATAACCTCAACCTGCCTGGGCTGGGGAGTAGAGTCCCAAAGAGAAGAGACTTCTTGGGAGCTCTTTCAGGGGTTAAGTTCCAGGAACATTGCTGTCTCAAGAGAAGAGCATGGTTAGAAAAGTCTGAGGTCACTGCTCTGAATCAGACTAGGCAAGTTGTCTTACTGAGGGATCTTCTGTTTCACCCCAGCTCAGCTCAGTTTGACCCCCGGTCTCAGTGATCCCCATCCATTTACCTGTACAGGTCTCATGAGCATCCTCTACCTACATTCCTGGAGGAACACCATGCCCTGCTGATGGAGTACAGGGATTTCCCAGCTCCAGGGAGGAGAAGGGTCCTCCCTCTGAGGGCCTGGGTTTCCCAGCCATGCCAGCCTTTACCGCCCCCTCTTCTCCACCCACCCACATTCTCCTGCACCCCTTGTTGAAGAGTCATACAGAAATCAAGGATATGGGGACATCTCAGGTTCTGAGACCTGTCCCACTGCAAGGCCAGGGCTTGGGTGAACTCAGCTATGTGGTGTGGCTTGAGGGCATGGAGTCCCTGCCCCTCTGCAGCTCAAGGTCCCACCTGCCCCACCTTGCATTCTCAGAACCTCTGAGGTTGTCAAGGAGATGAAGGCTGGAAAACGCATCATCACGGGTTTCCGCTTTCATGCTGTGACCTCACCAGAAACAAAAACCCAGTGTCCCTCGCTGTGCCAGGATGCTCTGCCTTACAGAACAGACAGTCCTTGGGAAGCATGAAGGAACTGAAGCCTGTTGCCCTCATCCCAGCCTCCCTATGGCTCCCACTGGTCTTGTGACTGAGTGTCGCTTCTTTCTGTGCCCTGCCTCCCAACCAGGAGCTAATGGCCTGTGAAAACACTCAGAACCACACCCCTGCAGGCGCAGAGTGCTATAACCTACAGCTTGCTTTCTGCTTTGCGATGAGGGGGCTGTGGGGGTCTGTTTGGAATATGGGGAGGTAAGAGCTCAATTTTGAAAGTCCTCCAAGGACGAAGATTTTTCGAAAACAAAATATAACCATGGTTTCCGAGTTGCTCTGCCAGAAGGCTGGGGCACCCAGGATCGGATTTCCTAAGCCAGGTGTGTCCCTCCAGGATGAACTGCTAGGGCAAAGACACTGTCAGCCAGTGAATGCCAGGGCTTCACAGGAAGCAAGCAACTTCCAACATTGTAGTTAGGAATGATAGGGATGTAGACTTTCCTGCCATGCCCTTTCTCCTTTGCTCTGCCTCTCTGCTGATCCTGAAAACTTGAGCAAGGGCTTGCAGTTCCTGAGTCTCCACCCTCTAGGAGTTCTTTGCTTATTATGCTACTTTGTGGGGTTGATTATGCAAACCAGGGTCTCACATGGGCTAGGCAAGTGGGCTCCTGCTGAGCTGTACCTCAGTCTCCACTGCCTACTGTGTTCCCTGGAGCAGTGTTGGAAGCACCTAGGAGACAATCTGGGGTTCACTGACTCCTGCTTGATTATCTAAACTGTGTGGCAGCTCTGACCCCTTTCCTCCTGTGGAAATGCCCTGTAAATAGTGTGTACTCCTCTGTAGGAGTACAGATCTGCATGCATCGGGGCATCCATACAGGGTCTGCACATATAGGGGAATTTATGCACACTAGAAGGTCTGCACACATGTATCTATATACACATGAAGGCGATGTGAATAGACCTAGGAAACAATGCACAATAAACTCTGTACAGATGTGGATCTGTGAACACAGTAAGAGCTGTGCACAATGGAGATCCATGTACACAGTAAGAACTGTGTATGATGGGGATCCATTCATACAATAGGAGCTGTACAAAGACAAGGATCTGTGTAATGGGAGCTGTGCACACATGGGAATCTGTGCACGGGGGGATTCACACACAAATGGAAATCAATGCACATAGTGAGAGTCATGAACACATGACTCCATGCCCTCAGTGGGAGTTTTGCACACACAGAGCTCTTTGCACACAAAGATCCATGTGTGCAGGGCATCTATGTACAGGGTGGGTGCTTTGCACTTGGTGGGAGCAGCAGAGCCCCAGGGTCACATACCAGCTCTTTTTTCCATTTGACTCACTTCTAAAATTCTCTGCTGATTTAAAATCCACTCCTGCTTGCTTCTGCAGCTGTGGGTCCCCGAGGAGCCAGGCTGGCTTACTTGACATTAAACAGGAAAAATCAGGCGAGAAAAGACAGAGTGGGAAGAGCGAGAGGATAGAGGACCCAGAGCTATATGCACCGTGAGGCAGAGATTGCCCAGCGGCTTTCAGCACCCCTTGTCCCTAATTCCAGCAGAGCCAGAAGGTGTGGGATTTTGAAGGCATATCAGGGAAAACATTTAGCACTTGAAACAAAGAATTTTCTAGAGGCCTGTCTGGGGAGGAGTTTGAAGCCCACTGAGGGAGCTGGATAAGATGTATTCCTGGCTCCGTGGGCATTTGAGAGGGCCCTGGGGAAGGACGGAATGCTCTGCCTTGTGAGGCAGTAGAGGGGCTTGTTTCTGCCTTCCCAGCTGCGAGATGCGCGTAACTATGGCTTTTGCATCTTCAGGACTCCAGTGACTGACAGCTGATAAGGCTGCCAGTTCTGGTTTTGGTCTGTCTCACCCAGCATTAATGGCCTTCAGCCCCTCCCTCCACCACCCTGTTTATCCGACACCCTCCCAGCCACTTCCCTCCTTTCGGGAGTCTTAGGGTGAAGCTGAGCAGCCTAGCTCCTCCTTAGAAGGAAAGTAGTGTGGATACCCACAGTGCTTGGGGGAAGATGTGGGGCCTTACCTTCATCATCTAACCACCCATACCTCCTCATCACTGCCTTGGTGTCCTGCTACCCAGTGCCACCTTCAGGTCTCCTTGCCTCCTGCTGCTGAAGTGAGATCCTGTGCCCCATCCCAGATGGAGGGGTGGGAGGTTCCACCCAGCCCAGCGACTCTCCTGTGCTTTACCTGGCATCCATACTGATCTTCAAAGCTGGCTTCTGAAACCACCCTCCCTAGCCACGCTAAGGATGCTGAGGGTTAAGTTCAAAACAAGATTTTAGGCCTGGAATGATTCATGAGTAGACTTAAAGGTTGTGGTTCCATTGCACAGGCCCCAGGGCAAAGCTGGGGGCAGGGAATGAACGGTTCCTTCTGCCTGTTTGGGTGTTTGATATGTGGTTAAGATAATAGAAATGTCCCCTAATAAGAAGGGCCCCTTCCCCCAGAGCTAGGAAAGAGCTAAATGCTGGGTTCTCAGCAGACTGCTCAGTCCTCCCTGAGGAGGAACCCTGTGTGTGAGCTGCAGATACCAGCATGTTTTCCCCACATCCATCACTTAGCAGGTCCATCTAGCTCCCTGGGAGACAGCAGAGGTGGAGGCCAAGAGAAGATAGGAGCTTGTCTGCCGTTCCTTTACAGCGTAGATGCGCTTGGAGGCACTTCTTCCCTGGGAACATCATTTCCTTACTCTTTGCTCCTGGAAGTCTGAAGATCCTGCCCAAATCATGCAGATGGGCAGAGGTTAAGCCATCCTAGCCAGACCGTGTCCTCTCTCTAGGTCTCTCTGGCTTCGTCTTCAGAGCAGTGCCCACTTCCTGTCTCACATCGCTGGTTCTATGTCCTGGGCCGTGGCAGGGCTCTATGGAGTCAGGAGTCCAGCTCCTGTAGCTAGTGGCCACTTCCAGGGGTTTACGTGGTACCTCCCCTGATAACTGCTAGCGACTTGGCCTGCTTCATGCAGTGAGTGGAGGAAAATGGAGATACGGCCTCTGTAGCTTTAGAACCGCCTCAGTCGTGGCTGGAGATTAGTACCTATGACTGGCTCACTTCTCACCTCCCGGTGCTTTGAGCGTCTCTTGCTTGCACAACATGTAGGTATCCAGGTCTACGGACCATGCCTCCCCGCTGTCTTTGGGATTTGGTACCAGTTTAGATTCCATCAGTGTCGTTGAAAATGGTGCTGGGGACTCACCGCCAGGGTCTCTGGGAATCCAGCAAGCCATGCCATGAACTGCACTGAGGGCTCCGGGGAGGTGGGGGGAAGCACTGTGGTGAGCCCTGGGGTTGTATCATAGAGGGGGCTGATCTGTGGCTCTTCAAACCATACTTGGGTTTCCGGCTAAAAGTCACATATATCACTGGGCATTTCTCCATGAAGACAAACATGTAGTGAGCTTTATCCTAACCCAACAGAATGGCACCCGCATTCTACTGCCTGTCCATACCGTCTGTGACTGTGTTCCAGACTGAGAATAGAGAGGCACTATGGACCCACAACTGCAGTGCCTGTGGCTGAGCTCTTCCCAGGGCTAACTGTGTCTCCAACCACACAATTCCGCCACCCTGAACTCCAGGTAGACCATTTAGGGAGACAGTGTTTTCTTTCCAGATCCTTCAAATAATTAAAATGCCATCCGTGGCTCTCTGCTCTCGGTCCAAGACTTGCAGGGGAATTCTAATTCTCAGATGCTGTAGACGCGCAAGTGATGAGAATCTACAGCTCCGCTTTTCTCTCTCCCCATCGTGAGCTCACCTTATCCATCATCCCAGGAGACTTCTGGGATGTCTTCTGGTTGACAGGGGTGGGAGGTGTCTGTGAGACTCAATCCTAACATGATGAATATCTGGCCAGTGGTGCAATGTCGATGAGTTGGGGTCTAAGGAGGTTGGCAGGGAATGGGGAGTGGAGATGCGAAGGGAGAAGAGGTGAGTATTTGTGCATTGATGCCAGTAAGAATAGTCACACAGAAATCACCATCACTGTTTCTGCAGCTTCACCCTGGTCTTAGGTTTCTATTGCTGTGGAAAGACACCTTGACTGGCAACTCTTATAAAGGAAAACATTTACTTGGGGCTTCCTTACGGTTTCAAAGGTTTGGTTCATTATCATCATTTTGGGAAGCAAGGAATCATACAAAGAGACATGGTACTGGAGAGGAGCTGAGAGTTCTATATCTTGATCTGTAGATAACAAGAAGTGAGCTGTATCCTATCCTGGGCATAGTTTGAGCATATTAGATCTCAAAGTCCACCCCCACAGTGACACACCTCCTCCAACAAGGCCACACCACCTAATAGTACCACTTTCTATAGGTCAAACATTTAAATACATGAGTCTATGGGGGCCTTGCCTATTCAAGGCACCAAAACTCCACTACCGCAGCAGTGACTAAGGGGGGCAGAGAGAAAGCTGGCTTCTGCTGTTATTGCCCTGGAATGCTTGGAACAGAGTGATTATGTCAGGGGATCTCAGAACACGCTTGAATATGCCATAGTTGTCTAGTCTAAGGAGGAGCTGTCAGGGACCGAGAAATTCAGCACAAGGCTAATCCATTCAAGCTACTTGTAAATTTTGTGCATGGACTAAAGAGACCTGTTCGTCAAAGCCTGGGACTATGAACAATGACGAGAGTTTTCCAACCAGAACAAGCCTCCTGAAGCCACACAGTGACACCAACGTCATCTTGGGTGGACACAGGTGAGCCATCCCCTGGGGATGGAGAGAACACTAGGGAGGGCCTCCTCGTCCAGCTGTAACTGCTGTCTGCTCTCCCACTCTTCCACGGCATCTTGACGAGGCAGGGGTGAGGCCTGAAGAGTCCCAAACCATCACAACCCATACATGGCACTGTTAGCAGCCAAAGAATCCATGACTAGAGAAGTCATAGACCGTGGGGAGAGCCTTCCCCCATGATTCTGCCAAGTAGACATCGTACTAAACCCACTTTTAATGGCTTACCACTCTGCCTGTAGATTAGCGCATCTCTGGACACTCATCAGAGAAGCTTTCTGCTGTAGGAGGTGGTGATGAACACAGAGACCCAAAACTGGCTGCAGTGTAGAGAATGGGAGATGGTGGCGATCTCAGCTCCAAAGGAGACACCTGGGTCACTCCCCCTCCTCTCAAGGCGGGGTCATTGCGAATCATTGTGGAAGGGGCTGGTGGTGGTAGCAGAAAGACTGTGCAAGCCAGGGGCGGTAGAGGGTGACAAGGAACTGTGATCCCAGATACACAGGGCAGTTGCATTTGTTTCCAGCTGTTGAGATAAGGATAAGACACAGCCTGCACAGATGAACGCCAATCAAACTCCCAGTGCGGAGAGGTGAGGTGCACACGAAGGTAGTCAAGTCCATTGCTGAGGACATATGGGCCGTTGATAGGGTTGGTAGGGTTGTTTTTGTTTGTTTGTTTGTTTTGTTTTTTCTTTTTGAAGGATATGGCCTGTGGCAGTTTGACCATGCTCAGGGATAATCACAAATCCAAGACTGTTCGGGCAACACGAATTAGACGCAATGAGTTGTTGTTTGTTTTTTTTTTAATTTTTTAAAGACATAATGCTGGACGGATAGGGAAAGAGGGTGCATGTGGGAGGAGCTTGGGGAAAGTGTGAACCAAAATTTGTATAAAATTTGCAAATTTGCACAAAATTTGTATAAAATTTGCAAAGAGCTAATTTAAAACTGAGAAAAAAGACAAAGAAAAGATTAACAAAACATAAATGTCGCTGTGCCAACTTTCTGAGATTTTTTTGTCTGCATTACTGCATAACTTTCACGAACGTATAAATAATGATGTTTTTCAGGGTTCATTAAGTGTCCATCTGCCACACCTTAACACCTGGTGCTCATCCAGACATGATTTGGCCGTATGAATTTACAGGCATCAAATCCCGGCACCAGGCAGTGGTTTCTCAACCTTCCTCATGCGTGTGACCCTCTGTTCCTCATGTTGCGGTGACCCCCGCAACCATAAAATTATTTTATTGCTACCTCATAAGTGTAATTTTGCTACTGTTATGAATCAACGTAAATATCTAATATGCAGGCTATGTGTTATGTCACTCCGGAAGGGCTTACAACCTACAGGTTGAGAACCACTACTTAAGTTTGATAATGCCTCAGATTCTGTCTATATATTATTTTCTGTTTGACACAGATCTGCGTTTGAAACTTAGCCCTTGTAGATTCCAGGGAACACCCACAAGTTGAATTTCTTCCGATTTCTTGGATCCCCTTGATGTTGGGTGGGGCCATGTGACTGGTTCCAACCAATGAGCCTTGGGAGGAGGTGGTGCTGGTGTATCCTGGCTAAAGCAAGGAAGAACTGGCATGTGTCACCATCTCTTGCTGTCCCAAGTTCCCGAAAATGACGCATGGTGAAGCCCATACGATACTAAAGTGCAGCCTGAGCCCCTACCCTGACTGTGTAGAGAGAGCCAAGCCGTGCAAACCCCAATCAGCCAGAATCGAAAGAATGCCGCACTAAACCTCGCGATTCAAGGGCTTGTTTGTTGTTGCAGGGAGGCCTAACGCACTCTGACAGAACCGTACTACTGAGAGGGAAAGCAATCCCAGAATGCATTGCTGTCTCCCACGTCCTCCCGAAAATTCTTGCCAGTACAGAGATGCTCGCGTTAATGAGATGCGGGTCCTCCAGAAGAGATGGATAAAATGAGCCTTTTAAGAGCCACGCCCCAAGCGCTCAGCTGTGGAAGGCACTTCTTACTCCGGTTTTCACAAATGATCAGATCGTGCCAGGGTTTGGCCAGGACTTCATGTGAGCCCAGGACGTGGCTCAGAGAGATCAGATTTCCTTAAAGTCACAAGATTAGAAGGCAGAAAAGCTCTGGCCGTCTTGCGCTTTCCATAAGTATTATTTCGAGTTTTTATCTGTGGTACAGATTTATTACCTTATTTTCAGAGTCCTGCCTCGGGTGAGGGTTTTGTGGATTTTCTTCCCCCTCTTGGTTTACTTTCATCCGTTTTTATTTGATTGCGGGGCAGTGTTTTGTTTAAAGTGAATTCAACCTGAATTCTTCAAAGCCGCGCAGGACATCTGCATCACATCTATTACTGACCAAGCTTGATTAAAGGGAACCTGGGAGGGAAGGTGAATTTTTGGATCAAGGCCTTAGAGTAGATGGCTGAACTTGCTTATAAAATCGACATTAAAACCTTTTTTGCATATTCATGGGATCCGTCTTGGCAAAAGAATTGACTATAGAATGTTAATACGGAGTTCAGCTCTTAATTAAAAGCTTTTAATGGGCAGTTAGGACAGGGTTGGTACTGACGTAGAGCAGCCCTGGTTTTCTCATGAAGTTTGTAGCAAACGCTTGGATACCACAGGTGTTGCCTCAGCTCTGTTGGTTCCAAGATTTTGTTTGGTATTTCAGGCTCTGAGCATTGCTATTGTTCTGATAAAAGTCACCTCAGGATTCCAAGCTTAAGAATATTGTCCCTCTCAATAGGACAAAAAAAATGTGAGAACATGTTTTTGTGGATCTAAGAGTCCCATAAATGACTTCCAGGCCAAGTGCATCAGAGACAAAGAAACTGGAGGGGTCTTAGACAGTCAGTGGCCACGTACGGTCTTCAAAAAACTGCTCTGCTTGGACATGTCCACACACCCCACCTTCCTAGTGTCAGCAGACCTGTGGATGTCCCTCCCAGAGGGACAGATAGGGGAGGGATGCTGAAGCCAGCCAAGAAGAAGCACTGGGTCTGACTGACTGATTCAGGTTCCAGTATTCACAGTGACTTCCTGGTGGTGAACTAGTCAGGACCATGAGAGTTTCGAGTTCTTGCCCCAACCCATGAGCTCAGTAACTAATGACTAGAGCAAACGAGGCATAAGTTATCCCTTTTAGAGAAGAAATGTGTCGGGGTGTGTGTGTGTGTGTGTGTGTGTATACCATGCATGTATATATAAGCCTATATGTGTACATGTGTGAGTGTGTATATGTGTGTTTGCATGTGTGTGCATGTATATGTATGTGTATACATGCATGTGAGTACATATGCCTTTACACATGGTGTTTCATATATATGAGTTTACACATGTAATACACACACATATTAATACACACATACACATATATATATTCGTACATATGCATATGTGCATGTTGCCTATAAACAAATTCTTCCTATCTAGGATTGGAAACATTTGAAAGTGATTTTGTCTGTCCATGTAGCATTAACAGCCACATACATAGCAGTTCTATTACAGTAGGGGCTCTATGCTCTATGCCATCAAGAAATGATGTAAAGTCTATTGACATTTTTTGGTCAAAGCACAGAAACCTCTTTTACTGAAGTCTGCAGGAGGATGTGTGGGCACTCTGCAAATACCGTTCCATTTCTCGTGAGGGACTTAAGCATTCACAAGTCTTTTATTCTCTGGAGATCCTGGGATACCTAGGGATGATTCTATATGTCACTTCTCTGTGATACCAAGGCATGAAAGTCCTATGGTCTGTTCTTTGATAACCTCTCCCCCTCGGTCCTTGCTTTCTCTACCAAGAGCAGAATGCCATGATTGTTTTGTGTAGTCAATGTTTACTGTTAAGTGATGGCTTCCAGGGAAAATTCTGCTTGCACTCAGACGTTTGTGATCTTTGGTATTACGTCACCTTGGAGGAACAGGTACCTATAATCCCAGAGAAGCCAGCATATGTGACCTGGGGCAGCACTCCTCCTTCATGGGCTGATGGCCTCTTTTGTTAGAAGCTGCTCTGGAACTCATGGGTCCTACAGAGCTCTTAACCTGCAGTGACATCAGTCACGTGCTAGGTGTCTTCTCCTCGGCTTCCGGGAAGCTTGCACTGCCCATTTTACAGATGAGACAAGGATTGCAGAGGGAGACACCCCAACCTGTCCCTGAGGTATTGGCATGTAGGAGTGGAGAGATCCCTACATGGAAGTGGGCCTGACTCAGCCTGTGCGTGCATGGAGGCCCCAGGGAGGGTGGTCCCACCCTTATGTATGCCATCAGGTAAGATAAATAGAGAAAACACTGATGGAGATGCTGTAGGAAGGAAGTTGACCCTTTCTGTAGGTGGACATCCTGGGCAAAAGCCGATGTGATCTCCCCATGGGCCAGAGAGGCAAGACCACCAAGGATGTCATTTGCTGGGTCCATAGGGTACCTGTCACCCTGGGAACCATGTCTACAGTTCTTTGAGGAGTGATTGCCCTGAAAACCATACCCACAGAGCCCGGGGGTTCCAGGAGCTGACGCTAAGGACATAGGGTATGTTGCTTGCTGTTACTAAGTACATAGTTCTCGTGGTTCTCACCTTGACTCCCAGAGTTCTAGAAACCAGGATCGTTCTGCATCCATAATTGGTTCTCACCGAGGCTTTCTTCTCTAGAAACAGGACCAGGGATGCATACAGATGTGTTATCATCCATTCTTGTCACTTTTTACTTATGAGAAGATTCACTGTTTAGGAAAATGCAAAGTCATTGTTTCCCTATTTATAAAACACTTGGAAAGCAAAAAGTAAATGCATAAAACTCATTTCAGTAGGTCAGCACTTATGAACATAGGATTTTAATTCAGAATATTAATTAATATTTAACAATTATAAACATTTGTCTGGATGTCTCCACTTCATGCAAGTGGTGTGAGGTGACAGGGCATCTGTTCAGGGAGACACTCACAGAGCCTTTCCCCAGCTCTCCTGGCGCTGTGTCTCTGAGCGCTGTGCGAGGCTTGCTGGATGCCTGCTTCTGCCTCCCTGCTTTTGTTCCTCCGCTTGGCTAAGGGGACTGTGCACGGACTTGCAGGACCTCAGGGGTGGGGGGTCATGTTAACATGTGGACCTCCAAATACCTCCTTGGTGAGAGTGTCGCATGCCTTCAGCCAAACAAAGCATGGGGCTTGACACAGAAAGAGGACCAAGTTGTCAGCCACCAGAGTCCGGATACATTCTCTGTTCACCCATTCAGACTGTTCCTAAGTCATCTTCCCCTCTCTGTTCCTCCCTCCCCCCTTACAGTCCAGCCTTTGGCCCTTCTTTGTCTTGTACTGTGGGCCAGCCCTCTGGACAGAAGGGGCTACTACCTGCCTGCTTGAATGCCTCTTGCAGTAGGTTCCCACTTTACCTCCTACAAGAATGCTCCTTCCCAGACACTTTTCTCAGCTTGCTCTGTGAGTTCTATCATAGGCAGGAAGCATAAAGCTGCAGAATTGGACCCTGGAGACCCAGGTTCAAATCCCAGTAGAGCAAGTTACCCAGATTTCACATGGATGGTTGTATTTCTCTCTCTTCTTTGGAAGCTGAGCTACTCCTGGGTCTGTGTGGGCTAATCAATGTGGCCTCTGTGACTCCCCACAGGCCTGGTTGAGTCTGTATCCCCAATCTTCTGGTCCATTAAGGTATCTCTCGTCACTGGGGCACATGTCTTCTGACCAGACTTAACTCTACAATGCATATCAAATATGTCGATCCCATCTCCATGGTGTTATATAGGGTCCCATGTCTCTCTGGTCCCTCAACAAAGTGATATTGGCTCACCCCAGATCCTCACCCTCGCCTGCTTGGCTGGACCTCATTTCTCTGTCCGGGCCCTTCTTGCCCCGTCTTCAGGTAGTGCGGCTGGTTTTCAAGACCTTGCCGTGCTCCACTGCATTCCTGTGTCTGGAATGTATGTTGACTGTTTTCCATACCACAACACTGCAGTCCTGAGTGGACTTACATGCCTGCATCATTGGGACGCTCCTGGTATGTTTGCTGTAATTTGCTGTACTGTCTATCCCTCAAGTGTGCAGCGAGCTGGTTCAGCATGGTCCCAGCTGTGGTCATCTCTGCATGCTGCATGCATACAGCTGTCCTTCAGATTCTGCTGAGCTGGTGCTGCCGCAGGGGGCAAGCAGGTGTTCCTTGCCTCCCCCTGAATGCATTTGCTCAGTTAACGCCCCAGAGTTTGCTCTTACGTGTCAGGCGCCTTGCCTGTGAAATAGTGTTTCCGGCCAAGACTTGTGTTCTGGCTGCCCGTCTTAGTCCACCTGTGTCCCGTGTTCTTTCTGTCTCTGAGATGACAATGTTTGACTAGATGGTCCCTGAAGGAGTCTCTGTCCCCAGCAGACTGGGATGGGGCAGTTTTTCATCCTCCTTTCCCTCCCCTGGGCTTTATGTGGGAGCTGATTCTGTGACATCTGAGGAAGTCGTAAGTCACTGGTGAAGTCGTTCCTGGATGTGGAAGCCACTGGGCTTGGAAAGGGGTCAACTCCTCTCTGGTGATCTGACTCACTGGGGTTCTGAGGCAGAGGAATTTCCCCTTTGCAGCCTCTCAATGGCCTCTGAGGAAGAAAAGTCAGGTGTCACCGAGCAGGAGGCTACCAGTAAAACAGGGGGTGTGGCAGCTCCCACCAGATGGACAAAGGGATGGGGCGAGCTCCCGGGATGCGGGGTCATCAGTTGGTGGTGGCTGGAGAGTGGCTGTGGAGCGACACTGGGAGAGAAGCCAACTTCTCCAGTTGTTTTGCACCATGTGGTCGAGCCATTCCAAAAAGTCAGCCTGGAGTCTCTGGAGGAGGGAGTCAAGTCCAATGAGAAAGCGAGTGTGAGGGAAAGCGGGAATGAGAGAAATGGCGGGGGTCCCGTTTTTCACACGTGGCAAGCTCAGGCCATATGCATGCGTGGTCGTGGCGCTAGAGAGAGAGAAGAGGCAGAGAAGACCTGTCTGGCCACCTATGCCCGCCTTCCCTCTAATCCTTCCTGAAAATGACTCTCCTGTGTGGGCTCAAGAGTGCCAGGATATTGTCACCCAGAGATCTCTGAAAACCTCAGAGCCTTCACCATCACAGGCAGAACCAGAGCAGCAGGTTCCAACATGGCGCATATATTTCCGAGCCCCACCCTGAACCTGGGAGGGTTTTGGAGACCGCCATCCTCCCAGGGACTCTGGGAGCTTCATGCAGGCAGGAGGAGATACGATATCACCCATGGGTTAACGACCCATGGCGGTAGAGAGGTGTGACATCATAGAGGGTTAAAAGACGCCCTCCTCTATCAGTGCCGCTCCCGTCTCTGTCTGGCCAACTTTGCTGAGCGCTGTGGCTAGTGTCACAGTCTCCTCATTATCTGATGAGATACCCAGCTGAGCTCTGGCCCAGCTCTCCAGGAGCCCACAAAGGAGACCACACAGCCGCTGCTTCAGGTAGGCGAGGGCTACAATAGCCCTTTGAAGGGTAGGAACCTCCTGTGAGGGGCCCGGGCACAGCCACCCAGAGGAAACTATAAAAACAAATGAATCCCAGAAGGCCCATTGCTTTGCAATTTTCATTTGCCTCAGAGAAAGAACAGCCTGTCTCTGTCCCCGCTCCGTGGCCCCACAGACATCCTTCATCCTGGAGAAGTGCCCCCCACCCCCATCTTCAAGCTCCTCCCATGTCTCTTTCAGAAGCTCACTCAGACCGGTGGTGGGCCAGGTTTTCAAGGCCAGTCTTGGGGCTCTATGCTCTACCTATATGACCTCCCCGCTACCCAAGTCACCCAGAGAGCTCTCAGAGGTACGAGTGGGCAGGCATATTGTCTGGGAGGAAAGGAGGCCCAACTGTTACACACCCCACATTTATCCTCTAAATCTCCACTGGTCACTCCCACCCAGCACCAGGCACCCAGTTCCTAGTACCCAGCACCTGGCACCCAGTTCCTAATACCCAGCATCCAGCAAGGGAGCTGGCTCGTTCCTCCTGACTTGCCAGAGCCCTAAGGATCCAGGTTAATGTGGCTTGCGGTTCTTGAGAGGCAGCCTGTTTATCTACCGTTATTTGCTGTCTCTGACCCACTGGGCCTTGCCCTCAGCTGAGCTGGCTGTGAGGATCTGGAATGGAAGAAGATTCTACCGTTAGAAGGAAAACATGCTGCTTCCTCCCTGGCTGTGCACAGGCATTTGTCAAAAGGACAGCTTTCTGGAGGAGACAGTAACAGGGGTGAGTGTGTGTGTGGAGCTTGGGGCTGGCAGCAAGCCTGAGGCTGCCCAGAGCTGGCTCCTCCTCAGAGGCCCAGCGCTCTCCTTGAAGCTCTCACCCAATGGGGAATGAAGCCTTTCAGCTAAGAGAGGTGACTCAGGGCTTATCTCCAATATCTCAGTGCATGCCATTTTCAGATGAATGATCCCTCAGCGTGGCCAGCAGTGTCCACTGCGTGGCCCACGTGAGGCTGCCTGAGAAACCCAAGGCCCATATGTCTGGGATCCTTGAAATTGGCTGGCACAATCTCAGGTTGGGGGCCACAGTGGGGCCAGGCCCAGACAAGAAACAGAGAAATGCCCACGTCCTTGCTTCTGCAACTACTCTAGCCTTTTCTGCAATGCGGGCTGTCTCAGTCTAACGTGTGTTACATGGGCCGTCTCAGTCTCCGTTTAACTCTGAATAGGGCTGGGCTGCTACTGGATATGAACGCCAAACTCCGCATGCTCAGAAGCAGCCTAGAAGAGCTGGAAATTTTGATCTCCACAGGTGGTGTCTGGGACCCCAAATGACAGCTGATAGGCTCCCGGGTCAGGCAGCAGAATTCAGACTCACTATGGGTCTGGTGTGCCAGTCTGAGGCCTGCAGCTGCCTGATGGGGGAGGGGGACTCTTTTTATCCAGGGCTCCTTCCACCTCTCTGTCAAGGTGGGAAAAGCGTTCTGGCGGCCAGCTTTGAGAAGGCACACATGTCAGCACAGACCTGATCTTGGGGTCTTAGAGGTCCCCCCAGGGTGGGGAAGGGAGCTGGCTTGAGGGCGGAGTCAGCAGTTCTTCCGCTGCCCTTCTGTCTTCCTTTAGAGGGTGACTGCTCAGTACTCTGCAGCTCCTTTGTCTCCCTACAGTATGGAGGATGAGACCAGCAGATAGGACTTGCGTTTCCTGCCACCACCACCACCCCCAGCCCAAGCATGAAGCTGCCACTGGCTTAGTAAAGCCTGTCTTTCCACCATTGCTCTTGGCTCTCCCCGAGCTTTTCTCAGTCTGTCCGGGACCAGGCCTCTTGCAGTAGGAAGCCACTGATCACCGGTCATGGTTGGAGGCCCTGTTCTGAGCTCTGCAAGCTGCTAGGTCCTCTCTGGTCTCTTTATTGTGTCCCTTCCCTCAACAGCAACTAAGTGCAAATCAGGTGCTCTTGGCAAGTGTCTTGGTTACTGATCTATTGCTGTGATGAAATGCTATGGCCTTAGCAGAAAGCATTTATCTGGAAACGTGTTTACAGCTTCATAGTCCATGGTGATCTTGGTGGGAAGCAGACCGGCATGGCATTGGAGCAGTAGCTGAGAGTTTTACATCCTGATTCCCCACACAGTAGGCAGAGAAGGAGATGCGGAAAGGGAGAGAAGGAACCACACTCCCCAGGCCTCCTCACTCTTGAGTAGATGTTGGGGTTCAGCCCAGGATCTAGCTGTAGACCCGTCACCCTGGCCTTGATGTAGGGATTTTCACTGTCCCTAAGTCCCCAGGTTCCCTGTAGCTTGCTATCTGTTCTAAATTCATGGATTTAACATTTTTTGTTCATTTGGAATTGATTCTTAAAAGTATTGCTGAGGCCAACACTTGTAATCCCAGTGTTTTGAAGGCTGAGGCAGGAGGATTGAGAATTCAAGGCCAGCCTGGTCTATGTGCTGAGACCCTACCTTCAACATTGACCAAAACAACAAAAGTCTAACTTGGTTTGCTGATGCCTTAGGGTTTTTAATTCAGATGCATGGATGAACATTCCATCCTTTGGGTCTTGCACCATTGCACTGGTGTCTGACCAGGTTTGGTGTTTTGTGGCAGGGAGGCTGTAATTGGCACAGAGCATAGAGGAGAAATCTCCATGCTATCAATCTAAAATGGCTGTAAAAATTAGACTCTAAGGCTGGGCAATGGTGGCACACGTTTTTAATCCCAGCACTTGGAAGGCAGAGGCAGGCGGATCTCTGTGAGTTCAAGGCCAGCCTGGTCTACAAGAGCTAGTTCCAGGACAGGCTCCAAAGCTACAAAGGAACTCTGTCTCGAAAAACATAAACAAAAAAAATTAGACTCTAAGATAAATAGGCATGAGAAAAAAAAAAAAAACAGGAAATGTACCCTCTTGCTTACATTGTGAAATAGTTGAAGTCACAGAGGTAGAAACTACTGTCCTTTGGCTTCTGTTAAATCCACTGTGAGCCGAGTTCAGTTGTTCACATGGACCCATACAGACCTTTGGTAAATGGGCATTTTAGTTGGCAGTTAGTCATGGGTCCATTCTGGGTTCCTGAGGTTCTCCCCCGTCCCCAGCTGGGTTTGGTAGATAGAGCCTTGCAGCAATTAAGAGACTGACCTTCTGAGAGTGATGGCTCACACTTGTAATCCCAGCACTTCGGATGCAGGAAGCTTGCAAATTTCAGGGCAACGTGGGCAGCGCTCTAGTGGGTGCGGGGGCAGCTCACAGATGGACCACCCAGCCCGAGCACCTGCTGGTGGCATTTCCTGCTGCAACCTCGCGAAGACACAATCAGTGTTACCAGCACCCAAAGGGATCCTAATCTAAGAGGCTGCTCCAGACCCTGTCAGTCTCCCAGCCCAGCCCACAGTGACTCTGCAGGTCCCCTATCTTTCTCGCCCTCCATTTGGTAGTGGGGGTACCTGCACTGTCTCTCGTCATACTTGTGGAGGAAGAAAACTGGACACCCAAGCAAGGTCCCATTAGTCCCATAGCTGTGACATCCAGTCTCCCTGGTACCTACTTTGCCCACCAAGACTGAACTTCAAGAATTGTTGTCTGGTAGGGACACAACTGGGAAGCCACTGTGAGTCTGACTGGTCTTGTTCCTTTTTGGGTCTGAATTCCTATAGGTTTTTCTTTGTCTCAGAATCCAGAAATTTTGTTGTTGGCATGGTCCCCTTTTCCTTCCAGATCCAAGTCCCCCTTTAATCTGAAGGCTTTTCTATTGACTGAGTTCATGTTCCTCATCTCACTCCTTAATGGCTGACACCCATCTCCAGGACAGGGAGGCTCCCCAGAAGTGTCTGACCTCAGGACTTGCTCCCCAATGTCTACTTTCATTACCTCCTTGATTAAAACCATTTCCTATCTTCAAAGGGAAACAAAGACTCTTGGAAGCTCCAGAAAGCTGAGGAGTGAAGTGTTTCTCTGTGTAACAGTCCTAGCTGTCCTGGAACTCACTCTGTAGGCCAGGCTGGTCTTAAACTCACAGAGATCCGTCTGCCTCTGCCTCCCAAGTCCTGGGATTAAAGGAATGTGCTACCACCACCCAGCTCCCAAGAGTCTTTTTTCATAGTTTTGAACCTGCTCTTTCCCTTTCAGAGCAGACCGCCTTCTTCCCTGGGGCCTCCTCGTGGGTGCTCCTCATGGACATCTCTGTTCTTGACCCCGTGTGCGTGATGTGTCTTCTTGGATCGTTGCTTGCTCCGATTTAGGGACTCCTGATTGATGATGCTATTTTCTGCCTCTCTCCAACCACCCCATTGGTGGTTGGTGTGGGCAGCTCAGAAGTTGTGTCCAGACTCATGCAGAACAGAAAGGGTCCCAACTGGAAAACAGGACTCTCTGGAAGCCCAAGTGCTCCCCAAGTGGGGTGAGCAACGGGGCCCATGTGCACTGAAGCCATCCCCAGTTTCCAATCCAGCTGACTCCTACCCAGCCTGCCATTGGCTTTAGGGATAGCAGGGTGTCGGTATAAGACATAGAAAGCAGGACAGCAGGAGCAGGCTGGCAGGGGCTGACCCATTCGAACAAACTGAAAGGCCTTAAGGTCCAGTGGACCAAAGTTCATCCTTTTCTCATTCTAGGGGCAAAGGGGTCAATTAATACCTTAACCCTGGGCTTCCTCCTGCTGTAGATGATGGCCGCACCTGTGTTTCTGTGGTCACTTCCTCTTCCACCTCTGGGGGTACCACATGAGAAACCCAGATGTGTTATGTGCTTATGTGTGTGTGTATGCATGCATGTGTGTTTTTATACATGTGTGTATATATATTGTGTGTGTGAACAAGTGTGTATGAGTGTATGTATGTGTATATATGTGTGCTATACTTGTGTGTATATGTGTTCATGTGTGTATACATATGGGCACATGCATGTATCACATGTGTGTGCACACCCATGCATGTGTATTGTATACATGTGTATGTATGTGTCTTTATGTATGTGTGCATACATGTGTGCACATACATGTATGTGCATGCATTGTGTGCATGCACGTGTGTTTATGCATGTGCATATATGTGTGTATGCATGTGTGTATTATTATGTGTATGTGTATGCATGCATTGTGTTTATGAATGTGTGTATGTGTGTACATGCATGTGTATGTGTGTGCATTACATACAAACATGTTTGTGCATGTGTATATGTATGTGCACATATATGTTTGTGTACATGACTATGCATGTCTGTGTGCATGCATGTTTATATGGGTATGCATTCATGCGTGTGCATTCATGTGTGTCTCTTTGTGTGCATATGCCTGCATTGTGCATGTGTGTATACATGCATGTGTGTATGTGTGTGCATGAGTGTCTGTGTGTATGAATGTGTGTTTGCATGTGCACACTGTGTGCTTTTTCTGACAGTCCAGCTAAGCTTCCTCTGCAGCAGCATCTGGCCTGCACTTTCCTTGAGACAGTTTTCGGTGTCTAGTTTATATATGTGTTTCTTCTGCTGTCAGACTCTCTGATTCATCTCAGGCTTTTTAGCCACCGGCACCATTCTTTGCACATGCCAGACACTCAGGCCATGCTGGGGGGTGGATGAGTGTGTGCATGGATGGAAGGAAGGGAAGGGAGGGAAGAAATAGATGGGGGGGGATGAAAGGGCAGACATGGAGCAGACAGACACTTCACAGCCAGAGTGGCATGCCTT